>NW_027551575.1:2779964-3101081 GCF_008692635.1 Crocuta crocuta | reverse complement strand
AGGGCTTTTTTTTTTTTTTTTTTTTTTTTTTTTTTTTTTTTTTTGGCTTGTCTTCTATAAGGAAACATTAGCCATACAAAAGTAAAATAAACCTGGGCTCCTGGGTGGCTCAGTCAGTTGAGCATCCATCTCTTGATTTCGGCTCAGGTTGTGATCCCAGGGTCATGGGATTTTTGCCCATGTTGGGGCACATGCTGAGTTTAGAGCCTGCTTGGAATTCTCTCTCTCTCTCTCTCTCTCTCTCTCTGCCCTTCTCCCCTGCTTGAGCATGCGCTCTCTCTCAGAAATATTTTTTAATGTAAGATAAACTGTATTTTTTTTCCTGTTTTACATGATAGTATTATCCAAAGTGATTTTATTTTACATGTGTATCAACTCAATGAAGGTCAGATGCTATTAAGAACTTTAATTTACTTTAGATTATTTCCTTTACATTTTAAATGTTCATTTGAGAAAACACCTACATTTTTTCTATTTAACACATAAATACACACACACAATGCAAGAAATGATACATTTACAATAGCAACTCAAAAAGGTAATATATAGCTATAAAATGAAAAGGGCAAGTTTGGGACTATATGAAAAAGTAATGATCTTCCACTGACGCACATAAAAGAAGGCTTAAGTACCCTTCTTTTTAGTAGACTGAATATTGTAAAAGTGCCAGTTCTTCTCAAATTAATTATTAAATTAAAGGCAATCTCAATTAAATGCCAGCAGGTTTGGTACAGAATGGAATGAAACAGAGGGTCCAAACATGACACAAATCCATATGGGGATTTAGTTTACGATGAAAGTACCATTTCAAATCCATGACAGAAAGAGTTGTTCAATTGTGTGGTGATATCTAGTTAATTGGCACACACAGCTCTAGCACACATTTTGACTTTGATTATTTCCTTCAGGAAATGTTGAGCGCCAGCCCTCCCAGGCAAAACGTCCCTGAATCATGTTCCAAACTTCAGGGTCCCAAATGCTGTCTGCACCCTTGAGAATTGAGTTCCTTAAAACCAAATGGCAATAAGCCCGGGAGCCCAAGCTCTCTATACTCGTGACTCCAGCATCAGAAAAGATGTAGAGAAGTTCAGTGTCCACATGCCCTACTCCACACCTTCCCCCACTTACCCCAGTCAACCCAGCTTTGCCCCCACCAAGGCTTCCTCACTTGTTAACAGACCACCTGGCTTATACCTGTCTTCCTCAAACTCCGTATTTGACTCTTTACTGACTCTCCCTTTTTGAAGCTCTGTTTCCTTCTTTAGGGGAGGGGAGTAGTATTTTCCAGATTCTTCTTGTCTCACTCTAGGACTGCTTCCCTTTCTACTTCCAAGATTTCGCTAGCTCAGCCAAGGGTAAGTGTACCCCCATGGTTTGTTCTGTTGGGCTCATTTTTAGTTTCCTTGCCTATCCTATCCACTCACACACATCATTTATCACTTATACCAGATGGTTCCCAAGTTTACATTTCTGGCTCCAGTCTATCTTTTAAACTGCCACGTTGCATTTCCAGGTGCCCAAAGTATTTCTTCACCTGGATATCCTGCTGGCATCTCAGAATCCATGATCTCTGCCTGAAATCTCTCTCCTTACTGACATCATTTCTTCTCATTGAGACCACAGTACTCTGTCACCCAGGGTCTACCCTGAATCCAGTTCTAACTTCCTACCCTCCTAAACTGGAACTTGATCTTGAATATTAATTTTTCTTGAATATCTTTTGATTCTGCTTCTGCCTTTCCATTCCTTCTGTGACCCTTATTGCTCTTCTTCTTCTTATTTTTTGCCTCTATCCTTATAGTAGCCTTCCTAATTGATCTCTCTCCCTTTAGATTTCTTCCTGTCCCAACCTATCCTATCCCACTGCTGCTATGGGAGCCTTCCAAAAAGAATATGATCCTAAAGATCACTGGAAGACCCCTGCCCAAAATTCATGACTTACCCTCACCTACTTGATTGATTAAAGCTTCTTCAGCCTGACTGTCAGACACACCATATTATGGAGCCACTGTATCTTTATAGTCTCTTCTCACTATCCTAGAGTCCAACTGATCTAGTCACTGTTTCTACAGTACAGAGCTTAAACTTTGCAACCTTTGTGGGTTTTTCCTTTGATGTCACCCCCTGCTTTGCATAACTTTTTCACAGCCTACCCCCTCTACTCCCCAAACAGATCTAGATCTGTCAAAAGTCAACAAGTCCATCCATAAACCAATACTTACTTACTCGTTTTTATTCATCCACAATTGTATGACCTTTATTATTAGGGTTTTCTTATTCATTCAACAGACATTATTGAGTACTCAGTCTTTTGACAATCTGCCAGACATTTATTTATGCCAACATTTACTATCCCAGTTAATGGATAGTAAATCCAAATCATCTGGTTATCTGATATAGACGTATGAGCACTGTTTTTTATTTCTTTTACATATCACATCTCATTGACCACAAAGTCCAATGATTTTGACTTTCTGAATGCCTCTCACATCTATTCTTATCCTTTGTCTCTTGCTACTGCCTTCATCCAGACTGTCATTAGCCCTCACCTACTTTAGGAACCTTCTATCTTGTGTTTTTAAAAACTTTAGGTCCCACCCTAAATCATATGGCCCTCAGAGTTTGTGAACTTTAACATGTCTAAAAACAAAATCCTTAGTAATGTTTTATTACCTATCATAGTGCTCCCGGAAGTCCATCTGAATGATTGTGAGCTTTGACAACACGAAGAAACCCAGGGTCCACTCTAGACATACTAAGCCACATCTTCAGTGAGTTATCTTCAGTGATAAATCTGGCGATATATATTTTTGAAAGCTTCATGAGTGATCCTGAAGACCCTTTCTGATTAAGGCCACTCATTCAAAATGAAATCCAAACTTGGTAAACAGTATAGCCTCCATTTATCTATTTCACTGAAATCATCTCCTGCCACTCTCCTCCACTGGTCCTATATTTCAACCAGTAAACTCTTCTCAACTTACAGATGTTCGATCCCTTTAATACTTCTGTTCCTCTGCTTGGAATACCTTCCCAATATCTTCCCAACTCATTCACCTTTTAAATTCAGCTCAAATGTCAATTCTTCTATGAAGCTTTTGAAATTACTGCTCCCCCCTTTCCTATCCACCCCATTTTCCAAGCCCAGGAGACAATGCTAGACAAAGCCTTATCTCTGCATCCACACTATCCTAGCACTTTCTACAGAATACATAAGGAACCTAGGAGACTCTTTGTTATTTGATTATATTTTTTCTTCTATATTAAGCTGTGAGTTCATTAATCTTTTTTCTCTAGTACTGAATACAGTACAATCTTATAATTTTTTTTCTGAATTTTTATTGTAGTAAAATATACATAGTAAAATTTACAAACTTAACCATTTTTACATGTAAAGTTAGTGGTAATAAGTACATTGTTAGTGTTTTCACAACCATCACCACCATCCATCTCCAAAACCCTTCATCTTGCAAAACTGAAACTCTATACCCTTTAAATAATAACTTCCCTTTCTTTTCTCTCCTCAGCCTCTGGCAACTACTGTTGTTCTTTCTGTCTATATGAATTTGACTATTCTAAGAACCTCATATAAGTAGAGTCATACAGTTATCTCTTACTGTATAATAGTACAATTTATATTTTGAATGGATAATCCAAAGAATTGTAGAGAATCAATCATTTTTTTTGTTGTTGATATCCCAAAAGAAAATATAAAATTATTTCAGTCTACCAAAGTCTGGAATTAATGGTTCTATTCTTTCTCCCCAGAAAAGGTTTAACATTGTTATGTATATTGCTGCTACGTCACTAATTATATTCAACTTTGTATCATTCTGAAGTATGTACTTGTCTTAACTTCTTAATCGATTATAAATAATTTGTCAGAGAAATACTATCTTATTTGTGTCCCCTATTTAACATAGTTAACATTACAAAATAGGTATTTTAAAAAGTATTCTTAAATCAAAAAATTTACCAATCAAAAACCTTGGAAAATGTTTAAAGAATGAAAGCAGAATTATATAGTAAGGAAAAAAAGCACCTGCTTAGGAAAAAAAAAACAATCCAGCGCAGCATTTCAAACTTGCTTTACATATAGGGCATGAGTAAGTAGCAATGGGGAAAGGAGGGAGCTTAGTAATATTCAGTGGTGACATCCTACAATAGGAAATAAAGTATTCTGAAAAAAAAAAAAAAAAGCAAGCACAAAGGAACATATTCTCTAAATTACTTGTCTCCAAGTGCTGACCTTAAGGGT
Organism: Crocuta crocuta; assembly: GCF_008692635.1. Taxonomy (NCBI): domain Eukaryota; kingdom Metazoa; phylum Chordata; class Mammalia; order Carnivora; family Hyaenidae; genus Crocuta; species Crocuta crocuta. Next base: position 3,096,823 of record NW_027551575.1, on the reverse strand, counting down.
GCCGATAAGTAAATAAATAAACAAACAATCGTTTATAGCAAAAAAAAGAAATTAAATCAAAATGATTTGCAATTAAGGTTTCAAATACTTCTTTATAACAAAGTAACTTCAGTTGCACCAAAAGAAAATAGTTGTTTCCTGTGATTGCGGTAAAATTCTTAAACCAGCTATAGGGAAATTTAGATTGAATGTTAGATTTCTGATAATTTCATTACACACAAATTCTAATCTGTTAAAAAGGCAGGTCTAGAGATATAGAGAAAATAGCAGCAAGTTAGCAGATCGTGTTGAGGAAATTGCAGCGATCTCTTTTGAAAACACGTTAGACTGTGCTTTCAATTTTCCAGTGGAATTTTATTGGAGGAATTAAATAAAAGTATCCTTTTTAACTTGGCCAAATTCCAAAGTTCTACAAAATCAATATAAAACAAAACTCACTGTGACCTTATTTATAAATTTCTATAGAGTCTACAAATATTCAAAGGAGAATGTGAGGAAGGAAACACAAGACTTATGCAGTATGGTTAATGAAACAGAATTAAAGAGGAACACCCAAGAATCAGGAGAAGATAACTGCTTTAGCCCTCATTCCCTGGAATTAGGGTAGAAAAAGCTTATGTGTTAATATTTTATTGCAAAGTATACGGTCTCGAGGCAGCTAGAGCACGGACAAGTTCAGCATACATGGATGAGTCATTTTAGTAGCAGAGGGAAGTGCGGGAGGCAAGAGACCGTGGCGTTGGCCAGAGGTGAGCTGCTTTGGCTTATGCCTTTCTCGTATTGATAATACAGGCGATCCTCCAACAGAGCCCTTGCAGAGCCTCTGCAGAAGCATTAGCAGGATCAATGACACAAGTGGCCAAGAGTCACCTCAGACAGGTAAAGCAATATCTGAAAGAGCACAAAAAAGGTGTCTGACAGGGAATTTACAAACCTTGTGGAAATTGAAAAGATAAAATTGTTATTGTATTTGAGATGAAATTTAGTTCTGAAATTCTTGAAAATTGAGGTGAAAATCAAAGCTGGGGGAGAAAATCAACATGGTGTGTTACATAACTCTCATTGTGGAGCGGGGATACCATACTAATCCCTCAGGGCAAAGAAAATTTTCTTTGAAATAAATTCTGACGGAAGTGTCTTTTATATGGGGGCACACTGAGTTTATGTCAACAATGGCTTTTACAACTCGTCCCAAAAAGACCTCACAAAACCCCTTTTTTATAGTGTCCTCAAAACACAGAAGGCAAACATCAGAGCATATCAGTGAAGGCCCCATGAGAAGCTAGGCAAATACTGCAGTCTGAACACATGTATTTCTTGTGGTGTCTAATGGCCCAAGAATTGAATGGTAATCTCTCAAATGAATACTTGGATTCTAAGCTACCTAGACTGTCTTCACTAAATATCATTTTTCTATTTTATATCTTAGGTAGAAGAGAGTGTGAGGTTTATAATTGTTAACAAGTCTTTCTAGTTTTTGAACAGCTTTTGGTCTCTTGAATATCTTGTACCTCTGGGTTTCTCTTCCCCTGGGCCTTTGAACACACTCTGCTTTCTGTAAGAAATCACATCCTTCCAACCACCATACAGATCAAGCCAATTTCTTCTCATCCTTCAAATCTCAGCTTGTTGATCATTTTCTCTGATGTTTTCTCAAATACCAGATTCTTTTAGTTGCGTCTGTAGTATACTCTCAAAACACTATCACACTATGTCTTATAATATATTCCAACTGTTTATTTAGTTCTCTTTTTATCTGCTGAATTCCAAGTTCCTTAAAGACAAGGACTATGCTTGTCTTCTTCACCTTTTCATCCCAGGGCCTACCCCAGGGCCTGGGACTGAGGGGCTGTTGAAGAAATACTAATTGAATGGGTGAGTGCAACCTGCATGGAAAGTGTGCACCTAGTGAAACTCTCTGAACTGATTGGGGTGTTTTTGTAAAAAGACATGATAAAGTAAGGTGGCTGTAAACAACCCTATTGGGAACTGCAACGAGGCTTACAATTGTTTTTGGGACTTGTCCACATGATGAAAATATGTCTAATCATGGTCAGTAAGTAGACTAATTTGCCACATCCCCATTTGCTTAAACTTGCAGTTTGTTAGGGAGAACACTGTGTGGAGTTGTAAAGTTAAGGGCAGTAATTTAGTGGCTCCATTGCTGTAAAAAAAAAAAAAAAAAAAAAAAATGGAGCTTACCTCTTTTTATTAAAAAAAAAAACAAAAAATACTTTGTTGTAAAAACTATGGGCTTTGGCTTAAGAAATAAATTAATTTATAAAAGAAACAGGTCCAAAATAGATTCAAATAGTTCTAGAAACCTAAAATCACCACTGCAAATTTCATTGCCTTTGACATGTTTCTCAGATGAGTGGTGGCCGCAGGTCCCCTGGGTCTCATTTGGAGCCTGGCCCTGGGTGTATGGTATTTGGATCCCTTATCCTGTCTCTTCCTAAACTAGTGCCTTTCAACTTGACTTAAAATCTTCTCATTCCTGACTTTAAATGCATTTCTGTTCTAAGTATGGCATGGCCACAGGCTGTTATATTTCCTGTAGGAGAATGTCACTGGTTTATCTCCCCCAACCTTATTTATTTACATTTGGCTTTTTATGACACAATGAGGAACTCTAAATATAAGTTTCTTTTTTTTTTTTTTTTAAGGCAGGAAATCTGGTGAGCAGATTGATATTTTTTAAAAACCACCAGAGTGAGGATAAAAGTCTAACACGTCTTCCCACCAGTTTTAAATAATTCATTTCTATGACTTTCAGGGTGCCATTGCAGATGCGCTGGAACCAGAATGAAATTTCACCTTCAAATATTCTCTTCCTCTGCAATTTTCTTTCTTTTTTTAGTCCAAAAAAAGATAATGGTCTTAAATGAAGGTGACATCATATTAAATATGAATTTTAGCTTGATAATAACAACAAAGATAAGCCTTTGTTCAGGGCTTCTTAATCTTGTTCAAGGATCCTATCAACTCTGGAATCAGTTCTGTCACAGCTCAACTAGGACAGTTTTGGGATTAGAGCACAGGTGTCTGAGCCCAAGTGTCACCACCACTACACAGTGGGCATCAAGGAGTCTTTCCCTGGATCTTACTGGCTCAGTGTCTCAGTGCTACTCTGACCCAGCCTGAAAACATTCTTCTTGTATGGATAACCCAACTTAAGCTCAAGTTTACATTTAGAGAATAGATAGCTCCTAATCCACAGCTCCTTCCAAAAACAAAAAACAAAAAACACTGAAATAAACAGTCTGTTACCTCAACTGTCTTTTGCATCTCCTTTTTGGTTTATCAGGCCAAAAACCTTGGGGTTAATCTTAACTCTTTATTTTCTGACACCCCACATCCTGTCCTTCCAAAACTGCTGTTATATCTTGGCTCTAATTTCAAAATACTGTCTGCTCTTGTCCAAGGTTCTTATGCTCTATGAAATCACCAAAGATGTTCAGTTAGTGACCACTGAACTTTTGCTGCATAGGAAAAGTACAGGGTGAGGTTCCTTTGAGCCTCAGGCCACATTTTTGCCTGCTGATCAATACATACTTGGGTTTAGGTACTTTCCACTTAAAGACACTTTACTTAATATATATTGTTGATTCATGAGCATTGAACTCATGGCCAATAGCAGCAAAGTCATGCCTGAATGAAGCTTATCTGATGCATATATTCCTGCACAGGCATATCACAGCCCCTTGGCACTGACGGACACCAGACAGCACTTTAGCTTTATGCTTGGAGGTCATTTTAAACAGCAAAATCACCAAGAAAAAGCACAAAGTGTGAAAAGTATGGTGCTAAATATATTGTGAAAAAGCACTGTTTACCGGAAAAGACTGCAACAAGGCAAAGCATGGCCTTTTTCAATCTCTGCTGGGAATATGTGCGTCAGACCACTCAGATTTTTCCTCACTTTGCTTATATCTGCAGGTGTCTGTGAACACGCCATGAGTATTTATTTTGAGATTCCAAATACATTTCAGTAAGTAGGCCAATTTGCAAATACAGAATCCATGAATAATGAGAACCAATTGTATATCCAGAATCCCCTTACCCCACCATTTCCACTGCGTGTTAGCACGCTAGGGCTGCCGTAGCAAGGTCCACAGACTGGGTAGCTAAATAAGAGAAATGTATTGTAAGTAACAGAAATTTATTTCCCCACAGTTCTGGGTCTCTAAGTCCCAGATCAGAGTATTGGGAGGTCTTACACTCAGTACTGTGAGAGTGAATCTGTTCCCAACCCTTCTCCTAGTTTCTAGTAGCCTCAGGCATACCATGATTATAGATGGCCACCTGCTCCCTGTGTTTTCATATCTCTCTGTAGATGTCTCCCTCTGTGCCCAAAGTTATCCTTTCTATAAATATGTAGTAATATTGGATCAGGGCCCACCTTAATGACCTCACCTTAACTTGATCATCTACAAACACATCATATGGCTACATTCACAGGTACTTAGGATTAGAACTTCAATATTTTTGGAAGGACATTCAATTCAAGCCATAACACACTGCCACCACCTTATTTATGCCACCATCCTCTCCTATATGGATTGTCACTATAGCCTATCTGTCCCTGTCCCAGCCCCCAGAATCTTCGCAGCACATAGAGAAAGTTTTTCAACCTGTAAAAATCAGACCATGTCACTCTTCTGTTCCAAACATTCATAGCATCCCATCTCTCCTGGATTAAAGCCAAAGCCCTTGTAAGAGCCTATGAGATCCTGTGCAACTGACTCACCACCTCTCTGACCCCTTGCAGCCTTGTCTAGCCACAACAGCCTCCTTGCTATTCCTACAACAAGCCAGACGTTATTCTTCCCCAGAGCATTTGTTCCTGCTATTCTCACTGCCTGGAAGTCTATTTCCCAGATATTCTTCCGGTTCTCTCCTCTCCTCCTTTGGCTCCACTGTAATGTCACCTTCTCAGCAAGGCCATTTCCCCCCATTCTATTTCCTATTGCAACCCTTCTTATTTTATAACCTACTTGTTTATCGTGTCTGTCTCTCCAGCAAGGATACAGACTCCATAGAACAGCAATCTCTGTTTTTTTATGCATTATTTTGTCATATGTGTCTAGAACAGTCCCGGGCACATGGTAGGTATTCAGGAAATATTTGTTGAGTGAACGAATACATGCATAACAGAAAGAGAAGTATATAGACTAGAACTTATTCATTTTCTGTCTTTGTAGTCCAGTATAGTCCCAGGCACTTATCAGTTATGTGTCCAAAAAAAAAAAACTGATGACAAGGGTCAGAATAGTATCAGACCATTATGATGAAAATAAGTCAATAGTTTCAATTCAAATCTAGTAAGGAGGTAATACCTATTTTACCAAAAATTTGTCTATATTATAAAATTACACCAGCTTCTCAGTAAGATGGAGAGGATATATGTGGGTAGAATTAATAAAGAGAAATTAAAATGTTTTAGCATGTATACTGGGCAGAGTGACTTGAAGTTAATTTGTTAGTTTCTGTAATACATTCTAACCTAATAATGATTTGGTTTTGGTGTGTTTGTTTCTTTCTTTTTGGAGGGGAGAGCTTATTTGGGGAATGAGTTAGCATAACAAATGTATAGCACATATTTCAGGACACCTAAAAAGAATTAGAAATGTCATCTAACCCACTGAGAAATATCTGCTCATCAGTTCAGAGTTCTTCTACTGTTTCTGTTTCCAATTAACCAACTGTCTGCCTCTAGGTTTTCTTGTTTCTTTGTTTTCTCCACTCACTCATATGCTACACTTGGTTCTGGCTTGTCTCAACGAATTCCCCAAGCTGGAAATTGAGATAAAACTTAGCTGCGTGAAGAATACAGACACGCTACAAAATGTAAAGTTTTGAATTAAAGATCTTCATTAGGATCTTTCATTTTACTCAGTATCTCTCCTGACCTAGAAGCCAAATATGGGCTCATGTTCTGGTCATAAAGAATCTTTTTTTTTTGTAACCAGGAAATAACAAAAGTCTTAAAGACTGGAGCCTATCCCATAAGACTGTGTTTTGATACCCTACTAACCTCAACTGTACTTAGAGGTGGTGATTACTATTCTATAAATATTAACAGTAAACTAAAGGCTAGAAGCTAAATTTTGGTTGCTGTAGTCTTACCCCAGTCAGGCTATATAGGGAATATAAAGATTAAATAAAAGACTCAGACTCTTGGATAAAAGGTGCTGTATAAATATGATTGCTATTTGTTCTGCTTCACTTGCACTCTGGAAATATACTTCTAGGCAGCGCCTTTTGTGCAGTTTTGTGTGACTGTACTTATTGCAAATGCCAGTGTTTTCTCACAGGATTTCTTTGGTTTCCACCTATTTTAATAAACCTTTTCTTTGAAATTAGTTGCCTGCCTTTGGGGAATAGATTGGTCATGAAGAACAATCATTAAACCTGTCACGTATCTCCTGAGGGAAGGAGATTGTGGCAAGAGCCTATTTCTCAGATGTAGATGTTCATCTTGGTGTATGGGTGGGATTGCTGATTATTATTGTTTAAAAACAAACCTGTGGGATTTTTGGTGATTGTATTTAGAAAATAGATTTCTATGCTTTAAAAGGGAACAGTTATACCTGTGTCTTGAACCTTATCAGTGTATCAGGTGTGTCATGAATATGGCCTCTAAGTCTGCTTCTAACCTCAATGAGTATGTTTAGTATTTCCTGATACCTATTGTTACTAATTTCCCAGTGAGCAAACAGATATGCACTCAGCCACAGGATCGTGAATTGAGAAGAAAGGCCATGTGTTCTATGTCTAAATTGATACAACTCCAGTCTAATCTCTACTTATTTCTAAATCATTGACATTGTTTGCATAGTGTAGGGCTCCTTACTCTAGCAAGAGTGTTCTGGAGCCTCATTTGTTTGTTTACTCTTGGGCCAGGTTTGGTTATTTATCTTTGCAACTCAGTTCACTAATATAATTATCTTAATTATCAGTTGTAAAGCAACCCCCTACACACCCACTCCTTAAAAACAAAAAAAGGAAGGAAGGAAGGAAGGAAGGAAAGAAGGAGAGAAGGAAAGAAGGAAGAGAGAGAGAGGGAGAAAAGATGTAAAGAAACATTCAAGGAAACTATTGAGAAATTAGAAAAATAGCACAATATTAATCATGGGAACATTATATTTCATCACCAGAAGATAGGTCATGGTGTATAATGTCTGATTCCATGAAATGTAGACAGAGCCCATACTAAATGGCATCCATACCTTCCCTCTCCTGTACCATTAATTTCCAAAGCAAGAATAAGAATTGTAGTGTAACTAAAGGGACGTAAAAGCAGCCCAGCCATGGGGCGCCCGGGTGGCTTAGTTGGTTAAGCGTCCGACTTTCGCTCAGGTCATGATCTCGCGGTTCGTGGGTTCGAGCCCCGCGTCGGGCTCTGTGCTGACAACCAGCTCAGAGCCTGGAGCCTGTTTCAGTCTGTGACTTCCTCTCTCTCTGACCCTCCCCTGCTCACGCTGTCTCTCTCTCTCCTAGAAATAAATAAAACATCAAAAATAAAAAAAAAGCAGCCCAACCAAATATCACAGTCTTCATGCCATCGATCTCATGTTCTTTGCTCATATAGTAACCCTTCGGACAGTTCTCCCTTAAAGTCTGTTGTATCCTAGAACCTAATTTTAATTTAAAATATCAAATGAATTTGGCTATTTCTCTAGTTTTCCTTCCCATACCATACTGAAAGCAACAGAAGGCAGATGAGAGAAGAAATGTCACAAGGTCGAGGTGGTTCATGAGTGGTTTCCAGGCTTTTCTTTCTTTTTCTTTTTTTTTTTATCCAAATACTCAAAGCAATTAAAGGTTTTTGAGTACAAAAACATCTGACATATGTCTACCCAGAGTTAGACAGACCCAAGACTAAGGGCATAGTCCTCCATAAAATTGGCCTCACTTCAGTTTGAGGGTCCTCAGGACTATTAGCTGGCTACCAATTCAGGGTTTCCCATGACTACTGTTAAGTTTGAGAAGTCACTAAAATGACTGGTAATTCAGGAAAGAGATATGCTTAAAATGATAGCACTACTGTGGAAGACTCATGGAAAACCGCCCCGAGCATTCTCGCCAAGAAGCCCCGCAGGGCTGACTATCCTGGGCACACGAGTGACACCATCACCAGATGGTTTCCTCCAGGCCCTCCCACGATTCTTATTTGCATCTCACTTTCCCTTTGGCATCCTTGTTTTCTCCTGCCCTCTTTGGCTCTCCAACATTTTGCCTTCCAAATCAGCTTCATTCCTACTGAGGATAAGGCCAACATGAACGGGTTTTGTGGAAATAGCTCTCGTCAGAACGCCTCTGTCAAAATGTCAAAACATTCTTTTTATGAGCAAATCGTAGAACAACAAATATTTTTACCTCCGACTCCATCCCTAATCCCATTTCTTATCAAATCGCTGCCCTCAACCTCACACCTTTGCTGAATTCCACTGGACTTGATCCTAAACACGACATTTTTGATAGATTTGTTACCTGACCTTCAAGGAGTTAAGTGTAGTAAAAACTAGCTGTGCCCACTCCACAACACAGCACTTCCTGATTGCATATCAAATACTTAAGGAATATGAAAAACTGGGTGCTCTCCTATCATGGAAATATTTTCTTTCTGTTTTTGATAAACAGTGAACTTTGAGTATATATATTAATATGGTAATTTATGTAAATCTTTGCCTTCAGAGTTTAAATTCTGGAGATGAGTCTTTTCTGAATTGCTGGCACACTGAATTTTATATCCTATGACCTTATCATATATATTGAAAAGTACCAAAGGGAACTTAATTTATGTAGCTTGATAAAAGAGCTTATTTTAGGGGAAATTTCCTTAAGCCAGGAAAAAAAAAAAGTTGCCTTTTTTTTTTTTTTTTAAATTCCCTCAATTTAAAATCAACAGAGACGGGGATCTGGGAAGGAAATGAGAAAGGCAGTAAGAAGGGGTAGGATTATTGGTTAAGTCTCCATTTTGAGAAGGGCAAGAGGTGCCAAGCTGAGGACTCAGGCTGGTGACGAGAGCTATGAAAGCTTCATAGACCCTTAATGAAAGCCCCTTGCCTCAAAGTTAGACAAATCAACCAACCAAAATACTATATAACCTTGGAACTTTAACAGTGCTTAACATTCCTGAGGCTTACCTGACTATATTTAAAAGAGGTAAAGGATTCCTAACTTACAAGATGGCTGTGAGGAACAGAGGAAAAGATCTAATGTACCTGGTGTGTTGTAGACACTAAGGGACTTTATGTTGCCCTCAGTCTGTATCAGACAGTAGTTTCTGGTCCAGATTGCACACTAGAATCACTTGGAGATATTTTCAAGGTATATTGTCCTATGCAGTAATTCAGTCAGAATTTCAGCCATTGTTACCCCAGCCTCAGGATTTTTTTAAAAAGTCTCCCCAAGTGATTGTAATGTGAACTTACATTGAAAGATGAAAGCTTTTCCCAAGGCAATTGTTTCATCACATATTATTGGAATTGGCCACTCATGTATTAATAAAAACATTCTGGGAAAATACATAAATATATCTTATATAACTTCTTAACTCTGTGTATTTAAATTTTGCAGAATGATTTTTTAAAAATTTTTAGTGTTTATTTATTTTTGAAAGAGAGACAGAGAGAGAGAGAGAATGAATGGGGGAAAGGCAGGGAGATAGGGAGACACAGAATCTGAAGCAAGCTCCAGTCTCATCAGCACAGAGCCCGACACAGGGCTTCAACTCGCAAACCGTGAGATCATGACCAGAGCCAAAGTGGATGCTTAATCAACTGAGCCCCTGAGGCACCACTTGCATAATGATTTTTAATGCCCCTACCTCCACAACCAATCCATGAAAAATGACAACTCCATCGCACATATTTCCAGTTTGGGCTGGATCTTAATGCTACATTGTTTGCTAGGGTTTTGTTTTTTTTTTCCTAAGAAATTCTGTGATTAAGGTAAAATACTGCACTGAGTCTAAATATGGATCAGTAATTCGAGCTAAAGAAGGATTCAGATCACAAGTCCTGGTCCTGTGAGGACCTACAGCCAAGCCAGCTGTGTTCTGAGGGAGGGGCTCTTTCTTAAGTTCCTCCCACCATGAGAAACTTAAGCTTGAACCCATGGGTTGAATCAGTAGTTTCTTCTGAAGGGGTAAAGAGATGCGGTGACAAGTAGTAAGCACTTCCTATCCAAGATTTATCATCAGTGCAGCTGCTGCAAAGGTGCCCATGATTCACTGACCGTTTCATTAATGGCTGAAGGACAGGAATGGAAAGGGCTGCGATAAACGCTTCATCAAATGTGTGTCAGTCACATGTTTTCGTAGCCCTGTGTGGCATTTCTGGTGAACTCAGTTTGGGAGCAGTAGTAGCACCTGGTTGCTGATATGGGATGAGGTGACAAGTGCATATTATGCCTTTTCAGGTTTTCGTCTTTCTCTTTGATGAGATGATTACTCAGAGAAGAGGTGACGTCAGACTCAACTTCAGAGGCTTCTAAACAGGCAGAACAGGGGCACAGGCTTGTGGCTTTCCAAACACCATATATATATATATATACGCATATATACACATATATATATAATATTTATTTATTTTTGAGAGAGAGCATGAGCAGGGGAAGGGCAGAGGGGGAGAGAGAGAGAGAGAGAGGGAGGGAGGGAGGGAGGAAGGAAGGAAGGAAGGAAGGAAGGAAGGAAGAGAAAGACAGAGAATCCCAAGGAGGCTCTAGACTCAGCATGGAGCGTGACGCAGGGCTGAATCTCATGACTGTGAGATCATGACCTGAGCCAAAATCAAGAGTCAGATGCTTAATTGACTGAGCCACCAGACACCTCTAAACATTACATATATATATATATGTGCTCACAGTATGCTGAATATAGCATACAAGATTCACTTTATTTACCAACAAAGATTGTTTTTTGTTTGTTCCTTTTTTGTTTGCAGTTAGGGGTTTTTGCATGGCAGTCACTTCAATGCCTCACAAACATTTGAGTCCTGCTCTCACAAACTTCAGAGTCTTTCAGGGGAACTAACATATGTAGTTAGTTCCCTGGTCACCAGGCCACTATTACGGAATCAACCTTAACCCTAGCACTGACTTCTTGCCAGTCTCTCAGCCCTTGCCTTCCCTCTGTGCCTTCCATGTGGCCAGCATGTTTATGTTAGCCACCCTCTGATTTCCAAAGGCCCCATTCTGCCGAGTCTGCTGTTTCGAAACTAGATGGGGTGTAATAACGGCATGCACCTGTCTTCACTCCAGCCACACTAGATTGCACTAGATCATTACTCAAATGTGCAGTGCCCCCTGCTACTTCTGCTCTTCCATCAGAATGAGGGTCACTACTGCAGATCTCTAGAGTCCCCTTCTTCCTCCAAAGGCCACCTCACATACATCCGACTCCTCGATAATGCAGATAATGTCCTAACCGAGGCCAGCCAGGAAGAGGTGTTTGTTAACTGATGGTTATCTTTCCTTCCTCCAGACTTCCTGGTCCAGAATCAATTACTTCAGGGGCTTCCCCTGCACTGCCCTTTATACATTTCATAAACACTTATTTCATCCTGTCTTGTATTATCTTTATTTACCTCTTCATCTACTCTACTATGCTATAGAGCCCTTGCCTTTTGAGTATGAATTAGATCTATCCCTCTGTTACCCAAGGATCTCTCAAAGAACCTTATATTTAGTAGGCATTCAACAAATATGCAATTGATGAATGATTGAATGAATGAATAAACAAATGAGTGGGAAAACAAATGCCCAACATTTGCTTACATAACTCCCCCTTCTACGGGGTTCTCTCCCTACCTAAACAAATCTTGTTAGCTGATTGCTTTCATACTTTCCAGGGACTAATCAGATTAAAACAATTCACAGAATATGTAAGTTGATAATTGATTTGCTAGGGTAGATGGGAACATTTGTACTTGAGAAAGAGAGTTTTAGGTTCCCAAACTGGTCTCCAATTTTTAAAGGGTTTATGATGAATACAAATAGGAGGGCCTTTTGTTACCCTCTGGGGCTAGGAAAATAAACAAACAAAACACCGCCTCTCATTATCCAGCAAGTCACTACGCTTCCTGTAAAGAGTGTGTCAGGAGATAAACACATGGAGCCAGAATCATTCTGTGGCATTTTCAGGCAGCTTACCGCCTACCCTTTCTCATCACCTTTGCAAAGAGCTCAGCTGTATGTGGGACTTACAGAAAACAGAGACATGACAAAGGACAGATGGGTTATATGCTGAATATTTTAACTGGGTATCAGGAAACAGCCAACTTTCTGAGAGCTAGTGTTTGTGCACATATGCGCATACACGAAGCTGTCCTTATGACATTTCAAAAAAACTACGTCTTGTAGCCCGAGCGTAACATTAAGGACTTTGATTTATGACTTCTCATTAGCAGCCACTACACATCCTTGTGATTCGGTACAATCTTGCATAGTAATTAACTCATCCGTACAGTATGTGTTTGACAGCTAGAATAGAAAACAATATTTGTTTCGCGCCACTTCTGCAGCTGCAGAGGGAATTCACACAATTTTTCTGGAATCAGGAATTTCACGTATATCTTTTTTGGGGGTGGAGGGAGGCTTGCTTTGATTCTGATTTAAGCTTTGCACAATAACACATAGGAGGCTAAAGCAGAAATAGATATTGCTTCTTTAAAAATGAGTCCATCTGGCTTAGGGAACACAACACAACAAATTATGTTCCCTTACTAACCTTTAATTTCTCATTTACCTACACATGTGAGGGTTTAAATCTGCCTAGGTCCCTTGGCAAGAAGATTAGAAGTCACTCTCATCCAGGGACTCAGGTTTCCAGACCCTTCTATCTGGCTTAGCAGGTGAGAGAGTGTCCTCTCTTCTGCCAAATACCATCTCATCATCTTCCATGTTAGTCTCACTGTGCTCCGTCTTCACTGTCACTGGGGTCTCAAATAGGAAGGTGTTTCACAAAGTCAGTTTGCAACTCCAGTGGGATTATAGATTTTGAAAAGATTTTAAAACTGTAACACTCTGCATATACAAAGATATTTATATTTTAAATATTATCATTGATAATTATTTCATGGATCCTTATTTCTACATCAGAAAACTGCTTGACTGCTTCCTTGAGCTGGGTAGTTAATTTGCCCCTAAGGCAACACATAGAAAAGCCAGCAAGGGGACAGGGGAAGCAAAAACTAAATCAATGGATTTGACATTTGTGATTGTTCTGACACAAATATCAAGCCATCCTCACTCCACTTAGGAATTAAACCAAAGTGTGAGGAGGTACAGCTCTCACTGATCCCTTACCTACAATCAAAACTCTCCATTTTTTTCTAACATTCTTTCTTTAAAATTTTTTTTTAACATTTATTTATTTTTGAGAGATAGTGTGCAACTGGGGGAGGGGGAGAGAGAAGGAGACGCAGAATCCAAAATAGGCTCTAGGCTCTGAGCTGTCAGCAGAGGGCCCAGTGTGGGGCTCAAACCCACGGTGAGATCATGACCCGAACTGAAGTTGGATGACTGGACGCTTAACTCACCGAGCCACCCAGGCGCCCCTTCTAACATTGTTTCTGACCAAATTTGTTTTGAATGAGATTGTAAGGCAACAAGAGACATGTATTATGCCAGCCTGTAAAGGATCTGTACTTGAGCTTTCAGTAGGGTTGCACAATTAGCAAATAAAAGTATAAACTGTCCAGCTGAATTTGAATTACAGGTAAATCATGAATACTTTCTTAGTGTAAGTATTCCCATGCTATGTTTGGGACATATTTATACTGAGAAATTCTTTATTGTTTATCAGAACAAATCTAACTGGGCACCCTGTATTTTACCCAGCTGGCCTATTCTTTAGAAATGTATAGACAACCTGAATATAGCACAAAACAATTTAAAACCCTGACATTCTCATGCATCTCTATTAAACCTCCCTTTCCCTGCTTCTTGCCATCTGCTTCTCCTGTTTTTTAGAGGTCACAGCTGGTAACCAAAAGCATGCTATTATTTAGTCAAAATATTTATTATTTCTGGCAAAAGCATGTGAGCGTCTGAAGGCTGAGGTGGGAAACTTTAATAAAGAAAATCGTATAATGTGAGTTTACCGGCAACCATTCCACAGCACCCGCCCCGTTCTATTCCTACATTGTTTTTGCAAATAACATATAAAATAATATATATAATATGTATTATATATAATATATATCATCTTGTTTAAATATCCCTTTCGCTATCAATAGAATTATGAAATTCTTTAGTGTGGGGCAACATGAAGTAAATCACTATAAATCTATATTCAGCTCTGAGTAATTTACTTTGTAAATACTCACTGAATATTTGTTTTAAACTACAGCAAGTGTTGGGGTGCCTGGGTGGCTAAGTTAGTAAAGCATCTGACTCGATTGTGGCTCATGTCATGATCTCACAGTTTGTGAAATCAAGCCCCACATCGGGCCCTGTGCTGACAGCTTGGGGCCTGCTTGGGATTCTTTCTGCCCCTACCCTACTTGCACATGCAGTCTCCAAATAAATAAATAAATAAATAAATAAATAAGTAAGTAAATAAATGTTTTTTAAAAAAAAAGTTACAGCATGTATTACTATCAAGACTTTTAAAAAATCCCTATGGCTTAAATGGTTCCAAATGAGGTTTGATATTGTCTATGTCCAATCCTCCTTTCTATTAAGTAAACTCATTAATTCTTTCAGGCCTTTAAATAATATACCTAGACTCATCTTTGAGAATAAAAAAGAGCTTAGTTTTAATGTTTTTTTTAAAAAATGTTTTTATTTATTTCTGAGAGAGAGACACACACAGCATGAGCAGGGGAGGGTCAGAGAGAGAGAGAATATGAAGCAGGCTCCAGGCTCTGAGCTAGCTGTCAGCACAGAGCCGACGCGGGGCTCAAACCCATGAACTGTGAGATCATGACTTGAGCCGAAGTCGGACGCTTAACCAACTGAGCCACCCAGGCACCCCTAAAAAAGAGCTTTTACTGTCACTGCATGTGTTTATCATATAACACCATATGAATTAATGACAAGACAGAACAAAAGAACGTGTTAGAAAGGTAGAGAACTTTACCTATATCCCGACCCTCACACTTGTTAATATAAAGATTAGGAAATTCTTTTTTTTTTTTAATGTTTTATTTATTTCTAGGAGAGAGAGAGAGAGAGACAGCGTGAGCAGGGGAGGGTCAGAGAGAGAGGGAGATACAGACTCTGAAACAGGCTCCAGGCTCCGAGCTGGCAGTCAGCACAGAGCCCGACGCGGGGCTCGAACCCACGAACCGCGAGATCATGACCTAAGCGAAAGTCGGACGCTTAACCGACTAAGCCACCCAGGTGCCCCAAGGAAATTCTTTAAAAGGCATATATATAGGCTATTCCACATTATCTGGAAGGAGTTTCAAGTGAAATTATCTATCAATCCAGAGAGAATGCTAGAAAAACACTAAGAATAATAAAGATAGTTAATTCTTTTAAGCATTATAATCTATGCATTTCTTGTCATTGTGTTTATCCTTGATATTATAATTACCTGCTTTTGTGTCTTTTTTTTCCCCTTAATGGGTAATTCCCATAAAGTAATAGGAACACTGCCTCATATTTTTAGTGTTGCCATTTTTTGGCAGTGCTTGTTCATAGTATGAAGAGAAGTTATTTCAGAAAGTCTGCGAATTGTCTCTCTAAGATAGAATGTAATTGAATTGAGAGTGTTAAGCACAAATACTCAACAGTCTCATGGGAAGAATCATTCCTCTCTGTTGGCTTGCTTGTAGCCCTAACTTGGCATTTCCCAAAGATCTGTAAGTCCTGTGTGTGAGTATGTGTGTGTGTATGTTTCAGAAGTTAATTGTACATAGATAAAGAAATATATATGTATATATGTATGTGTGTGTATGTAGATATCCATTTAGAAAGAATTCAGAAGAAAGTGTAGGGTACCTTCATGAGGTGGAGAGGGCTAACTCTCTATCAGATTTCTGCTGCAGATCTTCTGTCACATAGTTACTGGGGCATGGATACAGTTAAGGACTGCATTTTCCAGTTCTCTTACACCAAGGTGGGCCATGTGATTTGTTCTCACCAGCAGAGTGCAAGCCAAAGTAATATGTGCTACTTCTAGACCACGGTTTTTAAGAAGCAAGTTTCTTTCCTCCATCCCTCTTTTCCTTTTTGAGTGGGCTTGATGAAGAATCTTGGAGGCCACAGGGTAAAGACGGTACAGCCAGAAAATGGAAGGAGCCTGAGTTTCTAGACATCACTCCTAGAAAGACAGCTCCCCTCACCTCCTCAGTCAGCCACACTCATTTTGAACATTATGTGTATAAGGCATAAACTTCTATCATGTTTGAGCCATGGGTTTATTTGCTTCAGAGAGTAGCCTCCCTCCTAACTAATGTCATTAATTGGTAGAATTTTATTTAGCCCCTATTCCCTTTTTTTGTATTCTGTCCTTGCTAGAAGCAGTTGTTCAGGCTATTACTTCTTAGAGTTTGCCTTCCCCATCTTTCCTTCATAGTGCTTAGAAAAGTCCCAGTACTGAGAAACTATGGTTCTTAAAAAATTTCAAAGTGATCGGTTCTGTGCGAATTTTCTTTTCACTTAAGAAGTACTTATCTTCCACCTCACACCAGTCAGAGTGGCTAAAATGAGCAAATCAGAGAACTCTAGATGCTGGCGAGGATGTGGAGAAACGGGCACCCTCCTACACTGTTGGTGGGAATGTAAACTGGTACAGCCCCTCTGGAAAACAGTGTGGAGGTTCCTCAGGAAACTAACAATAGAACTCCCGTATGACCCAGCAATAGCACTGCTAGGAATTTACCCAAGGGATACAGAAATGCTGATGCATAGGAGCACATGTACCCCAATGTTCATAGCAGCACTCTCCACAATAGCTAAAACATGGAAAGAGCCTAAGTGTCCATCAACAGATGAATGGATCAAGAAGATGTGGTTTATCTATACCATGGAATACTACATGGCAATGAGAAACAATGAAATCTGGCCATGTGTAGCAACGTGGATGGACCTTGAGGGTGTTATGCTGAGCGAAATAAGTCAGGCAGAGAAGGACAAATATCATATGTTTGCACGTATAGGAGGATTAGGAGGAACTTGACGGAGGAACAAGGGGGAGAAGAAGGGCGGAAATGGTGGGGGAAAGGGAGAGAAGCAAACCATGAGAGACTCTTGAATGCTGACAAAAACTGAGGACTGATGGATGTGGGGGGAGGGGGGATGGGCATGGAGGAGGACACTTGTGGGGATGAGCACTGAGTGTTATGTGGAAACTAATTTGACAATAAACTATTAAAAAAAAAAAAAGAAGTACTTATCTAGCACTCATATCTAGAGCATGCATGCTTTGAGGCTCTGGGAATGAAAAGATAATTAGCTGATGAGTTATCAAAAGAAACAAATATATAAAGGATAAATTCCAGTGGAACAAAATAAAAAACCTTAGCGCCTCATGACGTCTTTAGGAGTAGTCAGTGCAGCCATACTGTCTCTACTTGGAGTAGAAGAAGCATTCAGAGAGCAAGGTGACCTTGAGCTCGTCTTGGAGGATGAATATGAGGTCTACCAAAGGATATGAATCACTGTTTTCATTTTTTAACCATTTGTACAATGAAGAGAGGATATTGCTCTTTATAAAACAATATGGTTTCTCATATTAAAACTGGTTATATTCATCAAGAATAACTATGTGTTATTTGGTGCCTTTTCCTGAGCAATGTTTTCAGTTACTAGTTATACCATCAATAATTTATACTCTTGCATCAGTCCTCATGATCTCATTTACAGTTTTATTTAAGCTTGAGGATTTTTTAAATTAAATTTAATTATTTCATCCATGTTTAATCTGTTTGTTAATCATTTATTTGTCCATTATTTTATTTCACATAGTAATTTATGTTTAATAAATTTATAAAATTTATTTTTCATTTATAAGCTTGGCTCTATTCCAAGGACTTCTATTCTGTTTTGTCATTCTAGTCTTGTATTTTTAACTTCTGTCATGCAGTTTTAACACCTGGTGCTTTATAATATTATTGTTATCTATGATCAGCAAGTTCCTTAATGTTAGTCTTCCCTCTCACTCATCCTAGGTTTATATAATGTTCACTCTGGCAAGGGACCAGTTTCCAAAGGCCGGAAGTTTATAAAGTGATAAAATGAATGGGATGGATTGAGAGGGTTAGGGGAAAAAGCTGCAATAATAAGCTATATATTTGGTATTTCTACGTCTTGCTATTGTGAGCGTTTCAAGGACAGATATTCTGTTATTCTTTGTCACTCAATTTAAGGCCTTGGAAAATAGATGCAGGATATATGTGTTGAAATGAATCATTACCTGGCCTTGGCTCGTTTCTTTGTATGCCAGGAACTCTAGTCAAAGATCAGCTGATGAAGCCTTGCATTCAGCAGCTGTTTGTAATTGACATAGAAATTCTAGGAAATATTTATTAGAAAACATTGAAACTCTGAGGTTAAAAGGGCTTTGAAAAAGAAGAAGAAATTAGGTCTCTGACTCTCCAAAGCAATTAACCGGTTTCTATTGATATATATGGAAGTTATTTCCTCAGACAGTAGAGTCTGTTTCATTACATTGCAAAACTTTTACTTTTTACCTTATGTAGCTCATCATAATCCATACCTTCATTAAAAAACAAGATTTAAAACTAGATTTGCTTTGAAATAGGTGCTTTATTTATTCAAATAAAACGTTATGCCATCATATATAGATACAGACCATTGCTCAGTTTGGTCTAGAAGCAAGGCAGAGTTGAGGAGGGCCTGTTTGTCCAGATATAGCCATATCTCCAGTACTCGAGCAGTGCCTAAAGACACATAGTAGGCAAGCAGCACCTGGGGACACATAGTGGGCCCTCAGGAAACATTTGTTGAGTGATTGAAGTGGTATCAAGCATGAGTCACAGCCAGCAAAGCAGCTCACTGAAGGAATAATTATCGATCTAAGTCAGGGAGTTGGAGACATGTTCCGGAAACAGAACACAAGATAGATTAAAGCAAGAGGCTTGGACAGAAGCCATGCATGGTGATAAGTTGGGGAGAGGGAGACCAACCCCCTGGCTTTAGTGATTGTGAATGACGAGTTTATTGGACTCGTTTGGCCTTGTGTTTGTGAAATAGTTAACTATTTTTCAGAAATGGAATTTAACTTACCATTTTAGTAGTTTTAAATAAAGCTCTGAATTAATGCTTTAAATATGTCAGAATTGTTATTGTTGATTTGCCTTCATCTGAAGGCTCTCAAACACTTTCTTTTCAGCTATATGTCAAAATAAAATAGGAAAAAAATGCAAAAGTAAATATGAAATCAGCTTTCCGACTCCGTGCACTTACTTTGAGTACTTCCTGACTCAGGGAGTTGTGAAATATATTTGGAACTCTATACTTTTCTTAAACTAGCAATAAAATTATTCCAGACATTAAAAAAAAAAAAAGAAGGTTCTTTAACTCAAACTATGGCATGTAAGTGAAATTCCAGATAACTACATCCTGAAATCACTTCTGGAACTTGCTTAGTAACTTTCAGTTTCCTAAACTCTGTAAATATGCAGTATGCAAGATCAAATCTGTCAGCTCAGCAGTGTCCCCACCAGAAGAAATACCAGAAGTAACAGCTCTGTTCAGAAAATATTACTGCAAGAACTTAATAATAGAACTGTATCTCAAGGCTGGGGAAAAACTAAAATATCAGCCCCTAAAAATCAGCCCCTGATAAACCATAAGGGATTTAGGAATTCAGCCAACCTGAAAACTCCCAACAGGACTGTGTCCCAAAGGAATATCCTTGTAAGGTGAAGTTCTAGCAACCGTGAATTTGTTCTCTATACTTACAGGTCTGTTTCTGTGTTTTGTTTGTTTGTGTATTCATTTATTTTGTTGTTTTAGATTTCACATACGGGTGAAATCATATGGTGTCTATCTCTCTCAGTCTGAATTATTTCACTTAGCATAATGCCTTCAGGCCCATCCTGGTCACAACTGGAAGATCACCCTCTCTGTTTTTTTTAATGACTGCATAACATCCAAGTGTGTGTGTGTGTGTGTGTGTGTGTGTGTGAGACAACTTCTTTATGATTCCTTTGGGTAGAATAGGTCAGAGAGGCGCCTGGGTGGTTCCGTTGGTTCAGCATGCAACCCGATTTCAGCTCAGGTCAGTTGATAGTGCTGAGCCTGCTTTGGATTCTTTTTCTCCCTCTCTCTCTGACCCTCCTCTGCTCATGCTCACTCTCTCTGAAAAAAAAAAAATAAACATAAAAAAAAAAAAGGAATAGGTCAGGTGGCACAATGCAGAAAACTCACTGAATCAACTGATTTTTGCAGAGGGAGCAACGTATATTCCAACTGGAACGTTTGCCTATGTTCATCTTAAACTGCTCATCTTTAAGGTTTTGGAATATACCAGCATTGCCAGTCAATGAGAATTCTCAACAGTTATCTCTTTTGTGTGACTCCAAGTGGGAATTGATTCCTAATGGACTTTGTCCAGCTGTTAAGTTAAGTAGCAACAAGACAGAGATATTAGAGCTTTGGGGGAAAGTATAGAGCTCTGAATTCCTTCATATTACTTTGTTCAGTTTTATTACTTTTCAGCTACTACCTAAAATGCATATTTATTCATCAGTTTAAAATACAGTATGTTACTTGAATAATATAATCATATACCATCTTGCCAAAATATTATACTATGGAAATTCACTCCCAATCTGAAAATACTTCTTCACGACTTAACTACATGTAAGGAATTAGGTTCAATGCTTTATTGCAGAAGCCATCATTTCAGGATTGCTGGCAGGGTCCGTTTTAACCTGAACCTTCAGGAGTGAAAAGGAATCATTTAAAAAAAATTACATTCCTGTTGCAAAAGCGGTTAATACGATGTTTTGAGCCTGCTTAAACACCCTCTAAGATTCATAAATATTCATTGAATCAATTAGTTATTTGAAGCTTGATGTTCTGCTGCTGAACGAAAATAATTATCTGCTAAGGTGGGTGTCCTGTCTGGAGCCTGCATTTATTTTGAAATGTGTGAAGGAAACCAGTGGAGATTATCATTTTGATCTTTATGTAGAGGCATCTTTTAACTGAACTATAGAATTAACTTTTTCTTACCTAAAAGAAATAAGGATTTTAAAAGGGGGGGAGGCAGAAATCTCACATGCCTTTTTATCTGATTCCTGAATCATCATAGATTTTAAGCAGTCATTTCTTAAAAATAACTTTTAAGAAATACCTAGTAAATCCTTATCCATTTATAAGTGGAGTAATGGAGTAAATCCTCAACTACCCAGAGTCCAGTTTTCCAGAACCTCCAGTTTCCCTGAAATTGTTCAGGTCCAAAAATAATCCTGTACCATCAACTATCCCCCTTATCTCCAGTAGGCTTTAAAGGCAAGAAGGGACTACGGAGCATCCAGGAAAGTCAGCATTAAGGAGAGCTGAGGACAACTAAAGAGATGCTCAGATGCTGGTTCAGTATCTAGTCTGCCCAGGATGAGAAGGGGAAGGCTGGGAGGGGAAGGAGCACCCTTGCTGACTGATCCTGTCCAGAAAAGGCACAAAGGCAAGAAGCATGGGAGAAGTGATAAGAGGCAAGACTTGAAGAACTAGAACAAAGGGAAAGGCAGATAAGCAATTCTGTTGAGTTGGTGGTGTCAGGGATAAAATGGTCATCATGGGGCTGATGGACAGCTGTGTGTGACTGGACAAGGAGGGAACCCTCAGCTTCCCACCTGACCAAACTGTAGCCTTTTGAATATTTCAGCATTTAAAGGTTTTATCTTCTTTGTTGGGGAGAGGGGAAGAATCGTGGCTGGCCACCAGTGGTAGAGCAAATTTGTCAGGGGCTGTATTTCAACTTGGGGAGGGGTACAGGAGGTCTGGAGGTGCGGGGTGGGGATAGGTAGAGGTAGGACAGGTTGATTCTTTGGTTCCGAGAGAGGAGCAAAGTATACAACATATTTTGGGGACACTTTCCATCATAAGGTTTAAATCTGGCAGTTCTAGGGTTAACCATCATCTCTGTGTTATATGGAGTGAGCTGTGCAATTACTCTCTCCCTCGTTGAAACTTTCACTTTCAAGCACAGTTATTATATTGTCCATGTTATTAACAAAGGTCCCGTGGAAACTCACTAAATAATTTATGTAAGCAAAGCAATTTAACAATTGTGATCTAGATAACATTGTCAGAGGGGTGAGCTCTTTATTGTGAGGCTCAGTCTTTTGTCTTACTAAGATTTCTAGTTCAACCTTTTCCCACTCAGGTAGCTTACACATAGTAGATGTGAGAAAAATGCTTGCCCAAATGAAAAGAGGTCAGGGTCGATGTGACCCACAGCACGAATATGTGTATAGCCCAGAGCCAAGTTAGTGAAGAAGACACTAAATTACCCCAGGCCAAGAATAAACAGGGCAGATATTCATAACAACTGTACTAGCCATGAAGAATGACAACCACAAAGAGGAAACAGAAATGTTTATTTCATGTTTAGTATATCAACTGTGTATTCCTTCTTGAAAGACACAGAACTGAAGCACAAAAAACAGAATAACAAATTGCACTATCTAGTATTTGTTATGCTGAGCACTGCCTGTGACCCTCCCTATCTTCCGTGCCACAGCATTCATCCAGAAAGCCTGTGGGTTTTCTTGGCCTTTTCTTTTTCCTTTTATTCTTCTTTTTTCTTTCCTTTTCTTTCTTTTCTTCTTCTTCTTCGTTTTTTTTTTTTTTTTTTTTTTTTTTTGGCCCCTGCACAAATCACTAAAACCTTTTAAGTCAGCCCAAGTTAAATTCCAAGCAACAGAGGCAAGGAAACCAAAAAAAGGTGAGAAAAAAAATCAGATTGGCTTTGATATGGTGAATTTAAGACATGAAGTTGGAGCTGACAGCTCACACATTATCAACTGGAAATCATTCTCTGATCGCTTATACAATAGCCCCAAAAGAATGGCAGCCACACAAGGCTGTGACAAAGAGGCCTGTATTCCTGAGGAGGATAACAGAAGGGCACAGGTAGATAATTTCCAGAAGAAACTGCTGTTTTCTAACTTCTTAGAGCAATGCCTTTCAATGTCCTGATTTAATGTGGTTGTAAGGCTGAACTAATCTGACGTAATAAAAGCTTAATTGGCTATTTCCAATTAACATCTCCCTTTAATCTATTTGTTTTCATCTGACATAGATCGCTGTTCCTCAGGGCAGAATATACTTTGCGTATTGTGTTTTGTGAATTGTGAAATGATGTTCGTGTTTGGGGTACAGTTATAAACTGTAAGTCAATCGTTGTAATTGTGGAATATTGAAGTGGCTGCATCTCCCTGCACTACTGCAAGAAACTGCTGCAGGCTGGACAGGACCCTGAGGTCAGGATTGGCAGCACACAGGGCGGGTCGGGAGTAATGGATGGCCTCTGGATGATTGCAGCTTCCGGGAGGGGAATGCCTCCTGGCAGGGTCTGTGATTTCGGGAGGAAGGAGCCTGCTGCTCCTTGGTGATGATGTCCAGGTAAGGATCAGGAGGGAGCCTCTTATCCCCAAAGTCTCCACTGGCCAGCATTTGGGAACCCAAAGAACTGTTAAGTGTGGGGAGTGCTGAGCACTCTGCAATAGTTTGCACACTTGCACACCATCACTGACATTGTACTCTCACTTTTGAATTTCAGTCAAATTTTAGCATGCGAATGTGTAAACTAAAAGGAGGTGACATTCTGAAGCAGATGAAGGATTAAAACTCAGGCAGGTATTATTTATTGAAGTCACTTTTTATTTATTGTGACTATTGGCACATTTTGATATATTTCTAGCCCCCTTTTTTGCTTTTTATTTGGAAATAATTGAGTTTTACAGAGAAGTTGCTAATATAAAAACAGTACAAAGAACACCTATATACCCTTTACCCAGAATTATTTGTCAGCATGTTACACAGTTGGCTATGTGACCTGCAGGTACTCTTCCTCTATGACTCTTTCTCTCCATATAGATTATACACATATTATTTTTTTCTGAAGGAATTGATGGTAAGGCACAAACATCATGGCTCTTTACCCCAGACTTTAGTATACATTTCCTAAGAATGTGGATATTCTCTTACCTAGAAACAGTAAATTATATTTAATGTTCACAGAATCCTCTAATCTACCTTTTATCAAGTGATCCAATAATGTGCTTCATAGCATTGACCCCTCCCGTACCAGATCCAGTCTCAGGTCAGGCATGGCATTTAGTTGGCATGTCTCTTTAGGCTCTTTTAATGTGGAGTATTTCTGTGGCCTTTTTCATCTTTTCTAACAGTGATACTTTGGAATTATAGAATATCACCTCCCCTCCCTGCACACCTCTTAAGATAGAACATTTCTCATGGGGATTTGTCTGATAGTTCTTTTCGGTCCCCATCAGGTCATGCATTCTTTGTAGGAATATTGCATGGGTCATAGT
The DNA here is from genome assembly GCF_008692635.1 of Crocuta crocuta. Classification (NCBI taxonomy): domain Eukaryota; kingdom Metazoa; phylum Chordata; class Mammalia; order Carnivora; family Hyaenidae; genus Crocuta; species Crocuta crocuta. Next base: position 3,072,338 of record NW_027551575.1, on the reverse strand, counting down.
GTGTCCTTCTCAGGATATCACATCTGGAGGTACATGAAGTCCATCTGTCCTTCATTGATGATATTAGCTTTAATCATCCAGCCAAGTGGTTTCTGATTTCTCCACTAGGTAATTACTGTTTAATTTTCTCTCCTATAACTAATAAGCAGTCTGTGGGGAGACACTTTAAAGCCATGCTAATAGCTAGTTCCTCATCAAGATTTCCCTCTAGATTTAGCATCCACTGGTGACTCTTTACTAATCCAATTTTTAATAAAATGGTGATGAGATTATGGCTTTCCAATTTCAGCATTCTCTCCACATCTGCCAGCAGCCCTCGGCATTCTGATTTAAGCGACTTTAAACAAAACTCTTCCATCCATTTTTTATTTACTTACCTGTTTATCATTAGCATGGACCTTTAAATTTCTTTTTTTTAAGTATTTATTTTGAAGGAGAGAGTAGGGGAGGAGTAGAGATAGAGGGAGAGAGAGGATCCCAAGCAGGCTCTATACTGTCAGCACAGAGCCTGATGCGGGGATCAAACTTACAAACCGTGAGATCATGACCTGAGCTGAAATAAAGAGCCAGATGCTTAACCAACTGAGCTACCCAGGGGCCCCAGTAAATTTCTAATTTTGGTTTATAACTTGAAATACAATTGTAATAGAATAGTTTACTGCTTACAGTAAGCCAGGCACTGTAATTCCATTCTGGGTACACAACTGTGAGCAAAACAGATAGATACAACCTATCGTTTTGCCTACATGCAGACATGTTACTTCTGTACTTAGGTACAGATGTCTGAGGATGGCTATAAGCTAAAGGGACATTTTTATCAAACACTTGTGTTGAGAACTGGCCTAGGAACTGAGGGTATAGCCTAGATCCCTACCCTCGAGGAGTTTACAGTCAACTGGGAGAAGTCAGCCAATAAATAAAACTCAGGCAAGTAAGTGGTTAAAAGAATTGCAGGTTTCAAAAAGTGCCATGAGAGAAAGAGAAAACAGGAGCTAAGATGGAAAATGATTACCAAGGGACCATGGAGGCCAGCCATTATGAAAAGAAATCTGGGATGACGGCTTCATCATGACCTCTCATGAATGTTTTTGAGTGGTGCTTCTCTGGGTGGATGTTCAGTGAACTGTTTTTTTCTTTTTTGGTACTTTTCCATGATCGTCCAGCTTGTTTGCTGCAGCCTTCCAAGTAGAAACAGAGCAAATCCTTGCTGTTGCCAGTTTCATGGGTCCAGCCTTTAGATTTGATCTTTATAAACTAGTGACGACATGCTAATAACTTCTACAACAGGACACAAATGATAAAACAGCCAAGCCAAGCCAGATTATATTAAATACTGCCTCCTTGGAACAATCAACAGATATTTAATAATGCACTGTGTGCCAGACATGGGAAACAACAGTGGAGAAGACAGACATTTTGTCTGGGCTGCCCTTCTCACTGGGATGTAGATTTCAGTGAAGGAGACAAGCACATAGGTAGGCAAGTACCTGACAAGTTTAAGCACAGTGGTAAGTACAGGGTTCTAAGGGAGGTTAGACAAGAATTCTAATCCAGACACGGTGGGGGTGAGGCAGGTAAACAGAAAAGGCTTTCTAGAGGAAGGGATGCTGATACTTTTTAAAAGATGGTGCACTTTAGCCAGAGACTAAAGCTTTTCCCTGCATCCAGGTGGCAGAAATAGCATGTGCAAAGTCACAGAGCAAATGGGCACATACTCTCCAGCTCCCCACTACGTCCCTAGTGTGTGGCATGTAGTTGACACTCAGTAGGAGCAATTTTGCAAAGAGCAAGTGGGGATGAGCATAAGGGATATTTCATCCTCAGAAGACAAAACAACCTTAATAACATTCAGCATAAAATTCTTTGTAGTATTTATTGTACAGGAATCCACTTTCTGTACTATCAACTTTATATCCACACTATAGCTTTAATTACATATTGAAGAGGAGAGTTGGAAAGTTTTATTAGAGTCTGTTGGTATTAAAATTTTTTTGCTGATGCCTTTAAATAGATGGCTTGTAGAACATATTATTTACACCTAGGAGAACTGGCTTCCCTCACTCATTTAATTTTTCCAATTAACTGAAAGCCAGGTTGACTTGGCTTTGGTTCAGTCTTGTGGTCAAAATTTAGCATCATGGTACTTATTAATTAGTGATGAGTCATTTACCTTATAAGAGCAGAAAGTACATGATGGCAAATTTAGAGGATGAAAATTAGGCCACAGAGGAGCAGTGCCTGCAAGTCTGCTCTTTGTTGTTAGAAATGTCACTACCAGAGTGGAACTCGCAGAGGCAGGAAAGGGAATCCAAGTCAAGCATTCTTTCGTTTTCTGTCTCTCTGACCTAGATAAGATACCTTATCCTATCCTAACTCGGAACCCCTTCAATCCTTACTTGAGACCCTCCCATATTATCATTCCCTCGAATGTAGTGGGTGTATGAACCAGAGAATGGCAGCATAATGAATAAGATAAATGTGCAACATATGTATGTGTCAATTGGATTTTAGTGCCTATTCGTAAAAAAATTCAACCAGTTACTTCTTGTCTACCATGACCGTATGGAAAAGTCATGAAAATTTGGAATATAAACTCGTAGCACAGAGATTCAGAGTATGAGTTCTGAAAGTGGGTTCAGTTTTCAGTGCCACTACTTAATACTTTGAGTGTATCAGATTTATCATTATAAAATGAGAATTTAAGGAGTACCTATACCAGTTGTTGTGATGATTAAATGAATTAATATATGTAAAGCACTTATTGTGGCGATTCACTCTAAGGGTGCTCTCTATGCCTGCTTTAAGTATTATGATTCTCAAGAATGGGCTCACAAAAACCTTTGACTAACCTGAATGTCCCCCCTACTAAGATGTGAGCAATTATTAATAACGAAGCAATTTGCCTGTTATCTGGTGTTTAGGACCTAGGTAGGATATCTTATGTAATCAGTTAATATTCACTGATAACATCAAGAAATATCTATTATGGAGAAAGTATTTTTCAGAGCCCATCATGGACATATCTGTGTGCTAGATGCTTGGTTCACTTAAATACAACTTGACTTTTGCCCTCAGGGAGCTTCCAGTCTAATTAATGGATACATGGCATGGACGCATGTCCAAAACCATCAAGGCAGCAGTCACATCATTACTACCAGTGGCACTGGAGGTTGTCAGTTAGACTCCCAGTTAGATAGATATGAGTATTGCTTACACATCTTAACTTTCCAAAGTCAATATTCATGCATTACAAAAGCAGTTTAGGGGCACCTGGGTGGCTCAGTCGGTTAAGCAGTCAACTCTTGATTTCACCTCAGGTCATGATCTCATAGTCCATGGGTTTGAGCCCTGTGTCGGGGTCATGCTGACAGTGTAAAGTCTGCTTGGGGTTCTCTCTCTCTCTCTCTCTCTCTCTCTCTGCCTCCCTCCCTCCCTCCCCCCCAGTGCCTCTCCCCTGCTCACATGCTCTGTCTCTCTCTCAAAATAAAAAACCTAAAAAAAATTTTACATAACAACAAATTATACAATCCCACCTCTCTTACCACCCCTATTTCTGTCTTCTCTCTCTTTCTTTCTGTCTTTGTCTCTCTTTCACACACACACACACACACACACACACACACACACACACGGCAAGAATACATTTGTAAGGACATATACCAAACTGCTCTCTGTAGACATCTCTGACAAAGGGATTGGGGCTAGGAATGGAGGCTACTTAGCATTTTTTTTAAATTCCTTATCCCTGAAAACACTGAATTTACCTTTCACATTAATGACTTTTAACCTGTTAATTGTATATAATTATATTGCTATATAATTGTATTACATTCTCTTAGTATAACTGAAAGTTATGCATTAATTAATGTATACATTTGCAGTAACCATAAATACTTTTGAATTTCATTTTGAAGTAATAAATGCATTAAACCCATATGTTATTTACTCTAAAAAGAAATAAGTTAACTTCAGGATCTTGTTGATGTAAGAATTTAAACTGTTTCCTAGGTAACCAACCATATCTCTAGAAAGCTTAGCCAAGCTTATACCTCTTTCTTCATTTTGAAGGCTTGGCTTTTTTCATTTTCTTGTGGAAACCTTGAACTTACACACACACACACACACACACACACACACACATACCTGATTATACTTACTTTCTACACACACACACACACACACACACACACACACACACACACCTGATTATACTTACTTTCCATCAAGGACAAAAGGTGCAACAAAATTCAATATATGATTGTTGATCTTTAAGCTTCTTAATGCAGCTATTTTATTATCTTTTTTGTCTTTACACTGTAAACTGGAAATGACGACAACCAAATGTTATGGGATCATTTCTAGAGAAAGGGTATTATTTTGGTCTAAATTCCTAGGTAACTGCTCTTCAGTTTTTGATCTTTCTTCTTGTTTTGTTTTTCTTCAGCATAGACACCAAAAGCCAAGAATATGCCAATAATGTTTAGTAAAATAATATTATTTTGTTTTTTAATTCACTGTGCCAGCATCATGCAAGAGAAATAGAATGTTAGCCACAGATGTAACTTAAGTCCCTTGTAGCCACATTTAAGAAACCAAAGAAATGGGTAAAATTAATTTTTAAAAGTACTTAACACTTTTTTAATGTTTATTCATTTTTGAGAGATAGAGTACAAGCAGGGGAAGGGCAGAGAGAGAAGGAGACACAGAATCTGAAGCAGGCTCCAGGCTCAACCCGACATTGGGCTCAAACCCATGAACCCTGAGAGATCATGACCTGAGCTGAAGTCAGACGCTTAACCAACTGAGCCACCCAGGTGCCCCTTTAAGTACTTTTTAACCAAATGTATCTAAAATATTACTATTTCAACCTATAATCAACATAAAAGATTATTAATGAGATATTTTTCATTTCTTGTCCTATGTCTTTTGTAGTCTGTTGTGTATACTATATGTAAGGGACATCTCAATTTGCAGTAGCCACAGTGAAATGGCACAGACCTCAATGATGGTTGTTACTTCCTTCAAACTGTTACTATGTCAAGGCGCCTGGGTGTCTCATTTGGTTAAGCATCTGACTTTTGATCCCAGCTCATGCCTTTACCGTGGCGTCATGAGTTCAAGCCCCATGTTGGGCTCTGCACTGCACATGAAGCCTACCTAAAAAAAAATGTTATTATATTTTTACCCCTGGGATATTTAAAGGCATATTTTACAGGATTTTCTTTACTTCTTGAAATATAGTTCATAAACAACATGTCCAATTGCCTTCTTTAATGGAAAATATTTTATTTCCACTTTTTATGAGTATTTACGCTTTTGGTGGATTTTCCCTACCAACAGCTAGCCTTAATAAAGAGATCACAATATAAATATTTCTTTCTTAGTATCTGTTAAAAGGTAATTTTCAGAAAAATGTGAAGTCATTTCTCCCATACAGCTATGAAAGGAATACATGTTGAAAAGCCCATTTTACTGATACGGTATGATGGAAACCGACAGATGTTATAACTGCTTCAAAGACACAGTCAAAACTAAAATTTATATGCAGTAAAGCCATGTTGAGATGAGTTGCAAATTGGGACAAAACTGTTTTTTTCCAAAAGAGGGAAGTCCATTAAATCACTACCAGGTAGGACAGAACTTACACATGTATTAGTTATCTACAACTTACAAAGGGTTTTTTGTAAGCATTTATTAAATTTTATGTCTATTTATCCACCTACTATTAAGATAGTATTTTATTGCATTATTATTTTAAGTTATTTTGAGAGGGGAGAGAGAGAGCGAGAAAGAGAGAGAGAGAACTGGGGGGAGGGACAGACAGAGATGGGGACAGAGGACCTGAAGTGGGCTCTGTGCTGACAGCAGAGAGCCAGATGCAGGGCTCAAACTCACAAACCGTGAGATCATGACCTGAGCTGAAGTCAGACACTTGACCAACTGAGTCATCCAGGCTTTCCTTAAATTATTTTTATTTGAAATTCTAAGTACATTAAAAACTTGTCTACCTAGCTATGATTTTTCATTGTAATGGGAAAGTAGGATAATTTTTAAAAATTAAACTTACTAATTTACCTCATTTTGTCTTTAGATTTACTGTTTTATTCTAAATTTTTTTTTAAATTTTAGATGATAAAAAGTTTCTATTTTATGCTAGTTGAGATTAGCTTCATCTTTGGAACATCGTGAGTAAAGGAGGGCAGTGGGTAATCAGGGGAAAGACATAAAAATCATAAACCCAGGAGCACCTGGGGGGCTTAGTTGGTTAAGCATTCGACTTCATCTCAGGTCATGATCTCATGGTTTGTGGGTTCGAGACCTGCGTTCGGCTCTGTGCTGACAGCTCAGAGCCTGGATCCTGTTTCACATTCTATGTCTCCCTCTCTGACTCTCCCCTGCTCATGCTGTCTCTCTCTCTCTCTCTCTCTCTCAGAAATAAATAAAACATTAAAAAAAATTTTTAAATCATAAACCCAGAGAATTCACATTATAAAATATTATAACTAAAATGTACCTATATTCCTATCTTTGGATCTGAGAATCCATTTAAAGCCACCTAAGCAGCAAGCCCCAGCTCTGCCCTCCAAATTAAACAATAACATTAGGCAAGTCAGAGAGATTATACTTCATTTTGCTCATTTATAAACCAAGGAATGGTGTTAGATGTTTGCTAAAACCTCTTTCCAGCAATACATGTTTCTTTGAAAAAAAAATCTCCAAAAGTGTATTTTCACCTAACCCCCCACCCTCACCCCATAGACACTGAAACAGAGGGTAACATCAGAAGATCTCTCCCAGTAACCAGTATTCCTGCCCTCCTGGTTATGTCATCCAGCATACATTATAAGAATTTGGAGGTTGTCACAAAGGAATAGATGACCAACCTTCTCACACATTCTGGGGGCTTACCACTCTCTTTCCACTCCCACTAGAGAGAAAGTTACCACCTCCCTGGTTTGCAATGTAGACATTTAATAAAAATTTCTTTTCCTCACAACTCAGAAGAGCACAGAGATTTAGAGAAGAAAGGCATTTGGTTTTGCTTCAGCAAGCAGAAAAGGCAGAAGATCACTACAGATATGCCAATACAGAGAGAAATGACTGCTGGCACCCTTATAGGATGCCTGCAAATGATGGGAAGTCCCTTATAGGAGCAGGTGGCAATAGTGGAAGAGCAGTGAATTGACTGTCGGGAGCGTCATGGTTAGCACCCAGCTCCACTGTTAACTCTTACTCATCCTTGAGAAGCATCTCTCCAATTGCCCCAAAGGTGGTCATGTCTCTCTGATTGGATAAGGTTTTATCTTATTTCCTTTAAAAGTAAGATAAAAACCAGTGGGGTAACATTAAAAGAAACCAGATTGGGGGGCACATATCAAGCTTTAGAATTTCCTTGTAGAAGTAAAGTCATAATTCTTCTCTGTAAGGTTACAGAAACAGTGTCAAACTTCAGAGAGAACAACTGCCTTTCATTCTCCTTCAACCTGAGGACTAGAAATCTTTCCCCTCCATTTAAGTTTAAAAGGACTTACGCCCTGAAGGTGTTTCTGACCCTAGTTTCCATCCACGTGGCCGTAATCTGGGCCAGTAGGTTGTAATGCAGGAAGCTCTGATCAGCTGCACCTTGGAGTCTAGAAAGCAGCTGCTCTGTGTGGGTGGAGCCTTGTGCTGGAGGTGAGAAACCAGCAGGGTCCTTGTGCACTCCCTGGCCCTCCATGTGGGAGCGGCTTGCAGGGGGTACACCCAGGACTTGTTTCCTCCATAGTGCTAGTTCTCACTCACTGAGAGACATCACTACCAGCCCAGGAGCCTTTGTTTTTCCAGAGTCTTAATTGTTCACTGCTGTTTTCCCATGCCTAAAAAAGTGTCTGGCAAAATGAAGCCATTTTCAATTAAAGAAATGAATAAAGTAGTACCTAGAATATTCTTTACCATTCATTGTTAGAGAGTTACTTGTATTAGGAAGATCCTCAGAGCTAAAGGGGCATAAACTTCTAGTCTTTAAATGATTATATAACTTAGTTTGTCCACATTGGTAGTACTGGTTTCATACTATCAGACTATTCCCCTGGCTGGTTTTTTTTTTTTTTTTAATGTATGTATGTTTGTTTGTTTATTTTGAGAGAGAGAGACAGAGCAAGCAAGAGAGGGGCAGAGAGAGAGAAAGGGAGAGAGAGAATCCCAAGCAGGCTCCATGCCATCAGTATGGAACCCAGCACAGGGTTTGAACCCACAGACTGCAAGATCATGACCTGAGGCAAAACCAAGACTCGGATGCTTAACCACCCAGGCGCCCCTCTTCTCCTGGGTTTTAAGAAAATCTGCCACCAATAACCTGGTAGATTTGTACTATCTTTTTCCCATCTCTGGAACAAAGGTCTTATATCTGGCACTATCAGTTTGGAGGCTTTCAAGGTGAAATATTTCCATGGGATGATTTTATCAACTACTTCTCTTTTCAGTACTTCTTTCTATTATGTATTATGATCTTTAGCCTAACACAAGGAAGCATTAAGAAGAATAATGGCCTTTGTAGCAACATGGATGGAACTAGAGGGTGTTATGCTGAGCGAAATAAATCAGGCAGAGAAGGACAGATACCATATGTTGCACTTCTCCTGAGGTGAAGAAGTATAGGTGGATTAGGAGGAAGTTAATGGAGAACCATGGGGGAGAAGAAGGGGAAAAATAGTGGGGGAGAGGGAGGGAGGCAAACCATGAGAGACTCTTGAATGCTGAGAACAAACTGAGGGCTGATGGGGGAGCAGGGAAAGGAGAAGGGGGGTGATGGGCATGGAGGAGGGCACTTGTGGGGATGAGCACTGGGTGTTATATGGAAACCAACTTGACAATAAACTATTTAAGAAAAAAATAATAAGAAGAATGTCCTTAACAGTTCCATTTTTGCCAGGCATATCATAGTTCTTATTTTCAAGGACTTACTTTTTTGAACAAAAAACACGTATTTTTGGTATATTGTATTTTGTATTGGCTTTTCTTTAAAACTGCCAACAAAACCAACTAAAAAGATAGAACATTTTTGGGAAAAGGAGAAGTAGGAGAAAGAAGGGGAAGAGAGGATCATGCACAGTTTGAAAATAGTAAGGTTGATGGTAACATTGTAGCTGCAGGAGGCTGCACTGACAGCCAGGGCCGCCTTCTCCTGAGGTGGGGACAGGCCTGGAGTCCAGCCTGCCTTTGGAGGCCTGGACCTATTAAACTCTCCCTGGCATAGCCTGTTCCATTTTTACCTCTCTGAGCTCACATCTACCTCTGCCTGGCTTTTTACTACAGAGCAGGGAAGAAGTGATTATGGTCCCTACCATTAGGCTTATCTTTCTTTCATCTTTTAAATTGTGTTTGCTCTTTACAAAGATGGTACTTACTTATTTTAGAAAAGGCTGGTGATGCGCCATGTCCAAAGAAGAAAGCACAGGTTCTTGTAATCTCACCACCGTCAGTATTTCTTGAAGAAACTTTTATGCTTCTCTTTATATACAGATACATAATTTGACTTGAGTGTCATACTACTTACACATTATTTTGAAATCGTATATTTTATTTTATTTTTAAGTTTTAATGTTTTTTTTAAATTTATTTCTCAGAGAGACAGAGAGACAGTGTGAGCAGGGGAGGGTCAGAGAGAGAGGCACACACAGAATCTGAAGCAGGCTCCAGGCTTTGAGCTGGCTGTCAGCACAGAGCCCATTGCAGGGCTCAACCCCATGAACCGTGATATCATGACCTGAACCGAAGTCAGACGCTCAACCAACTGAGCCACCCAGGCACCCAGAAATCGTATATTTTAATTCAAAAATGTATTGTGGAGTTACTTCCATTTTACTCTAGGCCTGCATCATCCTTTTGATGATGGCCATAAACTATTCCACTGTGTGGGCACATCCTCTAACATTTATTTAATCGGCCATTGATTGATGAACATGTTATCAAGAGATAAGATTGAAATAAAGTCCTAAAATAAAACCATAGGTCCAAGGCAAGAGTCCAGACACAAAGCTGTTTTGTAGTATCAGACATAAATATGAGACAATTAATGCTCAGTCCAAGGCAACTAATGACCAACTGAAAAGGCATTTCTGGCAGAAAGAGTATATTATCATGAATATTACAGAGGCTGCATTGTGAATCTGGTATTACTGGTAGTGCTCAGAGTCTAGAAAGTAGGCATAGCTCAGCTCTGAGCCTGAAGACTAGATAAAGGCTTGGTGCAGAGGTCCAAATGTCCCAACAGACATAGCTGTTAGGAAACACACTAACAAAGGCTAGGATGTACAAGCTCGTAGACTGAAGCCATGGAAGACACAGACAGGAGTGGATTCCAAACATCCAGGTGAGGGGGCCTAGGTATGATGGGGTCTAAGGAAGAAGTAGGGAATATACTTCAGGCAACCAGGGACCACATCTCTGAATCTGAAGCATGAATTTAGGCCCCCCAAACCATACAGCCTGAGAAGATACCTAGGACAGGGGCAGTCACACCTCTGTCCTAGAAATCTTCACCCTTCAGAAAGGTGAGGGTCAGTAGTGTGCTCTGGCTCTCAGGGAAAGCTGGAGTCTCCTGGCGCTGCTAATTTATGAGAGAGCAGAGTTATCAGTGGTGTCTTCACGCATCTCACAATAGGCCAACACTTTGTAAAGAGGATATGCAGTTTTATAGTGAACTGGAGGCATTCAGGCAGCCAGACCTCAGAAATCAGGCCAAAATTCGCTTGATAATTCTCAGCTCTGAAAGGTGGGCTAAGATGTTGCCAGGCAGTCTTGCTTCCTTCCATTATATAGTTTTGGCGGGCACCCAGCCAGCAAATCCTTAGCTTTATTCTAGACATTTGTTTCATTCATTCATTTCTTCAATAAATATTTACTGAGCACCTGTTATGTGTCAGACACTCGGCTATGTGCTGCAAACAGATAAATAAAACACAGCCCCTGCTCATTTCAAATAAGAGAAATTATACTGTAGCGCAACTGCAAGAAAAGAGTCTGCAGAGACATTTGGGTCAAAAGAGAAACATTTCCTCTTGCAAAATAAGACTGACATTGTTTTACAAATCAGTAGACTTAGAGGCGGGCAGATAAGCATTCTGCTACTAATTCATTTAGTGATTCTTATATATTCATTGTATTCAAGGCCCCAAGCTAGCTAGACCAGGGTCATATTCGTATTCGGCAAATACTTACTAATCACCAACTATATGCCAGGCATTGTTCCAGGCCTTGGGGATACTATAGGAACAAGAGAGACATTGAAACTTAGAGCCTGGTAGTAAGCAGTAAAAATTAACTAGTGATAAGGGCTATAAAAAAATTAAATAATAATGATGTAGCAGTATGCCTAAAGTAGAAGCTGCTTTAGATTTACTGGTCATGGATGGTTTCTTTGCGGAACTGACCTTGAAGGTGAACTCTGAATGGCAGGAAGGAGCCAGCCTCTGGGACAAAGGATTCAAGCACACTATTAGGGCAAGGCCTCCTCATGAGGCTGTGTGAACAGCAAGAAGAAGCTGTGGCTGCAGTGGAAGGCAAGGCACAGGGCCGGAGGGGAGAGCAGCTTGGAGGCAGGGGCCTGTGAGGAGTATGCTGGCTTTGAAGCCTACAGGGCAACCAGTGGGGAGCTGCAGTCACAGCAGGTGGCCCCTCCCGTCACGTAGGAGCTCAGAACCAAAGAAGAAAGACTGAGTCTAGCCATGACTTTTTCTATAATAATCACAGTGGCACCATGGACCAAAGTTTCCATTCGACTTTGTCTGAGCCTCATTTCATAAATGCGTTCGCTGTGTTTCTATTCAGTAAGGTAGACCGGCCAGTCATTCGTTGAACAAAAAATTGTTAGGGACCTGCTATGTGCCCGCCCCAGACAGGTCTAGCTGGGGAGGTAGATGACAAATACATAACAACGCAAAAAACAAACAAATAATCCAGTATCAGATGGTGATATGAGCTCTGAAGAAAATAGAGCTCAGTTAAGAGATGTGGCCCAGGAACTTTTAGATCAGGTGTCTGAGGAGTGACAGTTGAGCATGGATGTGAATGACATGAGTGGAGGGAACAGCAAGTGGAAGCCCCACAGTTAGGAGCTTGCTGAATTGCAGAGCAGCAAGAAGGCCAGTATGGCTGGAGCACTCAGCGCAAGGGTGGGAATGTCAGAGGTAACAAGGATCAGAGGGCACCTCAGGCTGTGGCTCTTCTATGTGTGATGGGAAGCCAAGGTGGTGTCATAATACCTGCATTTTGGAAAGATCACTCCCGCTGCTCTGTGGAGATTCCTGTGGGAATCTATGAAATGAAACCAGGAACCATTAAGAGTCTGTGACCACAGTCTGTGCAAGATGTGATATTCGTGGGGCGCCCGGGTGGCTCAGATCAGTTAAGCGTCTGACTTTGGCTCAGGTCATGATCTCATGATTTGTGGGTTCGAGCTCCTCATTGGCACTGTGCTGACAGCTCAGAGGCTGGAGCCTGCTTCAGATTCTGTGTCTCCCTCTCTCTACCCCTCCCCTGCTTGTGCTTTGTTTCTCTCTGCCTCTCAAAAATAAATAAATGTTTAAAAACAATTTTTAAGAAGATGTGATATTCATGTGGGCCAGTGCAGTGCCACTGAGAGTGCTCAGATTGAAAACATGTACTGAAAGGAAGCAAGGCAGGCCTTGGTGATGACAGGAGAAAAGCAAGAACAACGGATCGCCCTTGGGTCTGACTCCTGCCCTCCTGGCCAGCTGATGGCAGCAGTAGCTGTGGGGAAGATGGAGTGTCAGTGTTGGGGGGCAGTGGGGATCAGGGTGAGGGTTGAGGCAGCAGGTATATCTTGGATAGCTCATGTTTGCAATTGGACATCTAAGCAGAGATGAGGATTGGCAGTTAGATACTTGAGTGTTTGGTTCAGGAGGGAATCAGGCTTAGAGATGTAATGTAGAGTCATTAGCATCCAAATGTTAAAGAACATGTCCCTTGGTGCTTCCTTGGTAGCACTGGACTGGGGAAGGGTGCTGAATGCATGCTGTCCTTTTCCTCAGAGTCTGTCTTCTCTGGAGAGTAGATGTTATTGGGAAAGCACATCTGCCTGAAAATCTAAAGAGAATCCAGACAACCTGATCTTTAACAAAAGAAGAAGGAAAAACATTTTCAGAAAAGAAGCATTTTTGGAGTTTGACCTGATTTGAGGAAGCTTCTGGAATTCTGAGTGAATCTTTCAGTGCATCATTTTATTAGATTTGGGCCTTTTTATTTCTTTCCGCTTTAACAAGCTTGCTATTCAGTTTCATCCTCATGTATAACTTCTGCCGAGAAGTGAAAATAGTTTATGCATGTGTCTTTAAAAGAAATGTAACCATGTGCAAGATTCTTCGAGATGTGAATTTACATTTAATATCCTCCACCAAGGAATAATAATAATGTACAGTATTTTGATCAGATTATTTCTGATAAAATATGAAGCTCTGAGGAGTGTTAATGAAAAGCAGCAGCTAGATCACACGAGAAATGGTCTTATGCCTTAAAATCACTTCTGTGAAAATACATTTAGGCACATCTAGTTTAGAAACAGCATAATGTATGGACAGTGATGCTGCTATCCATTCCGTAATGATAATTATAATTATCTTTGCTAGGTTGTTTCTATGTAATTTAATTATTCACTTCAATACAGAATAATATTATTGAAGCATAAAGATGGTAATTATTAATACATCTGCCCTGAGGTGAGAGTAGGATGTTTAATTAATGAACCACCCTCCCTCTTACCTTATGGATGACTCATTGGTAAGATGTGCATACTATAGCAAACTGTTAGGTATTCTCTCTTGTTAATGGATTATTCAAATCATTTTCTCGACCAGAGTGGAAAGAAGTCACTGTCTATAACCCAGAAATTATATTGGCAAGGAGGCTGAATAATCAGTGGAACAGCTTGGAATAGTGTTCATTCTGGACAACTGACAAAATACAAAGAGGAAATACAGTTCTTCAGGGCTTTGATGTGAGGCTGAGTCCAGTTCAGGTTTTCCTGGAAATGGCTTACTGCTTTCCTTCAGATGTTTCTTATATTTTAGGGTTTCTAAAAGATAATGTTCCTTGAAACTATTATAAGAAAAAGTCTTCAATAAATGGCATTTTATTATAGTTTGCCTCCTTTAAAGAGCATGGGTCTCCAGATCTTCAGCAGGAAGAAGTAAAATTTTAAAAGCTATCACAAATTTTACCATACTCACAATCCAGCTCAAATGAGGTCCATAATTAATATTAATTATAATTAATCATCATAATTCATTTTTACCTTAAATATGTCACCTTATACCTTCTTAGTATTTATGTAAAATTCATCAGAAGCGGTTAAAGATAAAACCAAATGGTTTAAGAGTAGATTGAAGGGGTGCCTCCATAGCTGAGCCGGTTAAGTGTCTGACTCTTGGTTTGACTCAGGTCATGGTCTCTAGGTTTTCTGAATTCAAGCCCCAAATCGGGCTCTGTGCTCGCAGTGAGGAACCTGGTTGGAATTCTTTGTCTCCTTTCCCTCTGACCCTCTCCCACTCGCTCTATCTCTGTCTTTCTCAAAATAAATAAATTTCTAAAAAGAATATATTGGAATAGATTGAAACACATGATGTTCACACACAAAAGCATATATGTCACAGCATAATTAATACATCCACATTTTATTTAAAATGTATTAAAATACATCCACATATTTAATTATTTAAGTAATTAACAAATAATTATTAAATAAATACATAGTTAAAGAAGAATGATTCAAAATTACTTAATGAATACTCAAAGCATTTCATAAAAGAGTTTATGTTCCACTATACATGTAGTCTGGCCCCTAGAGTCATGAAAATGGTTCACTGTCATATGATCCAACCATCAAAAGGCCAAACTTCAACTTCAGTGTCAACTGCCCCTGCTCTGACAAGGTCAGTTAGACATCATGCATATGTCTTCATAAGGAGTAAAATCATGAGTAAGCTACTAAAAAATAATCACTCCACAATCGCTTGTTGGAAAAAAGGATAATGCTAGATGTTGGATAAGGAAGATGAGATGTGTTTGTGTGTGTGTGTGTGTGTGTGTGTGTGTGTGTGTGTATTATTATATAACATATATATTAATATATATTTTTATAATATATATTTATATATCTTTATTATATAACATATATATTTAATATATGTATTTAATAATTTATGTAAATATATATCACATAGGTAATAGTTTCTTCTTTTTTTTTTTAATAGTTTCTTCTTTAAGGAGATTGCAATTTGTCAAGGGAGAAATAAATAGTGAACTAAATATTAGTGATTTAAATGAGACAAAAATTCAAAACTCTTAGTTTGATGAAAGAGTCCATCAGAATCATACCTTGTTATACTTTACAACATGTAAGAAGAAGAGAAAAACTCAGAAAGCTCCTCTTCTTGGTTGTTTAAAAAATTACAAGTATTTATGCCTTTAAATATTATCTCACAACAAATTCATCGGTAGGGGAAACAATCGATATTCACAGTTTTTGAATCTCAAAATTAGAATTCTCAGGCCATAGCAAGCATTTCTAGAGGCCAGCTGTCCTCAGTAACTCTTGTATTTTCCAGATAACACTCACAGATACAGGTTTTCAAGTAGCAGGGACCAGAAAAGAACGGTGATGGTTACACAGTCTCTGCAGTGGACCAGAGATTTAAGATTAATGCTCTTGGGAATATTGTCAAGTTCAAAATTCTTTTTTATGAACCAAAATATTTTCTGAGTATCTGTGACTGCAGAGGAGGTGGAAACATCTTTTTCCCGCCCCCGTTCCTTTTTTCTGAAAGGTGTTAATAGAAGAGCCAGCATCTCAAGGCGAAGTACTGTAATCTTGTTGGTTAGCACTACAAGAAAAGAGACAGTTTGAAAAACTCAAACTTATAGTGTGGAAATAGGAAGGAGCAATAATGGACTATAGCTTGAGTGGAGCAGAAGTGTCATCCATTGTTGCACTGGTGAAGCCAGATAGACAGTGCCTCTTGGTGGTCATACCCTGATATGGCTTCCTTACGCTCACTCCAGACTTGGCCATATAAAACTCTGTTGAGCAATGGAACATTAGTAAGCATGGTGCAAGGAGGCCTCAATAAGTGCAGCCTTGAAGGTCCAGATCTGGAGAATTCACTATATATGGTTGACAGTAGGGAACTAGTGAGGGCTTTTAAGCAAAGGACTGACAGGATCAAAAGTAGTGCTTCAAGAATGGTGAACTTGATTATAGAATGCAAAATAGAGTCACAAGAAGACGGGTGGTTGGAGATCAAGGTAGGGAGGATGTTTGGAAGGTCATTATTATCTAATTCCTTCTCCCTTCGAATAAAAGAGCAAAGAGTCAACAGTGGAGATAGTCTGCTTATTGAGAAAGGACCACAAGAAGGGACTTAAGTAGAACAGTGATGCAGTAGCTGTCTCCAACCACTAGGGGTGGGTGTGAACAGCTCTAGCCCAGTCTCTAGAGAATGTTCTTTCCCTGGAGATGAGCCCTTTCATTATCATGAGAACAAAACAGACCAGAGGGCAAGCTCCTGTTTGTCTTTTAGGTTTTTTTTTTTTTTTTTTTTTAATTTACTCATTGCCTTGTACTCAAGACATTTCTAACTATTCCAGATGGCTCATTTCCAACACAATGATCTAAATCTTTGGATTCTCCTGATTTCTAGATTTCATAGATCAAAAATCCTAAATCGCTTAAATATTACATAAGGTAGGAGCATCATAGTTCCATTGAATCATAGTTCCATTCTATAAAAAGACAGAATACAGAATAAAAACATTTTTTAAGTGACAAAGAGAGATCATAATGCATTCACAGGGCCATGGAGCCAAAGGTGAGAATATCAAGTTCCAGGTGGGAAAGAGGGATGGCCAACAAAAGCAGGCATTTAATGAATGCATACATTATTTGCTCAATCCTGACCTGGAGTTTTACATAAATATTCTCCCAGGAGAGCAGCAGACTCATACTATGTATCTGGGGGAGTAGTCATAAATATTTCAGATGAAGTTCTAAGGACAGGTCAACAGTGGAATGAGCCAACTTGGCTCAGGTTTAATAGCATTTTTTAAAGCAGTGAAAGTAGAGAGGTGAAGGCAAGGTGAGTCTTGGGCCAAGGGACTAACCAGCTACAAGTTTGGCACGGAAGAGAGTACATACTGTTTTAATTAGTATCCAAAAGTTACAGCAAATAGGGGTTTGTATAAAGGAAGATGCATGAGAAAGTCTCCTCCATTCATAGAAGCATGTCCTTGGGAACTCACATAGGGATTCCCCAAAATGAACTTGAAACTGGATTAGACTTGCTCTCCCTCGAAGGACTGCAGCTGTCTGTTCTAGAGCTCAGTAAGCAAGGATTCACCACAGAGTGAGCCAGAAATGTTTGTTGTATTGAAGGACCAGCTTTGAAAGCATCACTGTGTAGAAGTCAGATGGGAACCCCTTTTGGATAATTCATGAGGTGCGAGAGGAGAAGCCCTAAGGAGTATATTTCAACATTTCCGTTATTCAAAGTTTGTGGAACAATTCATACTGGATGCACTTGGTTAAGGCCAGGACTGTTCCTGGGGGGAAGGGAGGACAGGTGTCGATCACTGTCATTCTTCTAAAACAGGTGAGCAACAGCAAGGTTACTGAAGAGGCAGCGGCTGGTTAGGTTTACGGGCCGATCCGTTGATTTCCCCCCACTCCCTGGTCCTCCCACAACACCCTCCCCTCGCAATCCCCAGGACCAATTTATTCCAACCATCTGCTTTACTCGGCTTCTGTGCCCAGGCTGCAAGTGCTAGTGGAGGAAATCAGATACCTGTGCCAACTGGCAGCAGGACAACCTCAGCTGGGCTCTCATACTCCTCGGCAGTCCTTTCACGCATCCTCACCACCTTCCATTTCCAGCGCCCTAAACAGCTGCGCCCAACCCTCGCCGCTTTCCCCAAGCCTCTCCTCATTCTCAGCTACCAACTTTGCTCCTGTCTCAGGAGGAAGTCATCGCTGCACCCCTAGATCCTAGGTTAGCACCCCAAACATGGTAGAGGTACAATACATCAATGAACGGATAATTCATTCATTCGTGAATTCATCAGTTTCTCTTCCTTCCTGACTTGGGATTGGGACCTACCCTTGCTTTTTTCACACTGACCTTAGAGGGAAAATTCTCTTTCTGCCTTTTCAAGGCCAGCCCCTCCAAGGCTCCTGATTTTATCTGTACCACCCAACCCCCTCGGTCCCAGGGTCAGGTTCTATCATTTCTGCCCCAATTTATGTATCTTTTCCATGCTGTGCTCTTCAGGCCACATGCATACTTAGGTTTCTGGCTGACTGTCTCAGTCGAATGCAGCTAGAACGTGCTGGGCGTCTGGAACACGTGAGGTACTACTCTCACTACTGGAGAGAGATGAGCGGGAGGAAAACAAAAAACTGAGGCCCCACAATGGAGAGGAGGCAGATAATATCCTAAAGAGAAAAACAAATACATTAAAACTAGATGTGTCCAAATGCCTGGAGAAAAAAGTCAGGAAAGGGGACAGTACTAGGGAGGGACTGGGGACGCTCTTTTAAATAAAGCAGTCAGGAATAGGTGACACGGAGCCAAGGCTTGAAAGGAGTAAAAGAGGAAGCCAGGGGCGAAATGTGCCTGGAAAACAGAGGGGATGGCCAGTGTGAAGGTCCTGTGGCAGGGCAGGAGTGTTCTCAGTGCAAATCAAGGAAAAACATGGATGGCTGTGGCTGGAGCAGAGAGGAGAGGGATCTGTCGGAGGATGTGAAACCGGGGCGACCAGGTCCTGTGGGCTTTGTGGCACACTGTAAGGCAGGACTTCGATTTTTTAGTATATGTGCTATTGAAGCAAACACAAGCAGGACTTCGGTTTTGACTCCAGATGAATTGGGAAGGTTTTGCGCAGAGGAATGGCATGATTTGACATATTTTAAGAGGATTGCACTAGCTGCTATGTTGTGATTAATGGGGCAAAGGAGGGAAGAGCGAGCATGGCTGGGAAGTGGAGGCTGTTGTCCAGGGGAGAGGCAATACCACCCCTGGATCCTTCCATTTGCCACCACATTAGTCAAATGGCAGGTTCCCTCAGGACTGCAACTCTCTCAGTCTTCTTGTGGTCCCATCTGTTTAATGCCCCCACCACTCTTCTGAAAATACTCTTGGCTAGCATCACAAATGACCTGAATACCAAATGCCAAACCCTGGAGCTTCTGTGAATCGTCTGGGGCTCCTTAAAAACTCTGGGGCTAAAGCAAGCCCAACTGTGTCCTGACCTATTAAAAGCAAGGCTGAGTTACAAGCCGCCACCTGGCCAGTTGAGTGGAATCATGACAGCCATTGAGGCCTGAGTTTCCCTTTCCCATTTTCGTAGAATCCTGTCTGCTAACTGAAATTCTACAAAGTCTGACTGGCAATGAAAAAGAGCAAATGTGGCTGGAAATAAAATGACCCCTCCAAGGTGGTGGACTTCTCACCCCACATACAGGTGCCATGTGAAAAGATAGCTCAGAACTTTCAAGCCTTCTAGTTTTCTTTTTTCTTTATCTTTTTTTAAACTTTATTTATTTATTTTGAGAGGGGGGTGAGGGGCAGAGAAAGAGAGAGAGAGAATCCCAAGCAGGTTCTGCACTGTCAGCACAGAGCCCCACGCAGGGCTCAAACCTATGAACCCCGGGGTCACGATCTGAGCAGAAACCAGGGGTCAGACACTTACCCAACTGAGCCATCCACGCACCTCAGGCCTTCTAATTTTTTTTAACGAATCTTGAAATCTTAAGTATTATGTCAAATGTTTCTATTTCTATTTTATTCTATTTCTATTTATTAAAATTTTTTAACATTTATTTATTTTTGAGAGACAGATCCTGAACAGGGGAGGAGCAGAGAGGGAGACACAGAATCCGAAGCAGGCTCCAGGCTCTGAGCTGTTAGCACAGAGCCCGACGTGGGGCTCGAACTCACAAACTGCGAGATCATAACCTGAGCTGAAGTTGGACACTTAAACAACTGAGCCACCCAGGCACCCCTACATTCTTAAATGTTGATAACTGGCTTCAGTTTTTAAAAACACTCCATGGTACCAAACAAAACGTATCTGTAAGTCCCTTGCAGCCATCAGTGCACTGGTTTTCAAATCTTAGAGGAACGGCTCAGCGTAGTGACAAAGCACCCAGGACTGGCACTCTAAGTGCTGAGCATGTGCCACTTGCAAGTGTTACTCATTGTTTCCCCAGTTGCCAGCCTTAAACTCCTACATGCGACTATAGTTTGGGGCCTAGCCTTATTCAAATCTTGTTTTCTCTTTGAGCTCCTGGCACCGTTTTGCCTGCCTGACAACCTTCCATTTGCATCACACACTGACCGTGTTTCCACTCATTGCTCCCTGGCTGTCACTGCAACCCTCTTCTGTTCTGTTCATCCTGCCTCCCACGAGACATAGCAGATTTCTTCCTGGTTCTCTCTGCAGCAACTCGCTCCCTCAGCCACCATTTACGTCTGTTGTACTTTTCAGGAACAGATTGGTACATAGATTCAAATCCCTACTCTCTCGCTTTTGAGCTATATAAGCTTAAGGATACCATGTAACTTCACTATGCCTGCAGTTTGTAATTCACAGGCTGAGAAGTGTCCATCTCACTGGGTTTTGGGGGAATGCACCTGATCTGTTATATTTTAAAAAACACAACAGTGCGCCCTATCATAAGTAACTAAAACAACACATATTTTCTCTCTCTTTTTTCCCCCACGCACCCTACCATTCTTCTCTCAAACTCTTTTGGTGAAGAATCCTCTCCTTCCCACCTTAATATATTGGTGTTGCCCCCAGAGTTCTGCGTTTGTGTTCATATCTCAGCCTATAGGCATCAACAGTGGCCCTTTATACTTCTTAGACTTCAAAGCATAGCTGTTTGCCAGTGGCTTCCAAATACAACAAGGCTCACTTTAGCTGCTTTGTTCAGCTTTAAACCCATTTTTCTAGTGATTTTTTTTTATTACGTTGGTGCCCCTGCACTTACCTCAAGTTCAACATAGGTGAAACTAAGCCCACTATTTTCTTCCTAATCTTCCCTCTTACTCACACTACTCCTCCCTTTTCTCCTGAGTATTATTCAAGGTAGTAACACTAGCTGCTGGAAGAGAGAAACCATAAAATCACAATGGCTTACCACAATAAACTTGATTGCTTACTATTAGTCTGTTGGATATCACAGTCCACTGCCATCCTCCAGGGATTGGGTGCTGGGGAAATTCTGCTCAAAGAATTTTTTAGAGCCAGAATGCCATCCTATGATGTGGCTTCTTCAACACCTTACCTGGAAGGTTACTGCAGATAGACAAGAGAGAATGCATGGGTGTCCAAGCGTTATATATATATATATCACTTCTGCCCAGGTGCCATCAGACAAACCTCAGATACATGATCCAAAAGGTCCGGGAAATGGAAGTTAGCTGTGTGCCCAAAAAGAAGAGGAGAAATAAGAATATTGGCTGTTGCTAGGATTCTCAGCCATACTGTCCAGTCTTACAAGAGAGAAACCTGAGGACAACCTCCCTTTCATGTGTTGATCAGTTCTATCTCAAAAAAGTCTCACATTTTCTTCTCTTTGCAATCTTTACTTTCATCACTTTTCATTGACATTTTTGATGGAGCTCCTCATTCTTCCCTGACTTCTGCCTGCATCACCATAAGGGTCCATCTTGCCCAAGCTGGCTCTAATCTACCTTCTCAGTCCTCTTCTATAATCCTTTGCACAACTCACTCTGCCCTGCACCCACATCCCTTACTTCTTTCTTTAGTTAGCTGCCAGGACTCTTCATGCATGCCTAGAAAACTCCCTTATTTTACAATGCCCAGCCCTGCCTTCATCATTTTCTTTGAGCATCAAGACCCATCTCAAATAACATTTCTTCTTAGAAGCCTTCCCAAATCCTTCAGTTAGAATTAATATGTCTCTCTGCAGCAATTCGTATAACACTATAGCATTTTGGCACATTTAATTATAACTATTTTTATGTGTCTCTGTCTCCCATACTACTGGGAATTTCTTGAGGGAGAAGGACTGTGGGGTTTTTTTGGGGTTTTTTTTTTTGTTTAATTCTGTTAGCCAGAATTGTAATCCTTAAATCTTGTTCAAAGCTGCCACATTGTCGGTGCTCAACTGATACTTGATGAATAAATGAATCTTTTTGTAATCACATCATAATTCAGATTAGAACTCTCTATCTTTAGAAAAACCCAGCGCATCATTTTTCTGCACCTCAGAGTTTTATTATTTGTGCTCTGGGAACTAATAGCTGAGTCAGTAGCCAAGTTAGCAGATATTTTTCTGAAGATTGTATAGAATCTTGCAATAAGCTCTTGGCTACATTTCAACAAGAGGTAGAGATTTCTAGGATTTTATCTGGGATCTGGTTATTTCTTCCACTTCTACTTATTTAGAGTCATTCCCAATAAAAAAGGGGGAATGCAGGCACGGCAAGCTATGAGTCTCAATCCACGGCTACCTGAGTTTGAAGTCGAGGTAAAGGCTAGAGTGGACTTTGAGATTGCCTAGTAATTCCAGGCTTCCTTGCTTTCCTTGTCCTGCTTATCATTAGTAGTTATAAAGAGTTCATTATGAAGTGAGACATGCCGAGAGCACTCACTTGCCTGAGCACTTCTCTGCTTCTTATACCCAACCTGAATGTCAAGGTAGTGAATTAAAATTATTGATACCCCTGGCCTCATATATTATGTCAACCTGAATGACTCTCAAATGTATGTCCCGAGTTTAGACTTCTCCTCCAAGTTCCCTAAATCTGATGGACTCTGGGTACTTCCACTCATAGAACCCATGAGACTCTTTAATTCAGGATGTCAAAAACTGAATTAATCACTCCCACCCCCAAGTCTACTGCATCTCCTGTCTTCTCTTGATCAATAAATAATACCATCATCCTCTGTGTCAGACAGGATAGAGAATTCAGGGCCATCTTTGAAGGCTCCTGCATTCCATTAATAATCATTTATTAAGCCACCTTCATTCTGTCTCTGCTAAAGGATTATGGTAAGATCTCCTTCTCCCCTTCTGTTTTCCATTATAGGCAGCACAGAGCTGAACACTCATAATGTCAGTCTCATAAAGGAGAGTGCAGTCCAGTGCTAACAAGGCAGTGTCACAAAGACTATCTGACCTCATCCAGCTTCTCACTCTGGCTCTTGCCTTTGACTGTTTTGACCACCAGGTGCAAGTATTTATATACAAAACCTGGAAGGTGCTCTTTAACTGAGGATTTTATTATGTCTGCAATTATAAAGAATGAACTTGTTGATTTGTTGAGAATGCACTCATGACAGATAGTATGAAAGATAGGTATATGACCTTGAAGAGCAAGAACTGAACCACTAGTAGATTGTGTAAGTGTGCTGGGCCATCCAGTTTCCCCATTATTACAATGTGTTTGAGAGAATTTAAGGGTATGGAATGTCTGGACACACTAAACAGTTACTTAACCACATCTCTTCAGGTACATAGTACCAGTAAGCCAGGTGGAAAATAACCTGAACCTAACCCAGAGTTGGAATCAGATAGAGAGACCCCTGGTGGCACTTTGCAGAGAGGAAGGGAGACACTGTGGAAATAGAAAAAGGCTGTAACACTATGGAGCCCAACCCTCTGGCCTAAAAACTGTCTCTCACATAAGTAGTCATGAACCACAGAAGGATATTTCCTGCTGGCCTTAGGTTGAAGAGCATCGAAGGACAGAGAAATAAATAGAGGTCAAGTCATGGGTATGGTATGGGCAGCCAGCTGGGGGCAGCAGATAGCAAAATGGTGGTAAGGTCTGTCTGTGGGCTCCAAAAAGATGGGACTGCAGAGCTGAATGTAGCAACTCCGGTTAAATGAGACAGGCCCCTGTCCTAGAGGGAGAATGAATTTCTAGAATGATTAATTTAGATGAGGCTTCAAAATTTGGTTTCCTGAGAATCAAAGTACTGATAATTTGGAGAGCCCTGAAAAATAATACATTTGTACTCACTGATATGAAAGACTGGGGCTTACCAGTTTATGTATTTAATTATAAAAAATCATTTAGAATACTCCTAGGGGACCAGTATCTCTCCAAGCCTTCCTTTTTAAGGAAATAATGTAATCTTGTCTGGATTGGTTTTTGTAACTTACATGTAGTCTCTCTCTCCAAACCATTTAAATCTGGGTCCTTAGTAATTAGGTTTTGCTCTTTGCTTACACACTCGCTCTGTTACCTTTATGAATTGAGTGCTTGTCAGTTGATTTTTAATGAAATCTTTGCTTCCTTCCAGTATGTTTAGCAGAATGCAGACAGTGGCTTTGTGGTGCTATAGCTCTCTATCTTCCTAGCCAGATGAGACTGTTTCAGATCTTTTTGGACCTCCGGCTGGGGCTGGTACAACCAACGTTCTAGAATCTCCTAGGGCCTTAGGGGGACCTTGTAAAACCCTCTTTTGAAAGACAGAGTTGCTTGTTGTTTAATGACTGGGCTGAAAATGGGCACACCATTGCGAATACATGTGACTCACGTGATACATCTAGTATTTTATTATTAATCACTTATGTCATAGTGTTCTCAGTTCTGCCAAGCAAGGTCCTTAACTGGAACTATTTTATGTGCTTTGGAGAGAGGTTAACTTACTACATAGTGTAGACACTGGGACTCAATTCTGAGCTGATGAAGTGGGAAGAAGAATCGCTCACTAGATCAATATTAAGCCTCTCTTTTGTCCCTGTCATCTCCCTTTACACAGTCTTTCAGTGACCCCTTGAATCTGAAAATTAGGTTTAAATCCTTTAGCATGTAGAGCCATCTATAATCTACATGCAACTTGCAGCCCTATCTCTTACCTCCTGTTAATCTGGTCCCTGGGCTTATCTCTCGTTCTCCACTTTGTCCCAATCTAAACCAGAATGAACTCTTCCAACCTTCCCCTCTGTCCCCACCACCTCGGTCCCTGAGTCCCACCTCTGTATGTCTCTGTTCACTCATTTTTCAAAGCCAAGGTCAGATGTTACCTTCTACATGGTAACATGTAACATCTCTCCAAGATGCTCATTTCTGGCTAATTGCTCCCAGATTCCTCTCGTTAAATTTTGTAGCACTTAGTACTGTCTGCTTTTCATTTGAAACCGATTTGGCCTGAGATCTCGATAAGGGAGGAAGACTGAGTCCTCTTTTTTTTTTTTAAATTATTATTTTTTTTACATTTTTAAAATGTTTTTTATTTATTTCTGAGAGAGAGAGAGACAGCGTGAGCAGGGGAGGGTCAGAGAGAGAGGGAGACACAGAATCTGAAACAGGCTCCAGGCTCTGAGCTAGTTGTCAGCACAGAGCCCGTCCCAGGGCTCAAACCCACAAACCCCGAGATCATGACCTGAGCCAAAACCTGACACTTAACTGACTGAGCCACCTAGGCTCCCCAGTCTGAGTCCTCTTTAGCCCCTCATCCCCATCATTAAAAGTTAATGTCAACAAAGCTTTGGTGAAAGAAGGAAGGAACGAAGGAGGGAGGGAGAAAGGGAGGAAGGGAGGGAAGGAAAGGAGGGATGGAGGAAGGGAAAATGGTGAACCTTGCTACCTGGTTGGTGGTGTGCTGCAGGGTTACATGTCAGCTGGTGAAGTAAGCTGGGCTTGGAAGAGGAGAGCTCGCTGGGAGTGAGTGAGCCTCGTCTCTCTGCATGCATGCATGTGACATGAAATGGCATGATACTTTCAACTCGCACCAAAGTGTACATGCGCCTGCTTCCTTTAACAGACCCTATCCAAATCTCCTATCTTAGATTGTCCCCGGGTTTCTTAGTGCACACTTCAACACCTCAAATACTGGATTTAAGTAACGACTCCAAATGTGAACACTCACCATGTCCACTGTTACTACAGGTACAGTGGCTAGTCTTTGGCAGTCACTGTCAAAGCACATATTTACTCCTGTGCTTAAATATATATGTTCCTTTGTAGTGACTGCTCATCAACCCAAACATGAAAAATGGGCACTCTTCCCACTCCAAAATCATCTCAACAATAACAGTTTTTAAGATTTAGCGTTTCCCAAGTATGTTGTATTCAAGAATGCGAAAAGTACTATTGGAACATAAGTCACACAAAGGTATGAATCAGTGAGCCCTTCATAGGAATATCAGAAAGCATTCATAGCCTTCAGCATCTGAACAAAAGATAGAAGGATAAGAATTTTTTTCTCAGGAGCCAGGCTCTAGGACCACATTTGCCTTTCAAATTTAAAATGTGAAGGTTTTTTCTTTGTAATAGCCTTCAATTGTATTATGTCCTATCATATTATTTATTTCCATTGCTGTAGTTCTTTCCTGGTAGGAGACTACCGCCAATCCCTATTGATTTGTCACACTACATATTCATAGCTATTCCTTTTGGCATCAGATAACTTTTGTCATCAGTATAGCGATGGCGTTGTCAGAATATATATTCCTACGCTTACTCCATCTTGTCTTTGTTAGAAACTAACTTAGTAAGAGCCTAATACACACACATATATGTTTATAAAGCATAAGTAACCTGCAAATCACCTCTATAACAGAGAGATGATTTTTAAGAAATTGCCACATGATATGCTCATCAAGAGAACTTTTTTTTTCAGATTAATGGCTAAAAAAAATTTACCTCAAACTCAACAGAGACAAAAAGTGTTTTATTTTGACAGTGAGAAGATTCATACTGACACTTCAGTCATTAAGAATTATGAATATCTGAAGTATAAGAATAAAGACAACATGTGGAAACCATTTAGAGCAAAAACATTTTCTCCAGTGCCTGGTATACCTAAAATAAGTCTGTATTTTCTTCCAAAGAAGCATAATCTTTTTATTAGGCTATATTCCAGATAAGTAATTTGTGTTTTTACTGAAGCCAATACAAGCAAAAAATACAAAAAAAAAAAAAAAAACCCCAAAAAACAAAAAACACACAAAAAAACCCCACATTGTTTTTCAAGTGTACTTTGCACTTCCACAAAGTACTCAGGACCAAAGGGCAAAGTGTTCTTCCATATGGCACTTGCTTTAGATGAAATACCTTTAAAATGAAAGCATTAGTAAGTCTGCTGCAATTCTGAGGGTGTGTTTGGGCACGTGGCCAAGCGCAGCCCCAGAGTCAACGGAAGGATGAAGCATACCAACCTTCTCCGGTCTTCTCTCCTGCCTCGTGATCCTCTGACAAGTTTCCTTCAGGTTTTCAGAGCAAACAAAGCAGGAACCTTGAGAAGTTAGTGTTCTTGATTTAAATTTTGAATGAGTTCAACCTTTTCTTGGTGAACAGCATTTTTTTGTGTGTCACTTTATTTTGTTGTTGTTTTTATTGTATTGTATTTATTTATTTATTTTTAATATTTGGGAGAATTTCTGTGCCCACAGAGGCAGCTTTGGTTCATTCATTATTACCTCTGTACTTATTTCATTGTATGGAATATTAATTTATCCATTCTCCTACTTGTGGGCAATTATTTTTTCTTTTTTAAAATTAATTAATTAATTGATTGATTTTTAAATTTACATCCAAGTTGGTCAGTATATAGTACTCTGATGATTTCAGGAGTAGATTCCAGTGATTCATCCCCTACATATAACACCCAGTGCTCATCCCAGCAAGTGCCCTCCCAATATCCCTTACGCTTCTAGCCCATTCCCCCTGCCCACACCCTCCACGATCGTCAGCTTGTTCTCTGTATTTAAGAGTCTCATACGTTTTGTCCCCCTCCTTGTTTTTGTATTATTTTTGCTTCCCTTCCCTTATGTTCATCTGTTTTGTATCTTAAATTCCTCATGTGAGTGAACTCATATGATCTTTGTCTTTCTCTGACTAATCTCGCTTAGCATAATACCCTCCAGTTCCATCCACATAGTTGCAAATGGCAAGATTTCATTCTTGATTGCCGAGTAATACTCCATTGTGTGTGTGTGTGTGTGTGTGTGTACACACCACATCTTCTTTATCCATTTATCCATTGATGTGCCTTTGGGCTCTTGCCATACTTTGGCTATTCTCAATAGTGCTGCTATAAACATTGGGGTGCATGTGCTCCTTTGAAAGAGCACACCTGTATGTCTTGAATAAATACCTAGTAGTGCAATTGCTGGGTCATAGGGTAGCTCTATTTTAATGTTTTGAGGAAACTCCATATTATTTTCCAGAATGGCTGCACCAGTTTGCATTCTCACCATCAGTGCAAAAGAGATCCTCTTTCTCCACATCCTCGCCAACATCTGTTGTTGCCTGCGTTATTAATATTAGCCATTCTGACTGGTGTGAAGTGATATCTCATTATGGTTTGAATTTATACTTCCCTGATGATGAGTGATGTTGAGCATTTTTTCATGTGTCTGTTAGCCATCTGGATGTCTCCTTTGGCAAAGTGTCTATTTATGTCTTTTGCCTATTTCTTCACTGGACTATTTGTTTTTGGGGTGTTGAGTTTGATGAGCTCTTTATAGATTTTGGATACTAACCCTTTATGTGATATGTCATTTGCAAATATCTTCTCACATTCCATCAGTTGCCTTTTAGTTTTGCTGATTGTTTTCTTTGCTGTATAGAAGCTTTTTAATTTAATGAGGTCCCAATAGTTCATTTTTGCTTTTGTTTCCCTTGCCTCCCAAGATGTGTTGAGTAAGAAGTTGCTGTGGCTGAGGTCAAAGAGGTTGTTGCCTGCTTTCTCCTCTAAGGTTTTGGTGGCTTCCTGTCTTACGTTTAGGTATTTCATCCATTTTGAGTTTATTTTTGTGTGTGGTGTAAGAAAGTGGTCCAGGTTCATTTTTCTGCATGTGGCTGTCCAGTTTTCCCAACACCATTTGCTGAAGACACTGTCTTTGTTTTATGGGTATTCTTTCCTGCTTTGTCAAAGATTAATTGACCATTCATTTGTGGATGCATTTCTGGATTCTCTATTCTGTTCCCCCGATCTGAGTGTCTGCTTTCGTGCCAGTACCATACTGTCTTGATGATTACAGCTAATACATCTTGAAGTCTGGGATTGTGATGCCTCCAGCCTCAGCTTTCTTTTTCAGAATTGCTTTGGCTATTTGGGCCTTTTTCTGGTGCCATACAAATTTTGGGATTGTTTGTCCTAGTTCTGTGAAGAATCCTGGTTGTTATTTTGATAGGGATTGCATTGAATGTGTAGATTGCTTTGGCTGTTATCGACACTTTAACAATACTTTTTTTTTTTTTCCAATCCATGAACATGGAGTATTTTGTGTGTGTGTGTGTGTTTCTTCAATTTCTTTCATAAGCTTTCTATAGTTTTCAGTGTATAGATTTTTCACCTCTTTCGTTAGGTTTATTCCTAGGTATTTTATGGTTTTTGGTGCAATTATAAATGAGATTGACTCTATGATTTCTCTTTCTGTTGTTTAATTATTGGTGTATAAGAATGCAACCAATTTCTGTGCACTGATTTTATATCCTGCAACTTTGCTGAATTCATGGATTAGGTCTAGCATGTTTTTGATGAAATCTTTTGGGTTTTCCATGTAGAGTATCATGTCATCTGCAAAGAGTGAAAGTTTGACTTCCTCCTTGCCGATTTAGATGCCTTTTATTCCTTTGTGTTGTCTGATTGCTGAGGCTAGGACTTCCAATAGTATGTTGAATAACAGTGGCAAGAGTGGACATCCTTGTCATGTTCCTGACCTTGGGAAGAAAGCTCTCAGTTTTTCCTCCCTGAGGATGATATTAGCAGAAGGTCTTTCATATATGGCTTTTATGACCTTGAGATATGATCCTTCTATCCCTACTTTTTTGGAGATTTTTAGCAAGAAAGGATGCTATATTTTCTCAGAATCCCCTGAGGATCTTGTCAAAGTGCAGATTCTGATTCAGTGGGTCTGGCAAGCCACTAGATAATTTGCATTTCTAACAGGCTCTCAGGTGATGCTGATGCTATTGATCCATAGACCATACTTTGAGTAGTAGAAAATCAAAGGGTGAGAAAGGTTCCTGAAAATAACTTTCTCTCCTTGGAAGAGTAGTGAAAGTCATCAAAGTGTTTGTTATTATGGGAAACAGGATGAGAGATAAAGGTGGCCACAATGGGTAGAAACTCAGGTACCTATATTGAGGATGTGTTAGGCAGAAAACGGCCCCCACCTCCAAAATGTTTATGTCCTAATCCCTGGAACCTGTGAATATGTTATGCTCTATGGCAAAGGTTGCAGATGGTTAACATCTCTAATCAGCTGACTTCAAAATAGAGTGTTCGTGATAATCCAGGTGATCCCAATATAATCACAAGGGTCCTTACAAGTGGAAGGAGTGGCACCTGGGTGGTTCAGGCGGTTGAGCATCTGACTCTGCTCAGGTCATGAACTCATGGTGTTGGGCTCTGTGCAGACAGCTCAGAGCCTGGAGCCTGTTTTGGATTCTGTGTCTCCTTCTCTCTCTTAAATATAAACATAAAAAAAGTGGAAGAAGGACACAGGAGTATCAGGGCACTGTTGGAAAAGAAATTCTAGCAGCCATTGCTGGCTTTGAAGATCAAGGTGGCCGTGAACCAGAAATTGAGGCAGTCTCTAGATGCAGGAAAAGGCAGAGAAACAGACTCTCCCATACACCTCCAGAAAACAGCTCAGGACTGGGGATGACACATGGATCTGAGCCCAGCGGGACTTGCGGCAGACCTCTGACCCACTGAACAGTAAGAAAATAAGTTTGTGTTCCTGTCAGCTTTGGTGTAATTTGTGAAGGCAGCAAAAGGGAAATAATACAAATATGAGAATAATCCACAACTCGGGTGGGCAGTTAACACCATCCCTTTTCTCAGTAAGTCACTTGCACACTGTGAGTCCCTTTTCTCCCAGACCTGAATCTCAACCTCCCCTGCGGTTTGGAGCCTCCACCCACCCGGGGCTCTGGCAGGAAGAAATGTGTTGGGAGAAGCAAGCTACCTACCGTTCGTAGGTAGAGTGTTGCTAGGACTGCGGGCCTCTCTACAAGCAGCACGTGGCCACATGTTCCTCTGGCTCCTGGCATCTGCCTGACCTGCCGACAGTATGGGAACATAGTCCTTCCTTCTCATCGCCCTTCAGAGCCCAGGAGAATCTTGTTTGTTCCTGCTCTTCTTCCTCAGCTCCTCTACAAGACGCTATGCGTAGTCCCGTGGAGTTCCTCGATTCTCCCAAAGGTTTGTGCTTTGGAAAACAGCTTAGAAAACCATGCAGGTTATTTTTATTCCAGATCCCGTGGCTCACTGGAGGGGTTGAGCCCCGCTGGCTCAGCAGCCAAAGGAGCTTGGGTAAAGGGAGTGAAAAAGGAACAGCGCTCACCCAGGAAGAAAAGGACAGGAGTCAGTGTCCATCTGTCAAAATGTTAACCATCTACTTGCGTGTGAGAAGTACACACCATTAGGATTGTTTGATTTTCCCTCTCCTTCCTCCCCAACAAATAGCAAAGATCGTCGCTGCTGTCAGTGTGCCACCTCTGCCTCGAATGTGTTAGAGGTGGAGAAGTAAGAGGACTTTCTGGGGACGTTAGAGGCAAGCTGAAAGGAAATGAAGAAACCAAAGGGGCAGGAGGTCAGCCTAGAGATAAGGCAGCGAGGGCCAGACCTGCCAGCCCCGTGTGCGCACATACGGAGGAGGCCTGAGCTCTGCGCGCCTGTGAGTGACCCACACCTGCTCTCTGGGAGCTCAGAGTTACAAAACATTTCCGCCTTGTACTACAGCCAGGCTGGCTCTGGCGTCTATACTGAGCCTTACAGTGAACCCAGCAAAGATATCTCTTCTATGTGAATTGTAAGCATCTCCTATACAAATTTAAATTAATGTCGTTGTAGTTGACAACTTAGATGATAATCCTAAAATCCATTTTTATTAGGAGACCGAGACTCAGGTTCAATGCATAAAAAGTCCCTTTTGCAGTGCATATGAATAAATTATGTAATGGTGATTGATTTTGGGGGAGTGGAATTGTGAGAAAAGTTTTTTCTTCGTGATTATCTGTACTTTCTAGAAGAATGTTTTATGTAACTTTTAAAATAAGGTAGTTTGGTTTTGTTGTGAAGTTAGGTGTTGTGGAGAGTTCAGACTCCTTGGCTGGCCAAGGGGACAATGTTTAGAAACAGGAAGAGCCTCTCCTCCTCAGCTATACGTGCGGTATCATGCTCTGTCCCCCAACTGTGGGGCCGGGATCTTTGCCCGGAGGTTTGCATCGTGGCTGAGGTCTCCACTGTGAAGCCTGAAAGCCCGTGGCCCTCTTGCATTTGTTGTTGAAGGCACATCCTAAAGAAAGCATCAGGACTGCCTTCAGCACAGTCAGCTGTAGCCCTGACGTTGGGCTTGCCCCTTCTAGAAATCCCTGTCTTTCAGCTGATAGAAATGCAAACATGGGCCTGCATGCAAAGTCCAGTGTGTCATCACTTTGATGCATGTCCCTTTGTACTAATAAAGGGATAGGAGAGTGCCTTCTGCTTCCTTTAAGCTTGGGATTTGGATTTGAGTAAACAAGGAAAAGGTTAAGGTGGTGATGCGGTCCCTCTGGAAAGTAGAGGCTCTCAAGAGAGAAGAGCTTTCTGGTAGGGAAGAGCGGTTTCCAGCAGGCGAGGAAGGACAGGAAGGTGGGTGCTGGTCCTTTCCTGAGCTACCCCCCCCCCATGCCCCAGATCCCCTAGTGCAGTGGGGAGGAGGACAGGGGGCAGTGAGAAGGTGCCTTATGGGAGACCACATCTGTCCTTTGACACTCTGGAAAGCCCTGTGATGGTGGATGGAGAAAAGCCTGGAGAGGGATTTCCAGGGGCTTTGGTCCCGGCCACAACCTGAAAGCGGCTCAGGCTCTCAGGTCCTGCTGGTCACTCACACTGCATCCTCCCTCCCATGAGGCAAGTTTCAGGCTTTACTGCCTGCCCCGTTTGTAAAGGGTGTGAATAAATGGTGTGAATAAAGCCTTTGCCGTGAGGACAGGTGAGACCTGGCAGCCGGGAAGGTGGAGTCTGCCCCTCCTGTGACTGAGTGAGCTAGCACCTTTCAGTAAGTCCTCAATCCTGGGGCAGCCCTATCCTCCCAGGAAGGAAAGTGTGATGGACACCAGGGGGTGACAGCTGGGGAAAGACTAGGACCCCTACATCTAGACCTCCAGGGGGTGCACCTGCCAAGCTCACTGAGCCTAGAATCACCCTTAGATACTGTGACTAGTAATGACAATATTAGTAAGTCTGATGATACTGGAACGTTGTGTGCTGTGTGATGTGCATAAGGACCTTGGCATCTGAGCTAGAAAGTTCAGGTTGCCCAAAGCCCTTTCCCAGGGTCTTGAACCCTCCCCCTCTAAGATCATCAGTTAGGGACCTGAGGCCAAATGGGGGTCAAGCCCTATTCTCTCAGGTACAGGTGCTGCAGATAAATTGCCACGAGAGGAGAGCGAGGCAATAGGAATGAAGATGGGGAGGAGAGAGCCAGTGGCGAGAAGAACTCCCACCTGCTTCCTACCAGCCCCCACGCCACCCAGGTCACTGTTGATTTCTTCGCCAAGCCTGCTATTAGCAGTAGGCCAGGAAGCTTTGAACTTAACTGATGTACATAAAGCAAGCTCTTCATTTAATCTGCACATTTAATTCAGCCTGCTCTGCATGCTGCTCCGGGCTGGCTTCTTGCCATATAAGGCGTTTGCGGTGTCTTTCTGCAGTTCCCCTGCCTCTGTCTTGAAAATCAGCCAAAGATGGCTTTGTGTGTAATGCATGGGCTGGAGGCCGGAAACCTTGGCAGCCAGGCTGTCACCTCGCCCCCCGCCTCCTGCCAGGTAAGTCCTGTGCGGTCCGCTCTTCTTGTCCCTCCAGCGAGAACATGGCCGGTTCACGTATTTTGACCTTTCCCATGGGAATGGGGGGAAGGAAAATGGGTTCTGATTTTGCTTGTCTGTCAGATTCTATCCAAAAGAAATGCCTGCTGTGTGTGTGATTTTATCTTTGTGACCGTTGCTGGACTGTGCTGTTCTTGTTGGGAAGGCGGCTTTGATAAAAGCTTTGGGCACCTTGTCAGTGAAATCTGCATTCCAAATGCATTAATAAGGTTCATAGGAATGAATAGTCTCTGGTAGGCAAAGGCATACTTTCTCGTGTATTCTGTTACCCCAAATCAATGATACTAATCTGTGTATAATCCTACTTGGATTGATCTGTACCGAGATATTAAATGGTATTTAATATTCTAGTATGATCACAAATAGCAATTTGGGCTAGTGGCATATGAATGTATCCTGTTCCCATTTCCCTAAGTGGTGTCTGTGGTTGTGATGCCCGTCAAGGTTTTGTGAAATACCTGAAAAAATCATAGATGATGCCACCATAGTGAGGGCAAGAGTGAGGGGATGAGAATTAAAGGCTAGTTTTAGGAATCTTTGCTAAGGAACATGGGCTTACATATGGAGGGGGTGGAATGAGGCATGAACCAGTATGGCCTAGGGAAAAGAAATAATATCTAAAGGCATGAGAGAAGCGCCTGGGTGGCTCAGTCAGTTGCGCATCCGACTGTTGATTTCTGCTCAGGTCATGATCTCACAATTCATGAGTTCGAGCCCCATAACTGGCTCTGGCTGACAATGTGGAGCCTGCTTGGGATTCGCTCTCTTTTGTCTCTCTCTCTCTCTGCCCCCACCCCTGCTTGCTCCTTTCTCTCAAATATAAATAAATAAACTTAAAATAAGGAGCTGGAAAAATATACAGGCGTGAGAGGAGGACTTGCATTAAAAAGAGAAAATTGGCGAGAAGGAAAATTAAATTTAGATGCTTAGCCAGATCCCTGAGGGTAGGGAGGTGGAGACCAGAAACCACGGTTTACTTGGTCATGCCTTATCTTTGTGGCTCTGCTCTACCCACCAGCTGCCTCATTTACGATCTGTTTGCCTCACACCGTTAACCAAGGTGAACATATTACAAAACGCTGACAGTGAATGGCAGAAGCTTGAGATAAAGTTTGTATATCCACCCAGGGACAGCTGCAGACCTCAGACCAGATGGGCTTAAGACTGCTATCGGCAGAATAACAGAAATTTATTCCTGTCTTTCTACATGTGAACTGTGCACCTTATCACAGCTGTTGTTAATATCGCTAGATGCACTTGCTGCATAGTACGTGCTCCTCTGTTGGGTTATCTTACTTGAATTATATTTATTACATATAGTTTTCTTTAAGTTAGTGCAAATCTCATTCTTACATATAAAAGAAAGAAAGTATCAAGGGAGGGAGATAAGTCCCTCAGTTAAAGTCAGCAGTCTAACAAGTGGACAAGGTGAGATTTGAACTCAGATCTACTGATCCAGAGAAGTCCATAATAAAGGGACAAAATAAAAATATTTTCTTGGGGAAATGGAACCCTACGTAAGTGAACAATTACATCCCAAAGTGTTTTGTTGCCTGAATTTTCCAGTAGTTGAAAATACATTGAGATATTAGCCAGACACATTGGAGTATTATTTCTCGTTATTGGACTAACTAGGGGAGGTTTAAACATACTGATGCCTGGTTTTCATTTGTAGAGATACTGACTGAATTGGCCTAAGATGCAGCCTGGACGTCATGGGTTTTAAAAGCTCCCCAGGTGATCTTAATACTTAGCCAAATAGGCATTTCCTTTTAGACTTTTCCTGAAGTTTAGACCTATTAATTCAACTAATTCTTAGCTATCTTGGCCTTCCTTTCCCACAGCCATCTCCAACTTGAAATATCCAAAAAAAATAAAGTATTGTTTCACTTACACCTGGCTCTCCTTGCATTCAGGGCCTGGGGAAATCGTAATTCTTCATGAGCTACTTAGAAATTTTGCCAGCATGGAGAAACCATGTCTCTTCTCTGTCCTGTGAGCTCCTTTGTATCTTTATCCAACTACTCAGAATAAAATGAATATTCATCCAATTTCTCTTAGCAAAGAGCCAGACCTGCTTTGTTGTAATAGAAGGTAAACAAGATTTGCAGTGATACCTAGAAATGATTTGGTGTTGGAGAAGTTTTTTCTTTTTGCCACAGGACTGTTAATAATTTTAGGTAAGCCTTTTTCTGAAATGGAGAGGATATTGGATGGTAATGATAATGACTGATAAAGGGATTGTAAATCGCAAATGGAATAATGTAAATGAAATAGCTTTGTAACTAGGAGATGGTACTGTATGTTTTTTAAGAAAATACCTGTGGGGAAATAATAAGATAGAAGTGTCTTTTATTAGAAGCCACTTTGATTTTTATGTTCATTTAATTCACCACCAGAAATTATTATAATTTAATATTATGAGTAAGGTTCTCTTAACTGTTTATTTTTCGTCCTGGTGATTTTTACATCTGGAATAAGGCCGAGAATTCAGGAAAAGGCAAGAAGAAACAGGTTCTAAGTAGTTGACAACAGCCGTAGAATCAAAAGGGGTAAAGACTCTTCCTCATGTGGGAGGCTCCACGCGGAGGTCAAAGGGCAGTCTCACTTCTGCACTGGTGGTTACAATGCAGCATGTGGCAGAGAAGCAGGGAAGAAAGCAAGAAGTCCTAGAAACGGGCAAATGGAAACAATGCAAGGATAACGGCATAAAGTCCAAGGGGCTGTAGCGGGGTGTGGAGATCAGAAGCCAGGCTGTGAACCACGGGATCCCTGGTTTTGGGGAGACGAAAGGAGCCTAGTGTAACTGACACCAGAGCAGACCATTGCTTGACAACCCCTCTGTCCTAAATCCATTCTTCAGGAGATTGTGAAATGAAGTAAAAGCCAGAAATAAAATAGTGTAATTTCTTTTACTGAACTTGGCATATATGGTAATGCTGGGCTAATAAGTGAAATATCTCCAAGTGAAATAATTTTGGTAGCTACTGAATGGTACACTAAATAACAATTTGAACTTTTAGCGTTGAAAATGGAAAAAAAGCTTCCCTTTTTTTAAAGATGTGTTTGAGGGGCGCCTGGGTGGCTTAGTCAGTTAAGCATCTGACTTTCGCTTGGGTCATGATCTCGCGGTTTGTGGGTTCGAGCCCCGCGTCGGTCTCTGTGCTGACTTCCAGCTCAGAGCCTGGAGCCTATTTCAGAGTCTGTATCTCCCTCTCTCTCTGACCCTCCCCTGCTCACGCTGTCTCTCTCTCTTTCTCTCCTAGAAATAAATAAAAATATTAAAAAAAATAAAGATGTGTTTGAAATTCAAAATATTTTGTGTGAACTAAAATTTACACTTAATACCCTTCTGTAGTTGACATTCTGTTTGGCTGTTGAAAATAGAAATACAAATAAGTTCTATCCTTTGTGGTCCAATTCAGACAGACTGAAGTAACTCGTATTCTGAATCTGAAAACAACTGAATTCACCTATGTCTGGGACCAGCTGTTTAAGTTGTCCAAATGAGCCACTGTGGAGATAGACTTGTATTAAAGGCTAACAAGAAAATGCTTATTTCAAGCTTACAAGCATGTCTGTGCTTAGTATCAAAACTCAACAGCAGTTGTTAAGAATTGAGATATTTTTGAGGGGAGGAGTACCGTGTCATCGACATGGTTTTGTTTGTCATGTTGGCTGACACATGGCAATAAAAGAGAACATTCAGACCATTTTATTAAAGTTCTGTACATAATGCACAGTTTTATTGCTTGCAACTGAGGGAAATCATCCCACCATTGTGGGAGAGCCCACAGTCCAAAGAGGAGAATATTTGGATCTGTTTGCAGAGTGGACCCAGGGGACTTTGCTGGAGTATAATGTCAGATAAAAATGAGCCTTCCCAACTGATATGGTCTTGATCTTAGCCCTGCATGTACAACACCAAAAGAGATTTTGCAAATTCAGGTACAGGAAAGTTTTGTTCTCTTCGGTTGCCTACAATAAGTTATTACTATCATACAAATTAAAGATTTCATCTTTGTCACTGTTGGGTTGGACACAGGATTCAGAATAGATGTCTATACCACCATATATACATCCCTCCCACCCACATGCATAAGCCCCCACCAGCAGCACACACCTCCTACCTTCTTTGTCTCTTCCTTCACCATCAGTGTGTCTCAGGTCTCTGTTTCTTCTGTCTCTTTCTCCCTCTCTGTGTCTCTGTCTTTAATTTTTGAAAAATAGTGACTTCTCATATGATGAAAGGATCATTTTTCAGCAATGCATTTTTTTGAAACTTCTTTTATTTTACTTAGAGAGCATGAACAGGGNGTCTCTCACTCAGTTCAGTGTGGAGCCCAACTTGGGGCACACCACTGACCCTGGGATCATGACCTGAGCTTAAATTAAGAGTCTGACATTCAACCTACTGAGCCACCCAGGTGCCCCTAATCTTCTGGCTTTTAAATTATTTTTTAAGTGCCTTTAATGTACCCTTTGCATACCTCAGCATATACCAAATTTTGAGTTTAATTATATCATTTGAGTTTAGGGGGCATACGAATTATTTCAGTTGTTGAAGAGCTTTCTAGTGACTATAAAAATAAAAAATTTAAAGTTGCAAAATAACGAGAGCTCCTCCAGGTGAAATAAAAACTACTCATAGTGTTTGTGTTTTGAGAATATTGGTCTTCTGTTTCTCTCATGCACTGACATAAATTATTCCCCACTGTGGGGAGTTGTTAAAAGTCCAACCTCTGGATTGGCTGAACCAAAATCTCTGGGATGA
This sequence comes from Crocuta crocuta, assembly GCF_008692635.1. Lineage (NCBI taxonomy): Eukaryota > Metazoa > Chordata > Mammalia > Carnivora > Hyaenidae > Crocuta > Crocuta crocuta. Next base: position 3,033,707 of record NW_027551575.1, on the reverse strand, counting down.
GACCCAAAATTTAAAAAAGCACCCCATGTGTTTCTAATGGTCATTCAGCTGGGAGAATCATTCACTGGTGACTGGATTTATATTTTTTTTCCAATTGTCCTCAGGATATTTAGTTATTATAGTCCTGATTTTACATTTCTTTTTTTTTATTTTATTCTTTGTTCTTACTTCATCTTAGAGATCACCTCAATAGAGAATTGGAAATAATTGTTAGAGGGGAGAAACAATCCTCTTTTTCCCTGTTCTAGAATGCATGAATTCTCAGTATGGTGCATGCAGAATGCAAAGTCGTAGGTTTGAAAGGTCATAAATCAGCTGCAAGCTTCTCAGCAGGGTGTATTTTAAAATGTATGACCTTCTGTTCTTCGAGCATATCACTAAAAAATGTTCCATGCCATCAAATGCAGTGAAAATCCGTGCTTTTCATATCCTCATATACAACATATTACAAGAATCTCCCTCAGAAATGTATCAAACCGTTGTTTCTATTTAAATAATAGCTCCCTTATTTTTACTCCCGGACAAAACTCAAAATTGCAAAGAGACAAAAATGGGCAAAATGAGACACAGAAGCTTCTGAGAAGTGTAGATAACTTACTACTTTTTCTAGCTGCTAAGATTGTATAACACAGAAAAAAAGCAGGATAATACAGTGCTAATTGGCTCCTCTTGGTGAGCCAGCTTCTTGGAGTCCAGTTTGTCTAATCGGTTATGCTTTCAAAAATCATTGTGGTATTGTCTGACTGGCATTGGATATTTAGTAAAGATCCAATGTGGATGTTAACCCATGAACTCATTTTTTTTCCAAGAAAAAACAGCAGTTTTAATTACTGATTAAAAATGACCATTTGAGTGTTATTGTATCCCAAATAATTAAATAATATTTTAATTTTTATAATATACATGGACAGAGGAGTTCTCCTCAGCTGAGGGAAGGCAGGATCTGAGAAGTTCAGAATTTTCTAAAATTATTTGGCTGGTAAACTGCAGAGCTGAAACTAAAATCGACATGTGTAGATTGAAAAGTCTAGATTTGGATCCCTAATACTGGTAGTGTTTGTACTTTGCCATATGTAATAATCTCTAAAAACTTATTGAAAATGTTGATTTATCTTTAGAGACCCCCCTCTCAGTCATCTTGAGAGCCTAGGAATCTGCATTTTAACAAGCATTTTGGAAAAGCCTGACCTCACCAATGAAAGCTGTGCACTATGGGTGCCCTATTCTGGAGAATCGCTCAGAATGGGGATACAAAGGAACTCCCCAGTACTACTCCGGTTATATCACCTGGGTTTTGTCCCCTTAGAACCCATGTGACAGGAAGCTATACCCAACCTACCCATCCTAGTTTGATGGGTATTTTTCACCCAGAAATTTTCTTAACTATCATTTCTGACCTTAAAAAGGGAGTACTGAAAGTGTGTTGTGATTTTCATTTAGAATAAAGGCCCAAAGAGCCTTGTGAAAATGGACAAAGAGAATGTTGAGAGAGAAGTCTCAGTAGGAGACCGGTAATGGCTTTTCCCATCTGGTTGGGTTTCCCAGTACTTGCTCATGGTGGTTGTCGTGATGGAACAGCACACTCGCCTGGAGGTGAGGCGGCTTTAGGACAAGAAGAAAAACTCCACAGCAGTAGCTGAAAGATAGAAGTTAGGGCAAAAGTGTGGGCAGAAGACATAGAGAAAAAAGCAGAAAAGAGAGGGAAGAAGACGGCTATGGAGATGGAGGGGTGGTGGTGGATGGGAATCTTTGAACAAGAGCAAACCATGGTTAAAGTCAACAGTGCGTCATTTCCATATACCAGATGTTTGATGGTCTTCTCTTTACAATACAGTAGTTAAAGCAATTGTAAGCGACTGGCTTCAGCAACATTAATCCTATCAGGTAACTCTACCAATCAAGTTCACTTATATAACAGTTATGATCAGTAGGTGACCAGTCTTTAATGGGAATTTGAAGTAAAGTGGCTGATGGGAGAGAAATATAAATCTAATCAAGTCTATGAACTCCAAAACTGTTAATGTTCTTGGTGTTGGCTCTGAGTAGCCTAAGTATCTTGAAGAAGGTGCTAAGCAGGTAATAGAAGCAGGGTAGTATTGGAGAAATGATAACTTACGTTTGGATTTTGGTCAGGGTTTGGTACTCCACATGTCTTGGGATTTCTGTGAGTGTCCATTTATCCACCAAAACACGGTGTTTATAAATCTGCACAGGATACTTAATAGGGATAAGCGAATAATCATTTAGTACAGGACCTGGTGGATAGCAAAAACAGAGTGCTGTCAGAATCCATTCCAGATGGTTCAAAGAAAACGACTTTTGTGAAGAGATGATTTATAGGAGTGTTGGCAAAGATAAGGCATGGGATGCCAAGGCATTTGGAGCCTGTCCCTGCAGGAAAGCATTACAACTGTTAGACCTGAAGGCACAAGAGGTTAGTAGCTATTCTCCCATGGGAGCAGGGCCCCTGGAGGAGAAGCCTGTGAGAGCTGTAGTATGGAGAGACTGAGCTACTGCCAGAGAAGTGGAGTAGGAGTGACCTCTTCATCCTCCCGCCATCGGAACTCTTCCTCCCGGAGACTCCCAGTGTCGCAGCCAAGTGGAAGCCACCTGACAGGAAGCCCAGGTGATAGAGTTTGCAGGGGTTGGCCTCCATGGGCATGGAGTCAGATAGGCATGCAATGGAGGGGGAAGGAGGAGGTACACAGGAGTTTTTCAATAAAGTCCTTTCTACCTCTCAACTCTAATCTATCACAAAGACATACATACCCTTATATTTCCAGATAAAATTGTATGTGGAAGGTTGAGAGAAACCGTTTTGATTTAGTTTATTACTCCATTAATGAATATTTATCAAGTCCGGCTATAAATTAAAGTTAAACATGACTCTTCCTTTACACAAACCTCAGGCCCACTAGTGGTTATAAACTTGGAAAGTCATAACTTTTGGACCAAATCCTATCTCTGAGATACATAATTATCCCTTCACTTGCTGAGAGACTTAATGTCCTTCCCCCAAAGACCTTACTTCGATGAGTGAATTTGGCACGGAGCGTATCAGATAGTCTAGAATAAGAAAAGGAACAAGCGCCTCATTATATACTGTTGTTGCTTCCACTTCTCAGTCCCGTTTTTCACCAAGACTACTTCTTTAGTTAATGGCAAACTTCTGCACAAACTGGAACTATCCTTCATTTGATAGGCGCAGCCTCCCCCTTCCTCATAGAGGTACAGTACAGTCAGGTTGATGGAGATTGCACAGCCTGTTGGGAACAGAAAAGATGTATCCATGTGATGGGTCTGGAGATGGAAGCAGAGATGGGACTGGAACATGAGCACCTGTCAGTCGTTTGCCATATCTGTAGGAACCATCTAGATCTATAAGAAAAGGAAAATCTTTGAACCATAGGACTAGAGGACTTGTGCAAATGTCTTGGTCAGTTAACCCCATCATCTTTTTTACCCTGGACAAGATTTGGTGACTAATTTCTACTCTACTACAACATTAAATTGGCCTTGGCTTCTGTACATGGAAAAAGTAATTATAAATAATAGTTATCAATTGTTAAATGCCCACTAGAGTCCAAATGTCCACCAAGAGTTTTAGATACCTTTGTTCTAATCTTCACACCTGTTAATGGATGACTAGATTAAATTTAAAAAGTTACAGTTCATAATGATACTCAAAAGGGAGAGCCTTCTTTATAGAAGAATGTCAGCTAATACAAGGAAAGGAAAACAGAATCAGAAACTCAAAATTACTCATCCATGAACATAGTACCTGATTGAAGCAAATACCCTTTTGGGTGCTTAAAAATAGTAGGTAAAAGGTTGAGAGGATAGAATATCCACACAGTCTCGAAGCATCATGCAGCAGGTTACAAAGGGATGAAAGATAGCTTTACAGTAGAAAAATCTGGATGACAATAGGTTAACCAAGTGAGCAAAGTTAACATAAACAGTAACGAAACAAACTAATATTAGGTCCCTCATGGTGGAGTGTGGTGCATGGTAGTTAACTTCATACATATGGTATGCTCATGGAAATGTTTAACCTGAATCTAGTTATGAGGAAGCTACGTCAGATTTAGAGATATTTTACAACCGGCCACAAATGGCCTGTATGCTTCAAAAATGTCAAAGGTATGAAAAACATAATGTTAGGGAAGGAGGATGACAGGTAATTTTATTGTGTGACATTTTTGTGCCCTAGATAAAGGGGTGAAAATCAGGTACACAGATCTTACTGGGACATGAGGGGAAGTTTCAATGGTCTATATACTAGATAGTTTGAGAGTTTTGGGTCTGATTTCTTGGTGATTTTAATGGAACTGTGTTTATGTAGGAGACTGTCCTCTAGTCTTAAAAATCTGTGAGGTATATAAGTGTCACAGTCTGCAACTTTGAGCTTTCACATAGCCCAATAGCCTCCAATAGCCTCAAAATGTTAGATATAGTAAATCTGGCAAAATTTCAACCATTGATGAACTTTGGTGAAAACTGGATGCAGGACAACTTTTTTTAAATCACAATACAGTTAATATATAGCAGTATATTAGTTTGAGGTATACAAATAGTGATTCAACAATTCTATGCATTACTTAGTGCCCATTATGGTGAGTGAACTCTTGATACTTATCACCTATTTCACCCATCCCTCCTCACCTCCCCTCTGGTAACAATTTGTTCTTTATAGTTGAGAGTGTGATTCTTGATTTATCTCTTGTATTTTGTTGATTTGCTTTGTTTGTTAAATTCTACATGTAAGTGAAATTATATAATACTTGCCTTTCTTTAGTTGATTTTTTTTTTCACTTAATACCCGTGTTCCCTAGATCTATCCAGGTTGTTGCAAATGGCAAGATTGCATTCTTTTGTATGGCTGAGTAATATTTCACTATATACATATATTAAAAAATATATGTATATGCATGCATATAGTACATATACATGAACGTATATATGTAAACACACACACATCATATTTATCCATTCATCTACTGATGGACACCTGGCTAATGCATGTCAACATTTCATTAGATAGATGTAAAGGTTTTTTGATGGAAGACAAAAACAATAGTGTTACTGATTCCACTTACTCAAAAGCGGCAACAAAGATTAAGTTCCCCCAGCTAGTACATGCTATAGCTAATATTCAAAGCTAAGTCTTTCTAACTCTGCTAGCCCCTTAAATATATTTTGGCCCAGTGTAAACACAATCAATGTGAAAGGGCCTTAAAAAAGAATGTCTTATATTTCCCTAAGTTCCTCATGACCAGAACAGATAAGGGACCCTCCCTGAGAGGTGAGGACTTGAGTTTGGTTTGCAAGTAGGCTGTTCTTTTCCCCTGGCTCCTTGTTAAGAAGGCAGGGATGTCCTTCTCCTTTGACTAATACAGTGGCTTTGAATTCATTGAGTATCAGTTATTAAGGCCTAATACAAACCCTCAGAGAATGCTAGGATCCCAAGTTAATCCTGACCTTGTGTCTTCTCAGGACACACAAGCTAGCAGACAATAGGAAACAACTCGGAAAACAGCTCTAAAAAAATTCAACATAATCAGAGGTATTGCGGTCTCATTTTGCAATGATAACACCTGAATAGAAGGGCAGGAGAAAGGGCATTTATTCAAACCCTTTGGTCCCTTTTCTTCAAGGAGCTTATCAACTATTTATGAAAACAATGATCTGTCTAGTGTGTATGAAGTGATTGATCATGTAAAAATGGACTCAACTGAATTTGAAAGTATCCGTCTCGGTTCCATGCCCATAGATTTAGATAAATTGGTTCAGACTCTGAGTGAATAGCGTATGCAAGTTTAAATTCTCTTTTAACATCTTCTGTTGCTGTATAATAACGTATTCTTATGACATCAGAGCAAATCGTCATTGAATGTCTTCAGTCACCATGACTAGATACAAAGGAAACTCCTTGGTGCTTGGTGGACAGCAGCCCCACTTCCGCCTTACATAGATGCCCTGTGTTTTTAACCTTACCTTTAGTATTTGGATATTGTGAATTGCTAACAGGAGCCAGATCTTTTTTGAAACTGTTTTGTGCAGACAGGAGAGAAAAGCTCCCAGTAGGTTCGTGGTGTCATTAGCAATTTGGTTCTTTATAGAGCAGGCAAATATAATAGGAGGTTTTAAGCTATTAATTCTATAGGCTAGTACTTCCCTCCCACTAGGAAATGGTTATTTTCTCTACTCCTGAAGATGGGTGTTTTTTAACGTTTAAGTAAATCCCCGCTGCGCCTTTGTCTAATGAAAGAACTGCACTTGAATGCTTCCTGTGGAGAATGCATCAGGGTGCANTGTGGACTTTCCACATTTTTTTCTGAATGGAATTCTTTACCATGTTTTAAGAAAAGGGAAAAATAAAAAAATGTAGGAAAGTGGATTCTTGTGTTCTAGTTTATTTCTTTTTTTAAATTTATTTTTATTTTTTTAACGTTTATTTATTTTTGAGACAGACTGAGACAGCACGATCTGGGGAGAGGTAGAGAGAGTGAGACACAGAATCTGAAACAAGCTCCAGGCTCTGAGCTGTCAGCACAGAGCCCGATGCAAGACTCGAACCCATGGATCGTGAGATCATCACCTGAACCAAAGTCGACGCTTAACCTACTGAGCCACCCAGGCGCCCCTCTTGGGTTCTATTTTAGCTGTGAGACACCTTTGATCATTTCCTTGATCCTCTTGGGTAACCAAATACGAAATACTTTCTCAGTCTCCATCCAGTCATTCTTAGTGAAAATATGGCTTTCCCACATGAATTTGAGTTACTTCCTTCCCACCTGGAATGATTGTCATTTTTCTCTTAGTCAGTGTATTTAGCAGCATAAATACATTTGCCATGGGTCTGTTTCTGAGGGTCCAGATAAGGGATTATTAACTGGGCTGCAAAAGGCTCTGGCAGAGTCTTGTGTCTATGGTGCCCCCTTGAGGAATTTGGCTATGTCTGCTCCACAGAGCTCTCCCTACTCTAGCAAAGAAATACACAAGCATGTGCTTGAAATAAGCTTTGGTAAGAACAGAGGTCTCATTAGAGTTCTAAGCATTAGGTGCACAATCTGGGCAAGGCCATCATTGCGTGACATGATGAACAAATGGGATGAAGAATTAGAGCAACATGCAGAACTTTATCATTGTGTGATCTGTGAAGCTGGTGACCTGTTACAGGGCAGTACATAAGACAGTGGGGTGGGTGGTGCCAGTCTAACAGAACCAGTGGGAACCAGGAGCATGTGAGTGTCTGGGGAAACTTCAGAGACCAGATTAAAATTCAAATCCAGCCAGTCACTAAAAATTGGATTCCTAAAAGGATTTTGGAAGTGTAAAATTCTGATCTTTTTCATCTGATTCCCCCCCCCCCCATTGGGCCTCACCATAGCATCATCTCATACTAATGCGTAATCATGAAAAATTATGGAATTTGAAATTAATATTGGGGCTCCTGCCTGGCTAAGCTGGTAGAGCATGTACTCCTTGGTCTCGAGCTCATGAGTTCAAGCCCACATTGGGAATAGAGATTATGTTAAAGAAATAACAAAAATAAATAAAGCAAAACTAATATCTCAGTCCCAGAAAGGGAATCTTCAGTTTTCTGGCCAGATGTCAACCCTTTGGAGATTTAATACGACTAGCTACAACAACAACAACAACAACAACAACAACAACACGACCAGCTAGCTGATCATGAGACTTCCAGATACATAGCCCAGAGTTGATTCTTTAAATAGGGCCATGTAACAACTTGTAATAGCAAGATGACTTTGGTTAGTTTGGTTAGTAAATACTGGCTGGGGAGAATCCGCTCCTTCAGTAAATCCTGAAAAGTTCAATGCCATCCAAGCACTCAGCTTTTTTAGTATCTTCCCCTTAGCAAATGTTCATAAAATGGTGCCTCAGCAAAGAAATACAGAGCCACATTTATCTCTCTTTTCCATAAAACCAACATTCAGACCACATGAATATGGATTGTGTGAAAATTTACATGTTGAGTGACACATTTGACAATTTTTTTTCTATGAATCATTGGAATTATATAGTGGAGAGAAAGGAATTTGGGAGTTGTTTTTTTTTTTTAACTGGAGGCATGAAATATACACTCAATTTAAAAAAAAAACTGCACTTATAATAAATCAATGTAACTTTTATCCTCACCCACAAATCCCTTTAACCTTTTGTATGACCCAATTAAAAAAATAGGTAAAGGATGTGAATGGATATTTCTCAAAAGAAGTTATACAGATATCCAATAGGTAAATGAAAAAGTACTCAAATTCACTGATCATAAGAGAAATGCAAATTAAAAAAAGGAATATGTCCTCACACTATTATAAAGTCAATTATCAGAAAGATGAAATACAAGTGTTGGGGAAGATGTGGAGAAAAGGGGATATTTTTATACCATTGGTGGGAGTTGGTATGACCATCGTGGCAAAGAGTATAGAGCTTCTTTAAAAAATTTTTTTAAATGTTTTATTTATTTCTAGGAGAGAGAGAGACAGCGTGAGCAGGGGAGGGTCAGAGAGAGAGGGAGCCACAGACTGAAACAGGCTCCAGGCTCTGAGCTGGCAGTCAGCACAGAGCCCGACACGGGGCTCGAACCCACGAACCGTGAGATCATGACCTAAGCGAAAGTCGGACACTCAACTGACTAAGCCACCCAGGCACCCCTAAAAAATTTTTTTAAACTATTTTATACTCCAGCAGTCCCCCATCTGGTTCTATTTCTGAAGCAAATCATTATCTCATGAGATACCTTCACTGCCCTATTCATTACAGCATTACTCACAATACCCCAAATACAGAAACAACCTAAATACGCATCCATGGATGAATGGATAATGACACTGTGCTGCCTATCTGTGTTATTCATACACCCTAGAATATTATTTGACCTTAGAAAAAGAACATCCTACAGTAACATGGGTGAAGTTGAAGGACATTCTGCTAAGGGAAATAAGTCACATGCAGGAAGACGAATCCTTCATGATCTCACCTATATGTGGAATCTAAAATAGTCAAACTTCTATTGGATTGGAGATTATTGGGTGGAGGAGGAAATGGAGAGATGTTCGACAAGGGATGCTAAGCTTCAAATAAACAAAATGGAAAGGTTCTGGAAACAAAATGAGATATTGTAAGTTCAGTTCCAGATCAACTCAATAAAGAGAAAATTGCAATTAAGGGAGTCCCATTTTCCCAGTCCATTAAAAAGTTATGGTTTTGTTGTACTGTAGTTCATGAAGTGTGCAATAGTACTGCCTGAAAAAACCAATGCACACACCTTAAATGGTTGTAAAAAACACTGATTATCATCTGAGCTTTCAGCAAGTTGAAATCTTCCTGCCTGTGGAGGTTGCCTTGATAATGATGGCTGTTGTCTAATTAGGTCGTGGTTGCTGAAGGTTCAGGTGGTTGTGGCAATTTGTTAAAATAATGCAGCAATGAAGTTTACTGCCTTGATGGACTCTTGCTTTCACCAGTGATTTCTCTGTAGCATGCGATGCTGTTTACTAGCGTTTTACCCACAATGGAACTCGTTTTGAAATTGAGGTCAATCCTCTCAAAACCTGAGATTGCTTTATCAACTGAGTTGATGTAATAATCTAAATCCTTTATTGTCATTTCAACAGTCTTCACAGCATCTTCACCAAGAGTAGATTGAATCTCAAGAAACCACTTTCTTTGCTTATTCATAAGAAACAACAATTCATCCATTTAAGCTTTGTCATGAGATTGCAGCGATTCAGTCACACGTTCAGGCTCCACTTGCTAGTTCTAGTTTTCTTGCTCATTCCATCACGTCTATAGTTACTTCCTTCACAGACATCCTGAATCCCTCAAAGTCCCCCAGGACCTTAGAATCAACTTTTTTCAAATTCTTGTTAATGTTAATCTTTTAACTTCTTCCCCTGAATCATGAATATACTTAGTGATATCTAGAACAGCGAATCCTTTCCAGAAGTTTCCAACTTGCTTTGCCCAGATTATCAGAGGAACCGCTGTCCATGGCACCTGTAGTCTTACAAAATGTATTTTTTAATTTAATTATTTATGTCTTTATTTTGAGAGACAGAGACAGAGAGCGAGCGGGGTAGGGGCAGAGAGAGAGGGAGACACAGAATCTGAAGCAGGCTCCAGGCTCTGAGCTGTCAGCATAGAGCCCGATGCGGGGCTTGAACTCAGAAACCATGAGATCATGACCTGAGCCGAAGTCGGACGCTTAACCGACTGAGCTACCCAGGCTCCCCAAGATGTATTTCTTAAATAAGGAGAATTTAAAAATCATAGTTACTCTGTAATCCACGGACTGCAGAATGGATATTGTGTTATCCGTGAAAACATTAACTTTGAATCTTTTTTTATGTTTTATTTCTTATTTTTGAGACAGAGATAGAGCATGAACAGGGATGGGGCAGAGAGAAAGAGGGGAACACAGAATCTGAAGCAGGCTCCAGGCTCTGAGCTGTCAGCACAGAGCCCGACGCGGGGCTCGAACCCACGAACCATGAGATCATGACCCGAGCCGAAGTCGGACGCTCAACCGACTGAGCCACCCCGGCACCCCAAAAACATTAATTTTGTACATCTCCATCAGAACACTTAGGTGACCAGATGCATTGTCAATGAGCAGTAATGTTTTGAAAGCTATCTTTTTTCCTGAGTAGATCTCAACAGTGTGTTTAAAATATTCAGTAAACCATGCTGTAAACAGATATGCCATCATCCAAGCTTTATTCCATTTCTAGAGCACAGGCAGACTAGATCTAGCATAATTCTCAAGGCCCTTAGGATTTTCAGCATGGTAAATGAGCATTGGCTCTGGCTTAGAGTCACCAGCTGCATTAGCCCCTAACAAGACAGTCAGCTGTCCTTCAAAACCACCAGGTATTGATTTCTCTATAGCTGTGAGGGTTCTAGAGGCTGTGAGGCTCTTTTGCCTATCATGAAAATCTGTTGTTTAGTGTAGCTACGTTCATTAATTATCATACCTGTATCTCCCTGATTACTTGCCGCCATAGCTTCTCCACTGGCACTTGCTGCTTTACTTTGCACTTGTATGTTAAGGAGACCACTTTCTTCCCTCAGCCTCATGAACCAACCTCTCTTAGCCTCTAACTTTTCTTCTGTGGCTTCCTCACCTCTCTCAGCCTTCACAGAACTGAAGACCATTAGGGCTTTGCTCTGGAGTAAGCTTTGGCTTAAGGGAATGTCGTAGCTGGTATGATCTTCTTTACAAACCACTAGAACTTTGTTCATAGCAGCAGTAAGGCTGTTATGCTCCTTTATCATCCGAATATACACTGGAGTAGCACTTTAAATTGCCTACAAGAACTATTCGTTTACATTCACAATTGAGCTGTTTGGCATGATGCTAGATGCTCTCTTGGCTTTTGACATGGCTTCCTTCTTAAGCTTAATCATTTACAACTTTTGCCCTAAAGTGAGAGAGATATGACTCTTTGTTTCACTTGAGCACTTGCAGCCCATCGTAGGGTTATTAACTGGCCTGAGGTCAATATCGTGTCTAGAGAACAGGGAGGCCTGAGCGGAAGGAGAGAGACAGGAGAACCTGTGGTGTGAAGCATTCACAACACACACAATATTTATCTGTTAAAGATGCCATTGTATATGGGCGTGATTCCTGATGCTTCAAAACAATTACAATAATAGCATCAAAGATCACTGATCACAGGTCATTATAAAAAACATAATAATGAAAAAATGTTAAATGTTGTGAGAACCAAACCGCGGGTAGACACGAAGTGAGCAAATGCTGTTGGTAAAATGGTGCTGATAGACTTACTCAACACAGGGTTGCCACAAACCAATATTTTGTGAAAATGCACTACCTGTGAAGCACAATAAATGGAAACACAATAAAAGAGATAACCTAGTGCAAAAATAAGACTATAGTTAACAATATTGTGCTCTTGAAATTACCTGTGAGGGAAGATCGTAAGTGGTCACTAAAAAACAAAGAAAATGAAGACGGTAACTATATGAGATGATGGACTTATTAATTAGCTTGATTGTGATAAATATTTCACAATATATGTATACACAACTGACCCCCAGAGTTAATGCCTGAGTTAAGGGTACCAACCCCCTGTTATACAGTTGAAAATCCATGTATAACTTTTGACTGCCCAAAAATTTAACCACCAGTAGCCTGCTTTTAACTGGAAACATAGTCTGCTAACACATTTGTATGTTGTATGAAATATACTCTATATTCTTAGAATAAAGTAAGCTAAAGAAAAAATGTTAAGAAAATCATAAGAGAAAAAAACATTTGTAGTACTGTAGTGTATTTTGTAATAATTTGTGTATAAGAGGATCTGTGCAGTTCAAACTGATGGTTCAAGGGTCAACTATATATCAAACCATCAAGTCCTATACTTTAAATGTTGACAAGATTTAATTGTCCTCTTAGTAAATCTAGAATATCACTTTAGAATGACAGAGGTTTATTTTTCTCATGTTAATAGAACGCATATTCCTTACTAATGGACTAGCACATGTTAATTCCAGTTTCCAAGGGATGACAAATAATCATTTGCTGGTTTTCTCTAGTGTTTGTACTTAAGAGAAAGCGTGTATATAGTACAGTGATTTTGTGCACTCCCAAAGGACAGAGAAATCCTACAGAAACTTCACATGTCAAGTTTACAGGAAGAAATATTAGCTCACATCTAATGACTATGGCTGCTGACATGTCATTTGAAAAACTGCACATTTTAAGATGAGTGACTTGATTCCATCAGGTGCTGAAAAATAGAGCTTGAAAAGTATTTTCCAACTGTCTATGATGGGCTTAGAATTCTTTCTAGGATAGGGATACTACAGTAGGTGGGTGCACATAATTTTTAAACGTTGAAACAAAAATGGGTGTTGGGTAATATAAAGGCTAATCTGCTGTAACAAAAACTCTAAAATACAAGGCTAAATTATATGACACTGTTTTCTGTCTCATTTAATAACATGACTGTACTAAGCTAGAAGGACAGCCATGTTATACAAGGTCTTCACTAGGGCATTAACCTCATTTGCCTGGTGGGAACCAGGTCATAACCTGACCCACATTACTACAAGTTGGGGCATGTGAGATGGTTGAGGGCATGTACTTGCCTTTGAGGCAGGAAGGCAAAAGCTGTCCTTATCCATTCTGCTCACATTCACTGACCAGAGCTTGTGAATTTTGTAGTGTTCTTCAGAGAAATAGAAGCAGTAGAATATATATACTATATAGACCTAGAGAATGAGAGAGAGAGGTTTACAAGGAATCTGCCTACGTAATTATGGAGACTAAGAAGTCCTACAGTGTGCCTTCTGCAAGCTGAAGACCCCGGAGAGCCAGTGGCAGAGTTGAAAAGTCTGAAAGCTATAGACTGAATGGTGTATAGTTTGACTAGTTCTGTGGTCCTCAGAACGAGGTGTGCCAAGGACAGATCAGTGTTCCTAGCCATCATTCAAGGCAGACAAAAATTTCAACCTTCCTCCACCCTTAGGTTCTATTAAGGTCGTCAATATATTGTATGTCCAAATACTCCACCCAAGAGACCATCTGCCTTACTCAGTGCAGCAATTCAAATGTGAATCTCTTTTGGAGTATCCAGAAAGAATATTTAACTGCTCTCTGGACCTTTTTTGGCCCAGTCAAGATGCCACATAAGATTAACCGTCACAGTTGTTTAGCCAGATCAAATTGTGAGGAGGCTGGGAAATGGTGTCTCTAGGTCGTGGCCCTGTCTCAGGGAAAAGTAAGCAGATTTGGAAGTGATCAGTAGCCATCTACTGCCTGACTTGCAGCTCTCACCATTAAGAGTGTTTCTCCATAACAAAGATCTGGTTCTTTTTCTTTTCTTTTTAATTAATTAATTAATTTTATTAAGTTTATTTCTTTTTTGGGGCAGGGAGAGGGAGAATCTCAAGCTGGCTCCGCACTGTCAAATCAGTGCCTGACTTGGGACCCAAAACCAAGAACCCTGAAATAATGACCCAAGCTGAAGTCAAAAGTTGGATGCTTAACCGACTGAGCCACCCAGGTGCCCCATCTTTTTTTGTTTATTTGTTTTTGAGAGAGAGAGAGAGAGAGAGAGAGAGAGAGAGAGCATGAGCCAGGCAGAGAAACCGGGGGACCAAGGATCCAAAGCAGGCTCTGTGCTGACAGCAATGAGTCTGATACTTGCCTTGAACTCAGGAACTGTGAGATCATGACCTGAGCTAAAGCTGGGCACTCAGTCCACCCAGGTGCCCCAAAGATCTGGTTCTAAGAGAATCTTGGTAATACATAATTGGGCTTTCACAGAAAAAAATTGAATCCATTTTTTTTGCCAGTTTAATAAAATACTGTCACAATAAAGTGTTGTTACAATGTTGAAGTGTCAACTCTATAATGAACAGTTTTCTGGTATTAACTCTCTGTCCAAAATGCACTCATTACAATGTGGAAACTTTGTCCCATCCAACAGCCTTTTAGTACTCTTTTCACTTTGGCTTTTGATGCCAGAAGCATTAGGCAGGCTAGTTCCATTATGGGGAAAAGTGGTTAATGGAGAAAACAAGTTCACTGCATTAGGCACAGGGTTTAAGTTTTGGGTTTTTTCTGATGAGATTGTAAATGCTTTTTCATTTTTCTATCAGAGACTGTCAAAGTAAAAGGCAGCTTTTGGTATTTGAATCACTGTGCGGCCCCTGAGATATGCAAGACATACCAGATAAGCTGTTGCTGTTACCTATCAGGAGTAAATTAGTTTTCTTAAAAAAAAAAAACAGCTCTCTATCTGTAAAACTAAGAGCGGATTCTGATTATCTCTGCCAGTCCATTTTCTCAGGACCAGTGTGCCTTCTGCACATGATCCAGAACTTTGTTAGTGTCTGGTCTGCTACACATTCTCAGGTGTCGTGATTTGTTGGTAGTCAGGTTGAAAAGCCTAAATCCCTGATAAAAGATAGCTCAGGGTGCGAAAAAGATACAGCTGTCCAGAACAGTGAGCTTTAAAGGAATTCAGCATGTTCTCTGGGGTTTGTAAAATATGAAATTCTTATAAACTGTTGGGATCCTTAGGTGATTGTTCTTTTCCTAAATCTGGTTATGGCTTTATATACCCATGTTTCTTCCATTTGTTTCCAGGAGAGCTGACAAACAGTTGACCAGACAATTTTCTTGTCTTCCCCTGCATTCATGTGCAAGGAGCCACATCAATATTGAAGCAGGGTTTACAATTAGCATTTTTCTTCTCTTTTGTGCTTTTTTTTCCTGTTACTTCTCCCAGGCCTCTGATCTTCTAGAACTCTCAGGAATGACTCATGTTCCTGATGCAGGCAAACTCTCAACAAGAGAATGGGGTATGAGCAAGATACTCAAGTCTGTGCATAAAATCACGTGGTTTCACAGCTGCTGTCTTGCCCCCAAAGAGATTTTTGTGTTACTAGGCGCCATTGCTAGCACATCTTTAGCACTTTATTTGCAAAGAAGGGTAATTTAGGAAAGAATGTTAATTTAAAGCTGGGTTGGCTTGAATGCCCCAGGAGGAAAATAAATTAGCTGTACACACAGGTGTGTGTGTGAGAGAGAGAGAGCCTGTGCAGGCATGTGTGTATATACCAGTAAAGTGTCAGCAATGTTGATTCAAAGCCTGAATTCAGGGTGCCTGGGTGGCTTAGTCTGTTGAGCCTCCTACTTTGGCTCGAAGGTTCTCACGGTTTGTGGGCTCAAGCCCCATGTTGGGCTGTATGCTGACCACTCAGAGCCTGGAGCCTGCTTCGAATTCTGGTTCTCCCTCTTTCTCTCCCTCTCCCCTGCTTGTGCTCTGTCTCTCCCTGTGTCTCAAAATTAAATATTAAAAAAATTTTAAAGCCTGAATTCATATACAAGTACTCAAGCTAATACTCCCTTCTCTTAAAAAGAACACCTACAATAGATAAAATGTGACTTTTCTACCGAAAAAGTTGAAATTAAAATAGATTTTTATCATGTTGTAATGCTAACAAAGGCCTAAAGATAATATTTTTACTTGGTCATTTTTTTTTCCTGTTTTTCATCGCCACATCGATTTGCCTACCTTGAATGTTTCCTGATATTTGTATATACTAGAGATTGCAATGGGGAAGTCGGAATTGGGGATGGATAAAGTTATTAACTTACCCAGCTTTCAATTTGTCTAGATACCTAGATTTATTTTCAGAGCTGGAATGGTCAATTTTCATCAAGCTGCGCTCATTTATGTAGTCAGTGTTTTAATCATTCACTAAAT
Organism: Crocuta crocuta; assembly: GCF_008692635.1. Classification (NCBI taxonomy): domain Eukaryota; kingdom Metazoa; phylum Chordata; class Mammalia; order Carnivora; family Hyaenidae; genus Crocuta; species Crocuta crocuta. Next base: position 3,017,436 of record NW_027551575.1, on the reverse strand, counting down.
ACTTATTAGTTACTGTGAAATACTTTGGAGAATACAAGGAAGTCTGACACACTACATATAATGCTTTATACTAGTACAAACTAATGTTTCATAGAATTAAAATCCAAATGAATGCTAGAGATAGAAAGTGCTGTAAGAACCAAGAAAAAGGGAAGAATCACTTGAAGTTGGAGCTTGACCTGGGTGGTGCAAGACAGACTTGGACTATGCAGAAAGAAGAGAGATGTTATTCTAGGCTCAGAATAGAGAAAAATGTGCCTACGTGAAAAGGTGGGCTTGTTGAAGAAAGTGCAGAGTAGCAAGAACTATTCCTGGAAAAATAATGTGAGTGTTCACCCTGGGTGGGCAATATCCAGTGTGGCTGATGGGGAGCAGTACGATGTCTGACCCCCCTGAACAGTGACCCCCCCCCCCATCATGACAGAGTGTGGAAAGGACTGTGGCTGGGGTACAGGGAGCTGTGTGTCTAAATATGAGATCCATTTATGACCAGGATCCTACTTTGTTTCAATATAGGTCTTTGATTTATATTAAAAAGGTTACTGGGCTCCCTTGTTATTTTTTCCTGTCATTTTAAGCAAACTGACTGTAGATGGATTCCTACCCAACACAGTGATTGTAAGGGAAGAAGGGGAAATGCATCAGGGGAGAAAGTGAGATTATCTAATCTTATAGATTTACCATGAGTTTAGAAGTGAAAGATGTGGCTCTTGAGCTGAATCCCCTCAGTTTGTTTGTCTACACCTCGATTTACCGGCTGTGCAATTTTGGCAAGATGCTTAAACTCCCTCTGCCTCTTTATACTCAACTATGAAATGAGGATAACATGAATATATCTCACAGTTTTTGTTTTTAATATTAAATGAGACCAAACATGAAAAATCCTTTTATAAACTCCTAACACATAGTAAGTGTTCACTAAATGCTAACTATTGTGATTATCCTAAGAAGGAAGAATTCAAGCAGCCAAGTCTTCATTTTTAGGTTGCCAGGAGGACAAAGGAACCAAGTGAAAAATCTGATCATCTGGGATATGTGTAGTGATGAAAGGACATAGAAACCTCTGGTAAACCACAGGAAAGATGTTGGAAAGTTTAAATCTACTCCACCTCATCCCAGACCTGTGGCTCCAGGGAAACAGCCAGCATGTTGTTATTGAATCTGAAAACTGCCACTCCCTCAAAAAGAATCCTCTTACTTAAAAAAAGGGTATAGTCTATGGCATTTTGGATATATCTTTTTTACTTTGTCAGTAAAGCAGTAGCTATACGTGTTCAGGTTTGGGTTGTTGCTCTGTGCTTCTTCAAAGCAACCCAAGTAGCTACTTTGTGTTCATTTGAACTAATCAGACTCTACTACTCTCCCTTCATACCAAGGTAAAGCACAAGCTCCTTGGACAAAGGATTGTTTAAGAGAATAATTCCCTTGGTATGTTGATACAGAGTTCCCCAGCCATGGTTTTATTGACCGTTTGGTCTCAGTAATTCTGTTGGGGAAGGAAGACTGATACTAAATACACTGAAGATTATTTAGCAGCATCTCTGGTCTCTCTCTATTCATTAGATGCTGGTAGCACCTCCTTCCCCCGCCATGGCCATCAAAAAGGTCTCCAGACAATGCCAAACATTATCTAGTGGACAAAATCAGCTCTATTCAAAAACCAGTTAGAATCATTGGAAGAAACCCATTGCTTGTGCTTTTCAAACAGAAAAGAATGATCACAATGGATATGTTACCTTTGATCCTTAACCCCACAAATATACCAAGGCTTTCATCTCCATAGACTCATGGGCAGAAATCTACTACCTCATGCCATACTAGTATCTGTGGCAGGTGGGGTGAAGAGTCACAGGATGGACAGGAAGAATCAGAGACACCTTTATGACTTGGCAAGATTTGAATAGTGGCATCTCCTAACTAACCACAGTAGCCTAGTGGTGATGTCCTGTTTTCTCTTCCTCTTCAGGGTGAGAAAATGGAGTGAGTGCTTGGCTGTCAGAGTGGCCAATTTTTTTTTTTTTATGGAAATGTTGCTTTGGATTTGTATCTCAAGTTTTTCTGGGTAATAGGAATGTGAATCCACTAGATAATTGCTGCATTTTGCTTTCTCTCATAGGTTATGCTTTTGAGTCCACATGTCAGGCCAGAATGGTGTCATTTCAATGGTCATTGCAGTTGGGAAGCAGGACCTCTTTTAGTACTGCTAGAGAACTCACAGTCAGAAGCTACCACTCATGTTCAAGTTTCAAACTGAGTTTGAGGCAAATGTGAATTTGGGGAGATTACTATAGTGTTTGGAATTCTTTTATTGCTTATCTCTAACTATTACCAACTTTGAGAAATGGTAAGATTCAAGGGTGATATATGTGTCTGTATGTGTATATGTATATATATATTTTATTTTTTTGCTGAAGTGTAGTTGATGCCTAATGGTACATTAGTTTTGCATTCTTTAAATGCATGAGTATGGAAGTTCTTTACATTTATGTCATCTTCAACTGTTTTTTTTTTAAATCAGTGTTAAACTTTTCAGAGTGCAACTCTATTATCTCTGATATAAGTATTGATAGCCCAGCCTTTTTTTTTTCTTCTTGTTTCTATTATTTTACTTTCAGTTTGTACATATCTTTAGGTCTGAGGTGAGTCTCTTGTGAGAGGCATATAGATGGTTCCTGTTTTTTATTCCATTATGCCAGTCTATGTCTTTTGTAGAGCAATTAAGCCATTTGTGTTTTAAGTAATTATTGATATGTGTGTACTTAATGCCATTTTGTTAATTGTTTTCTGGTTTTGTAGTTTTTGTTTCTGTAGTTCTCTATTCATCACTTCCTTGTGATTGGTGCCTTTTCATAGTGTTAAGCTTCACTTTATTTTTTCTGTTTTTTAAAATATCTATTACGGGCTTTTGATTTGTGGTTATTAGGAGGTTTGTACATAGCATCATAAGTATATAGCAGTCTGTATTAAGTTGATGGTCACTTAGGTTTGCACACATTCTAAGAGAACAATTGTTTAACTCCCTGTCTACACTTTATGTATATCTTGTCATCTTTGACATATTTTTATTCATAATTGTCTTCTAATTAAGTTCTTTTCTTTCCCAACTAAAGAATTCACTTTAACATTTCTTGTAAGTTTAGATTAGTAGTGATGAAATCCTTTAATGTCTGTCTCTCCTTCAGTTGTGACAACCTTGCAAGGTAGAGAATTATTGGTTCTCTGATTTTTTCCCTCCCACCCCTTTGAATATTATCAGTACCACTCCCTTCTGGCCTCCAGAGTTTCCACTAACAAATCAGCTGATAGCGTTACATGGTTTCTCTTGTATGTTACTAGTTGCTTCCCTTCTGCTGCTTAGTTTTTTATCTTTAATCTTTTACATTTTAAAAAACTGCATCCAATGTGGGGCTTAAACTCAAATCCTGAGATCAAGATTTCCATGCTCCATTGACAGAGCCAGCCAGGCATTCCTTTAATATTTTACATTTTATTATGTGTCATGGTGTGGACCTTCTTGGGTTCATCTTGTTTGGCACTTCATGTGCTTCGTGTACCTGGATGTCTGTGTGCAGAAGTTGTGAGCTATTATTTTTTTTCAAATAGTTATGTCTCTATCTTCTCTTTCTAGGACCCCTATAATGAGCATCTTTGCTTGATGTTTACAAGAGATTCTTTAACCTATCCTCATTTTTAAAATACCTTTCTCTTTTTGCTGTTCAGCTTGGGTGCTTTCCATTACCCTGCCTTCCAGATCACTGATCCTTTTTTCTGCATCCACTAATCAACTGTTAATTCCCTCTAGTATATTTTCATTTCATTTTGTATGTTAAACTCTGATTGGTTCTTTATATCTTATATCTCTTGGGTGAAGTTTTGAGTTCTGAAAGAATAGTCCAGTGGGCATCTTTATGATCATTACTTTAAAATCTCTGCCAGACACAGTGCTTAGATTGGTTTTATTTAGTTCTTTTTCTGAGTTTTTGTCTTTTTCTTTTGTGTGGGAACATCTTCCTGTCACCTCATTTTGCTTGACATTCTGTGTTTGTTTCTAAGAATTAGGTGGATCAGCTACTTCTCCTAAATTTGAAGGACTGGGTTTGTGTATAGTCATCCCCTGTCTGTGGGTGACATTAGATAGCTGACTGGAGCTGTGTCTGGGGCGCTCCATGCTGGGGCTCCGTTAATGGGGTAGCCAAGTTAAAGTGGGTATAAGCTGGGATATTGTGGGGTCCCCAGCATAGGGAATGTCCTGGCAGGGTGGAGAAGAGTGAAAGGGGCTCTCCAAACAAAGGCAGCCTGGTTGGATGACTACCGCTGAAGCATGTCTGGGCCAGGGCAGTCCTTGGGCTCTCTGCACAGAGGGTGCCCTGCAGGGTAGCTGAAGCTGAAGAGCGTGCAGGCTGACAGAACATGGAGCTCTTTATATGGAGGTCACCCTGGAGGAATGGCTGGGACTGAGTTGGGGCTTGGGCTGGGGGGTTCTGGGGTGTCTCACACAGAGGGTATCCTAGCAGAGCTGCTAGAGCTAAAGTGGGCTGTCGATTTGGGGGGTTCCAGGGTACTCCACAAATGAAGTGCTCTGGCAAGACTGCTGTAGCTGAAGCGGGCACAGGCTTGGATGGTCCTGGGCTCTCTACACAGAGGGCACCCTGGCAGGACAACTGAAGCTGAAATAAGTGCAATTGCGATGTTGGGGGGTCCTCGGCATAGGGGATGTCCTGGCAGAGTGATGAGGCAAGGAGCTGGGTATATACCGGAAAGCCAGTATGTCCTGCACTCTGTGCAGAGGATACCCTGGTGGAATGGCCGGAACGCAGGCCAAGGGTTCTGGGGCCCTCCACACAGAGGTCACTTTGACAGGGTTGCTGAATCCAAAGCAGGCATGAGAAAGGATGTCCTGGAGGACTGTGTACTAGGAGTGTACTGGCAAGCCATTGAGAGCTAAAGTGGTGTCTGCCTGGAGTGCTCTAGGGTGCTTTGCACCTGTGTCACCTTGGCAACATCATTGGAGCTGTAGTCAACACCGACCTGGGGTGTCCTGATGTGTGCGGCACTTTGGCCGCCTTGGTGGCATGGCTGGGCTTGTTACGTGCTAGGGCACAGGGCTCGCTGAGGTGGCAGGCCAGCTACAGCATCTAGACCCTGCTCCCACTCATGCTGTTAAGGTGGAGGGAGGAGATGAACCCTAGCATTCTCTAGTCTCTCTGATGCAGAGCATTCCAGCAGCTTCCTCACTTTGAGCAGAGTTCTAGGGCTGGTTCCTTAATGTTCTAATTGCTCTTCTAAACCACAGTTTCCCTTCCCCTTCCCTTTCCCCTTCCCTCGGGACGTCTGGGGCTGGTGTGGGCCAGTGATGAGAAAGGCCCACTATATCATCTGGACCCTGTTCCCATCTGTACTATTCAGGTGAATGAGGAGCATAAACAATAGCACTCACCACTCTTCCATCCCAACAAGAGTTTGAGCAGCTTCTGAGAAATTTGGCTTGTTTCCTTATGTTCTAGTTGCTCCTTCAAAGCCTGACTTTTTTTCTGTACCCAAGGGAAGAAGAATCCATACAAGTTCTCTTAGTACTGTCCCTTCCCAGTGTAGTTTACAGCTTCCAGAGTGACGATTCCCTTCCTTACAGTGTCTCATTCTCTCTTGGTGATCTCTGTGGTCCTTCTCTCTCTCTCTCTTTCATTCGGAAGCTGTTCAGTCAGCCCTCAGCTCTTCTTTAGGAAGATTTGCTCTATAAAAAAGTGTGGATTTGGTGTGGTCATGGAGATAAGTTCAGGGTCTTCCTGTCTCCATCTTGTACCAGAAACTATCTTTTTTAAACTGTGTTTTTACTATCTTTTTTTCTTCTGTAAGAAAAAGAGCTTTCAAAACTAGAAACTTCATTTTCTTCTATCCAAGGTCTGCCTCCAAGGAGGCTTCAGGAACAAATTCTGCAGTAATATTTTCAAGTCAAAAGTACCTTTTCCAGAGATAGTCATAGTTCTCAAGGGATGTCCTTCTAATCTGATAATAAACAAGTTTTGGTTAAAATTAAATATTTCAAACTCAGAAGAAGCCCTTCTACTCCACTGAATTTAATATTCTCTTCCATTTGCACATAGGGTTCCAGATAAACTAAGTATGAACATTCCCTGAGCACATCACAGGCTTGAATTATGCTGGGCTTTTGCCCTCATTCCTTACTCTAGAATGTCTTTTGCTAGAGAAGTCAGTGACATCTTTCCACAGTAAAGTAAATGCATGGGGAGTAGAGGAAACCCATGACCACCAAATATGGTCCATGGAATTAGAGATGGAATGGCACATGTTTGCTCTGCAAGTAGAATTTTTATGAACCAGTTGTTGAAATGATAAGTACAGATAGCAGGAGAGTTAATTATGTTGCTAATACTAGTGAAAACAATAGCCCCCTTTATGGTTAAGGCCAGACATGGTTTTAAATATAATAGTCAAAATAAAAGCATACCACATTGAACAATGTATCCACCATGTATCAGAAAACAAGTCTTTGAAAAAGCTGTTAGGAATAGTTAGGTTTAAGTCTGAATCAGATACAAATTAAATAAGAGTAGCAGCTCTTCAAAGCAATCCTCTGTTTCATCTCATTATAAATTAATTGTTACAAGTCAAAGAAATTAAAAATTTAAAAGAACTTTGGACCACTTAACCTAGCTGCCTATCAGGATGAGGTTTGCCTTATGTGTTTACTTACCAGATCAGCCTAAAATAATGAGGGAAAGGAAGGATACTTGAGCCATCGGATGGAAAGTTTTACTTTATTTCGAGAAACAAAGATCCAATTTTCCTGTCTTTAATTTCATCTCCAGGATTTTTGTTTTCTCCTTTGGAGTCAAGCAAGAATATTTATTTTTCAACTTCCCTCTATGCTCCAGGATGTCAAATTCTCAAGAAATATTATATCATGTTTTGTCATGTTATAATTTATTTGTTTTGCCCAAAGCCAGCTAGTGTTATTTCAAATAGCTTGGTACACACTGGCGTTTTAGAATTTTGGCTAAACTGCTTTTGCTTAACGTAGTCTGCATTTTTCTACATTTACTATTTATTCTCCTTATAGATAATTTTATTTTTTTTCTCTTCCTTCTCATTTATTAGATAGTGCCCACTGAATTGTAACTGAACCTAGTATGTAGCCTTCAGTGTTCGCACAGCTGACAAAATACATCCATTTAGCTGAATGTGACCTTTCTAGAGTTGATGAATTGGAATGGGAGAATCTCCAGGTACATTAAGTTTATTATTTACTATTTATCAATTCCAGATTGTATGTTGCAGTTGAAACCTTTACAGTAGCTGAATAAGTTAAACACCCTAGACTATTTAGCTACAAACATTACCTTGTTTTGTTTCCTGAATAATAACTCTTGAAGCATTCACACAGTATGTTGTTGAGGGTCAAGTCCAGAAGATAGACCTTGGACAGTTTGTTTAATAGAGACCATCTATTCCCATATAACAAGGAGACAACCAGAGATGGTCAACTGCTCAGGTTTCAGGTCATGTTCCTTAAAGGCCATAAGCTGGGGCAGCCACCTACCAAGAGCTGAAAATATAGAAATGCTTCCCATCTTAGAGAAGCCACCAAAACCAGAAGAGAAGGAGAAACACGAGGTTCTCCCCTCTTCCCTCTCTAGTCTCCCGATGGTGTCCTCTGGTGGAAACCATTGGCAAGGTAGCCTGAGGAACCTTCGGTGCAAGGGGCAGCCTCCTACCATACAGAGCACTGCCTGGGAAGAGCAAGAAAAGCATAGGATAACGAATGGGCAAATGTCTGATAAAACCAGAAAATACTCATCAGGAAACAGAAGTGCTTCTCTTGATACACAAATTGTCTGGGTACTTTGTATGTATTTATTTCCTAAGAGATAATTTGTTGTTTTGTTTCATTTTAAGGTGTGATGATTACTAGTTAATAGGATCTTCTCAAGTCCCATGTTACTAGGCAATTTCTTCCGAAGCAGGAAACACAAGGGCAGATGGATACTTCAAGAATGGGTGTTAATATACACATGAGACATACTGTCTTTCAAATAATGCGCTGTTTGTATAAATCAGTTGTAGCTTGCCCTGCTCACATGTTTAAATGGGGGACTTCTAGAATTTGCCTCCACCAAAATGATGCCACCATGGCCTTGTCTGCTTACAAGGCAGATGGTGTGAATGTGATTCATTCTAATCATAGAGGGACATGAGGAGACTAGAATTTAATCTAAGTATCTGAGTATGGGTTCACTTAACCACTTCTCCACTGCATGATGGTGTATTTCTACAAGAGCTCTGGTTCACGTGCACTGTGGACAACAGGACCCCTTAGACCATGTGTCCGACATGGATTCTGAAAGACTGAACAAGAATTACTCTGGAACCAGGGACAAATGGCGGCTGTGGAGTTTAATTTTTAGATATTTTTTAGTTTCCTGAGGCCAGACTTCTCTCAAATGACACAACCTCTTTGCTTTGGCTCATTTGGAAAACTGATGTTTTATTTTATTTTTAATTTATTTTTAATGTTTGCTTATTTTTGAGAGAGAAAAAGAGAGTGTGAGTAAGGGACAGGCAGAGAGAGAAGAAGACATAGAACCCAGAGCAGGCTCCAGGCTCTGAATTGTCAGCACAGAGCCCGATGCAGGGTTCGAACCACAAATGATGAGAACATTACCTGAGCCACAGTCAGATGCTTAACTGAGCCACTCAGACACCCCCAAAAAACTGTTGTTTTAAAGGATTGTGGTGTGTGTGTGTGCATGCACGCACACTTGAGATAGATTATTTTTATGACAAACAACAGAACAATATTTCAGAGACATTGAAAGGGCAGATTTAAAAATGGAAATGTGTTGTTGACTGAGAGCAGATGGTTCCTGGTTTTTCCAGATCTGGAAAACAGATCTGTTTTGCAGAACCCAAGATCTAGGGCTTGGCCCTGAGTATAATCTTTCTTTGCCTCTCTGCTTACTCATTTTCTTTCCTTTTCACTCTCCTCTCCATCAAGCTATAAAACTCTTGGGGATGGCCACTTTCCTACAGCCCCAACTTTTTTCTCTGATACAGGATGGCAGTCTGAGCTCACCTCACAAAAGTGAACCACTGATGGCAGCCTCAGGAGCAGATTCCCCCAGACCACCCTCCCTCTACTGCCCCACACATCACCAACACCATTTCCAGGCATGGTGCCCCCATAGAGCTCCTTGGCCCCCTGATGGTCACCTCCACTTCTGCAACCTTAAAACTCCAACCCCATTCTAGCTCAGGGGATCCTCCACTTCAGTCTGTGTATTTCTCTGACATGGAGGTTAAATCTTACTTTAGACTTAAGAATATTTTAAAGATCCATCATTATTTTTTTAAGCTCCTAACTGAGACCAATAACAAGAAGTAGAGAGAAGAATTACTAAGAGAAAGCTTAGTAAAGCTTATTTCCATTTTTCATTTATGACAAACACGAAAAAGAAAGAGGGAGGTTGCAGAGATGACCAAGGGCATAGTCTGTGGTCATTAAATAGGGTAGAAACAGTTGAAACTGAATCTCCACCTGAATACCGTACCCTTCTGAGTCTTTGCTCTCCATTCCTCTCCATTTCACCTCCTGTGCTTCTGGGACACTTGTCAGAAACTTTGAAAGTGATGGGCCCTCCTTTACCCTGTCCATTTTAATATTAACATTTCAAGCCATACATTATCTCTCCCATGAGTGTAGCAGCCTGAGGACAGGGTCTAAGTCCCATTTATTTCTCTCTCTTAATATGGTGCTGCTCGAAGCACCATCTAACACCCGCTGTTAGCATCATCTGGGTGCTTGTTGGAAATGCAGAATCTCAGGGCTCCTGAGCGACTCAGTCAGTTAAGCATCAGACTTCTGCTAAGGTCATGATCTCACAGTTCATGAGTTTGAGCCCTGCATCAGGCCTCTGCCAACAGCTCAGAGCCTGGAGCCTGCTTTGGAATCTGTGTGTATTTCTCTCTCTCTCTGCCCCTCCCCTCTCTCTTTCTCTCTGAAAAAATGAATAAACATTAGAAAAGAAATCTTTAAAAATAATGCAGAATCTCATGCCCTACTATGGACCTCCCAAATCAGAATATCTACATGTAGAGTGTAGGAATATGTTAAAGCAAAGCTTCCAAGTGATTCCGGGGCTGTTAAAGTCTGAAAAGCAGAACCTTCTGATGTAGACCCGTGTCTTGTTCACAATCGCTGTTTAATAAACACTCCTTGATTTGAATGTAGTTGCTAGATTGTATTATGGAGCCAAACCACAGCTCCCTGAGAACGGAGACCCTGTCTTCATTACTGCCATGTCCCAGCTCCTCACGTGATGTCTGATGATGCATTTGTTAGGTTAAAATAGAATTGGATAGTATTTGGCTTTGGTTTCTCTCCCACTTTAACCTTTTCTAATTAAAGGTTACAAAACAGCAAAGAAAATCACAATGAGGACTGTTTAGAGAATAATTTTGGGATAATATATCAGCTATGTGGGGCCAGGGGCTAGGGGAAATATAGAATGGGAATTAAAGAGTGTACTTATCATGATTAAAATAAAATGCTTAAAAAATACATCAGTGCCATGTGGATAATTAATGGCATCAATTTGCCAGTAATACTTTCTATTCATATAGCAATCTGTTTTCAAAATGCTTTGGACATTCTTCTCAATGGTCATTATAAAAATCTGCCACAGTATGTTCTGTTAAGAACAAGCAGAGATTAAAAAAAAAAAAAAAAACAAAACTTAGAGAGTAGATCTAGTTCTCTGAAGTACAAAAACTAGAACCCAGAACTTGGAATTCCTTTTCTCATGGAATGGTTTCCATTCCATTTGCATCATACAGTGTCTGAGTGTTTCTGGTAATTTTCCTTACTAAGTTTCCACTTTAGTTTCTTCATCTATAAAATAGGGAGAATGATAATATCTACATGATACTCTCATAGAAATTAAATGAGATAAAAATAAATGTACCATTTAGTACATTGCCTTGCACTACATAAGGGTTTAATAAGTGAAGCTACTGTTGTATTATCATTTGTCATGATAGGTTTAAAAAAATATTACATTATTATATTTGTTATTACACTTCACTGACTCCCACCAAATTGACCAGCACTCCATAGGTAGGTTAGCAAGGGCCAGGGCCTTCTCTGTCTCAGATGGGGTTCCTTGCTAACTTGAGGGGACATTTATGGCGTTCAGTTGGATTCTCATGGCTGGAATGTTTCTGAGTGTTGCCCTCCCAAAGGTCTCTGCTTATGCTAATTCTTGTGGTCATGAAATGTAATAACCCACCAAGAAGGTTAGTTATCTGCTGTGATCATAGTAGTTCCTTCTCTGTCTCAATTTCAGGCTGACAACTAGTGATTTCAAACACATGCATTCCTTGCATCAGCTGTTAAGTTGTTACGGTTAGTTTCCTTTAAAAATGAGCTCAAAACATTTGTTTAGCTCAGCAATTAATGATGGAATCGGTAAGCTATGGCCACGGGTTTAAGGACACACCTGGAGGCAGTCAGGAATGCTGAAACACATTTACCAACAGTTGCAAAATAGGTTAATATCCACGGACCGATGATCAATTGTAATCCAGACACAGTTGACTTGAATTTCTATTTCCTATCGGCAAGACTTCATCTATATTATTACCTGTTTTCTACCATCTGCAAAGCTGTAGAACAGATCAAAGACCATGAAAAACAGATGACCTGGAAAGATGTACTAGACATAGTTCTTAGTAATCTTTTTATGCCCAATTCAGAGGCTTTCACAATTTTTCTCTGACTGCGGTTCCAAAAGAGTGGGCTAGTGATGGGGGAATGAATAGAGGGTGTAAGTAGATCCAGTTTCCTCATTTGCCTGCCTGAAAAGGATGCTTCACAGTGTTAGTCTTGAGAGGGGCTACGTGGACCTTTCTCGTTTTCCTGTCTTTATCTCCTGCTAATACCACTCCCACGTTTCCTGCAGCTCCTACTCCAAAAGTCCTAGAGACGGGTGGTCCCACTCCTCCTCTTTAGAAATTCCACTTTCCCCACAGGCAGAAGTTTCCATCCCACCACTCCTGGTCCTATCTTAATATCTTGCAAAACTCAGTGCTCAGGCTTTGGCTGAAAATGTATGGAGATTGTCCTTTGCTCAGCCACTGGGGCTGCACAGAGGAAGGAGAAGGTTCTGGTATCTGAGCGAGGGCAGAGCACATGCTAGATTATTAGTTCAGCTTCCCCTTCAGCACCTCTGTTTACTTAACATGAAGAAGCCATCTTGTAAAAGATCAGGAATTGCCCCACAGAGAACAGACTCTTGACTAATTTGAGGAAAGGATCTTTCTGTTAACATGACTTTGGCCTTGCCTGCTGTGGAAGAATAAACCCAGGCATTCACGAGCAGAGGACCCAGTGAAGGGGGCTCTCTCTTTGTTGCCCAGAGAGAGTAGACTCTTGCTGCACTTAGTTGTTGTTTTTCTTTCTTGCACAGAAGAAGAGCTCTGTCCAATAGTTACTACCTCACATCAAGTTTTTAAAAAGGGAATTTGAAATTCTGAAAAATAAAAGCAAGATAAGTTATAAGAGAGTCATGATGGAAACCGGCCCACAATTGGATTTAGACTAGCAACATAGAATCTAATGTAGGCTCCAAGGTAACTCCAGGACCCCACTGATAAGACAACTGCTTCTTGAGTTCTTCAAATAAATGCTCAGTATTGGATCTCAGCAACAAACAGACTTCCTGCACTGAGGCAAATGAAACAGATCCTTCAGACCTTCTAGTTCTGCTCATTCTCACGGTGATGACACTGTATGTATGAATATTTGGGGCATTTTTGGTTTCCCCAAGAGACAACTATATTTTTATTTTCAAAAGGTCATCAAATATTTACTGTATGCATTTCTTATGAAGTCTTGTGTTCAGTAAAATGTAGTTACTTCTCTCCCCTGTGGAAGCAGTCAGCATCTTAGAGAAATGCAGGCATGGGGAGCCTTGGAATGTAGATCCACCTTGGCCAATAGGTAGTTAGGTTATTTTTTATCAACTCTGTCCACATCTTGAGTCTCCACTTCGTCGCTTACAAAATGAAGGAGTTGGATGACAGCCTTCTAAACCAACTCTTTCAGCATGCTGAGGTGTTAAATTACTCTCTCAGGTCGGGGCAAAAAGGAAAACATGAGCCCTCTAGGGTAGACTGAATAGTTGGTCACACAGATGGTTTTGCAGGCTTTGGAGGGGAAAACAGTCGCTTCCCTGTAACATGGATACTGCCAGGCTATAAAAGGCCTATAAAACCTGAACTCTGCTAGCAACATGTCCTGAGAGGGGTGTGATGGGGCATAGGCATTGCATATGATGGTGATTCTTCTCCTCTGCTTTTAAATTTATTTGCTTATATTCTGAATTAACTTCTTACCCACTTTTGCCACATTCAACCTATCATTTATTCATGTATTTGGTCAGTAATTAAAAATTATTTAAGGATCACCTGGATGGTTCAGTCATTTAAGCATCCAACTTCGGCTCAGGGCATGATCTCATGGTTCATGGGTCGAGCCCCACGTTGGGCTCTGTGCTGACAGCTTGGAGCCTGGAGCGTGCGTCTCCCTTTCTTCTCTGCCTTTCCTCCACTCATGCTTGCGTGCTTGCTCACTCGCTCTCTCTTTCAAAAATAAATAAACATTTAATTTTTTAAAAAAAATTAAAACATAAAAATTGTTTGAGAATCTTGTAAGTACCAGACATTATCTTAAATGCAGGAGATGTAATGGTAAATAAAACAGTTGAGGTCCCTTCCCTCAGAGAACTGATACTCTAGCGGGAGGATGTAGCAAGTGTACAGGTCATAGTGAAGAGCAGGGTGCATGTGGGCCCTGGAAAGGGCACCTAGTTCAGAAGAGTGTGTGTGCTGAGAATGGATGGAAGAAAACGGGACAGCTTGACACAGAGGCAATAAATGTGAATTAGACAGGGGCACATGTGATAGCTATAGGTGGATTTCTTGCAAAAGTAATGAAGCTTAAGTTTAGTGGCAAGTCAGTAAATGAGATATTTTAACAAAAGTGGGAAAAAATAAAAATCTGAGTTAAAGCATTGCTAATTTCCGTAAAATCCATCACAGTGGTCGATGTCAGGGTACAAACAAGTTAGCCAACAGCCTTTAATACCCAAGAGCCTTTAATATTTAACAACAGTGCTTCCGAGCCAGTAGTACCAGCTCCCAACAATGCTCTTTAGTAAGATTTGGGCCTTTTACTTGGACAGACTCCTTCAAATTAGTTAGGGGTCCCCCAGTTATAGGGTCTGGGACAAGAATTTATATAAAACTGGTTTATTCTGGAAGTGCAAGTAACATGCACAGAGAGGGACAGAAAAGAGATTAGAAAGGGAAGGAAGCCAATAAAATCTGTGTTCTGACTGCAGTTGGTGAGTAGAACTTAATCCTGCCTGAAAGCTCTGGGAGTCAGTGTGATAGCAGTCTGACGAGGAAGGGTGCTGGGGTTTGGGTACACCAACTACTGTCAATTCCTGGCTGAGGTCTGTTCTTGGGGCATGTTATTTCCTTGTTATATTTGATATCCCCTGATAGGCAGAGTGTCCTTGCATTGCTTTGGAGATGATTTTAATGCAAATTGCTATATATACTGACAGTTGGAAGTCAGCTCACCAAGTGCAGAAGTGGTATGTTATGGGCAGAGTGCCAACATCATCTGCTCCATATTGCTTGTACTTAATCTGTATTTGTAATTTGCATTACTTAAGATGGGCCCTCAAATTTTTGTTAGTTTCAGGCCTTAAAAGGCTTAGAACCACTCATTGCAATAGTTCCTCTTTGTTGAAAAAGGCAGTATAAATGGGAAATTCAAAGAAATTAATAAGTCTATGTGAGAACTGGGAGAAAGGAAGATAATAAGAGCCAAAATGAAAATGGTAAGCCATGCCCGAGAAAGGGTGTTATGTTAAATAAAGCTCTTCTAGGTTTGCCTGAGATTTGCTGGTCTCAGCAGAACTCAGCTGGGCTCTTAGCTTGTCATTTCTGGGACAGGCTGACAAAGCAGCCCCATACCAGGATAGCTCTTTCCACAGTGAAGGGCAAGAATACAGGAAGACTGAGGGAACTGCACAATGCGTCTCTTGGCCATGGCTCACCTGTGGCTCATGTCACACCTCCTCATATTCCATTAGCTAAGGCAACTCGGTCCAATCGAAAGCTGATAAGGCAGGAAAATAAAATCCACCTACAGGGAAAGAGCTGATGACCCAGTGAGGTAGCAGTACAATCTACTATAGAATTTTCACCAAAATGTTAGTGATTATCAGGAAACAGTAATATTTCTGGTAATTTTTATTATTTAGCTTTTTCTATTATTAGAATCTTTAATAGGAAGATAGTAAGTTTACCAAACCTATGTCTGTAAATAAAATAGATCACATATTGGGAGTATTTATTTGAGGATACTTTTTTTTAAAAGTCTCCTTTATAAACTCCTTTACTAAATGAGTTATGTCCATCAAAAAAGCCTAGTCCCTCAATTTCTTAAAACCACCTATTACCCTTTATAGTATATGTAAATCATTGCATTTTATTATGTTCCTGTTGGTTTCCTTACCATTACTCTCTCATTGTAAAATTTTTTCATGTGTATCTTATTTCCCCTTTTTCAATGTTTGTTTATTTATTTTTGAGAGAGAGAGAGAAGGAGAGCACAAGCTGGGGAGAGGCAGAGAGAGAGGGAAACATAGAATCCAAAGCAGGCTCCAGGCTCTAAGCTGTCAGCACAGAGTCCAACAAGGTCTCGGACCCACAGACCATGAGATCAAGACCTGAGCTGAAGTCTGATGGTTAACCCACTGAGCCACCGAGGTGCCCCCACATGTATCTTTGCAAACCACTTGCAAATTCTGTAAGTGTTATTTAAGCCATAAATAGGAAAGGTGTGGGGAGAGAGTCAGCCTGTTAATGTTCAGCCCCAGTTCCACATACAAATCACCTGGAGAGAGGGGCACCTGGGTGGCTCAGTTGGTTATGTGTCTAACTTCTGCCCAGGTCACGATCTCATGGCTCGTGAGTTCAAGCCCTGCATCAGGCTCTGTGCTGATAGCTCAGATCCTGGAGCCTGCTTCAGATTCTGTCTCCCTCTCTCTCTCTGCCCCTTCCCCGCTCATGCGCTGTCCCTGTCTCAAAAATAAATAAATGTAAAAAATTAAAAAAAAGATCACCTGGACAGAGATTTTTTAATTCCTATGATGAAGTCCCTAGAGGTTATGATTTAATTGTTCTGCATTGGAGTAATTTTTTTTTAAAAAACTCTCCAAGGGCTGAGAAATATTGAATAAACAGATGATTAAATTAACAAGAAGTAACAGAAAGACATCCCTAGTGATGAGCAGTAGCTGGCTGGGAAATTTCCTTACAAATTGGAAGTTGGCTGAGAAGCTGTAGAGCTGTAGGACTCCTGAAGGTTGAAGAGAATAAGGGAAATGGATGCTCCTGGAGGCAGACAAGCTTCCAGAAGAATGGACTGCTATTAAGATCTATTCAGGCTTCACTGGGTGAGGAAGAGCAAATCCTATGCTCTCTGATACCCCATTCTTCCCACATAAAGCCCAAATCATACCCTAGGAGAGAATTGCTTTTATGCATCACTGATACATATTTTATGGACTGTGTTTTGCAGCGTTGGGACCAGCCGAAGTCCAGTCTCCACGACAGCAGGTTGAGCTCCTAGGAAATTACTTGTATAGCAAAACAGGGAAGAGGAAGTCATGATGGAGAAATTTGATTGGTTTATTTACAGCTCTCCAATCATAAATCATTCCATGCAGAATTCAGTCATATATGTGTAAAATACGAAAAGCTTTCATCTTCTTCTGCTTCATAATATAAAACAAAAACAGAAAACAACAAAAACCTTCTTTATGTATGTTTATGGAGAAGATAAAAATGAAAATGAAAATAGATGAGGGTTGGGTTTTTTTTTTTTGGCTTTTGTTTTAGTTAATAACAGATTTTTTAATAATGTGATCTGATCCTGGTAAGGCTGACTTAATTGCCATTTGTAGAGTAACCATGGTGACAAGCGTATTGCTTCTGATTCCATTAATCTTCGTTGAGATTAACCATAAATCCCAAAGGATCTTTTGCAGTGATTCAGAAATAAATCATCTTTTCACATGTATATTATTTGGTGACAGCCACTTTCTTTAAATGTGTCTGTAACCAACAAAGAAATAAGACTCCCCCTAATGAGGTGATTAAAAATCCATCTCCAAAAAAAAATTTTTTTTACAAAAAACAGCAAATTACCAAAAGGTAAACACATAGAAATTACACGCACAGGAGGATTTATTCAACAAATGTGTGTTATACTCCAGCAGACCTAGAAGAGGAAGATGATTCTATCCCATTTAGAAATTCGCCTATGTATGACCTTGACCTCGAGATATGGAATAGAGACAAAATTTTATATTCTTTAATGAAAAAAGGCTTCCAATTGTTTAGAACATAGAAATTAGAAAGGATGAGTTGAGTTGGATTTGGGAAGAGGGGCAGCTGGTTGCCTAGGTCCTAGTTTGCCTAACCTAGGACTAATAATGTGTTTGTCATCCCACCTAAAACCACATTTGTCCTGCAGCAGCCACAGAGAATGAGTACAAAATATGGTAGTCTCATTTTACAGATGAAGATATTGAGGCTAAAGAATGCAGAATGACTTCCCCAGACTCACTTAGTATTAGAGCTTTCTTTTAAACTGGCTGAATAAATTGGTAGGATTCTGAGGTGGAAGACATGGAGTTGGATTAATATCCCAACATTCTCCTGACCTTAATTCATATTATGTCTTCATGAAATAAGTACAAGTCAGGGTCTTTCTCAACTCATGGGGCTTATACTTCATCTGCAATTTTTTTTCAGTTAAGGGAATACTCTGAGCTCATTTCAACCTGTGTCTTCATACATAAGTACCAAGAAAACAATAGCATTTTACAGAATCTAAGATGCACAACTTTTGTATGTTAACATCTTTGGAATTGGAATATGTCTTATAATCAGTGGCTTCTTACAATCACTATCCAACAGTATCAAAGATGCATTTCATTGCCTGTACATGCACAGACTTAGTGATAGCTACTTTTATCATTATTACCTCAATTGAGTAGCAGAAAGGGTTATAAATTTAATGTGAATACTCATGTTGAAGTAATGACCATCATTTCTTATTTTCTTGAGAAGCAACTAGCTATAGGATTTAAGAAGGAAAGGTAACCACTAACAGTTGGGTTCATTGACTTTAGTATTGAGATAGTTATAGAATGATTATTATGTACTGAGCAAAGCAACTGAAGATCTGAAAAATTGCTAAATTCCTCAGAATACATAAAAGAAATTTCAGAGCAATAAGAGGCTGACATGAATGATAAATGTGTCTAACAGGACTATTGTGAAAGCATTGTGTCATAGTTTCATTGCTGCTTATTTTTGTTCTTGGCCATTCATCAAATAATTTTCATCATATAATTCATAGCACCTTGGATTCTATGATATGTGGTAATTCATAAATCAACCAGCATGGTTTTGATCCCCTCTAGCTGGTGACTGGACTTTGCCTAAAGCTACTCTGATGGTGGTAGACATCACCAGGAAGTCCACAGTAGTCAAACCAAAACCAAACATTGGGCATTTGCACCCGTGAATCTAATGATAAGATTAACCAACTCTGATGGCAAATTAATCTTCTGTTCATCTCAGCACAAATACCCCAGACCATAATTTTAATTGATAAAAAAAGAGAAAATGGTTCCCATCAGCTATTGAAGATAAAAAACCTTCCAAGATAAAGCTTTTTAATACTTTCCTAGTACATGTAAACAAAAACATTTCCTTGACAATTTAGGACATTGGGGAAGTTACATTAAAATATTAGTAACAAAGGGGAGGGGAATGGTTTTGATACAACCATGGCTATAAATGTATCTTTATGAATAGGGAATGGTGAATGTTGTTCATGCATAAATGTATAACTTGTCACAGTAGACTAAGACCCTGTGGGTTATTAAATCAGCAGAAATGAGATGCTCACGTTGAATTGTAGAAGCACATATTCCATAAACTTGGCTGAAGAGTACAAATCAGCCAGCCACATTTTTTTTTTCACTTTCACAAAGGTATACCCTGTTTAAGCTTATACAAACAGGGTTGAAGAGGATGTTTGCCTAGGTTAGGAAATTTCTTCAGGTAAGCATTTGTCCCCTGTAAACTCGGAAAGCCATATCCTTTATATAGTAGCCTCAACCTCTTCCTTACCAAAAGACATTCTCCTGTGACTCCCCTCTCACTACCTCATTCTGGTTATTTGATTTCTAGCTGCATGCCAGGATTACTTTCCCTACTTGGCTCCTAGCTGTATGCCCGGATAACTTTGTTAACATAAGGGCTCTCTACCTTGAGCCTTTCCAGGCATAGCCTTGGCTAATAAGACCTATAGGAGCAGATGGATAATTTAAAAAATACCTGACGAAATCCACCTAGATTTGAGTTCCATTGAAAGAACCTTTGGAATTTATTTTCTTTTTGTAAAACTATGTTAGCCCTTGAGATTTCATGTATATTAATGTACAGCATGCATTTTTACACCTAAATTCACTATGAATTTATCATTTGCCATAGACCACACACATAACTTGAGGTGAGAGAAAATTAAGGAGTTTTGAGTCTTTACTTTTATTTTCCCAATTTATAGATGCATGCTGAATTTCTTGTTGCTGGAGGGGAATCGATTATTAACTTAGGTATCACTATTAGAAAGGTCATGTCTCCAGATTTTTCTGATAAAATATACTTTACCTCTGAGATGTTCACATGGGACACAACTATTCTAATCTCATTTGAAAACTTGTCCTTGGTTCAAGACAATGCTCTGAAATAAAACACTATCTGCCTTGTAGCTCTAATCATTCTTCTTAGAAGGGAAAAAGAGTGATCGCATCTCACTGGAAGATCTGCTAGAGTTTACTATTTGATTTTATTCTCTGTACAAGTTGAGAACAGACTGTCACTATTTTCTATTTAATAATCCTGAAAGACTTGACAATTGCTAAGCAGAAACATTTCTAAGCTTTTCTTTTTGACATTTTACAAATCCCTTCTTTTAAACTTCATCATTTTTTTTCCAACATCTCTCTCTTGACCACCCACTGAGTGCTAGATCTTTCCCACATATCTTAGATTGTTGTTTTCAAATAAAAACATGGCCAATAGAAAGGGAGGCATAAAGAACATGGCTTCCTTTCAGCTTTTTCTCTCAAATGATAACAAGTACACAAGAATTTCAATTCTCAAACTTCAAATAAGTAGCATGGTTACATGTTTAGAGCATAGGCTTGAGAGCTATACTAACATGGGTTTGATTTCCTAATTTGACCCTTGACTAGCTGGCTATTCTTGGGATAATTATTTAACCTCTCTAGGTTTCATTTTTCTTAGTGGTAAAATGGGTATAATAATAATATCCCTCTGATTCTAAGGATTAAATTCATGTAATGCATCTGACCTACTTAGGACTATACCTGCAAATGTGAACTATTACAGGTCTATCTCAGTTTCAAAATCAGAAGTTGGCTGTGTTCGTCATGATCGATACTAGAAATGTATTCAGAATTCTGGACATCCTGCTTATAATTTAAACTGCCAGCCCATTATATTGCAATTTTTGTATTAACCATTTTTCTCTGTAAAATGTAAATCATGACTTTATTCATTGTTAGGATCCACTTTTAAAAATTAACATCGGAGCACCTAGATGGCTCAGTAGATTGGGCGTCCGACTTCAGCTCAGGTCATGATCTCACAGCTCCTGAGTTTGAGCCCTGTGTAGGGCTCTTTACTGACTACGTGGAGCCTGGAGCCTGCTTCCGATTATATGTCTCCGTCTCTCTCTGTCCCTCCCCCAGTTGCGCTCTTTCTCTCTAAAAAGAAAATAAACATTAAAAACTTTTCTTAAAAAGATTTAGAAATTAATATTATCCCCATATTTCCTAGCCTTTAATTGTCCTAGCTCTTCATGTTGTTGTAATAAGGGAAAATTATCTTTTTGTGTGATGGGCTTCCTGGAACTGAGGAGTTTCTAGGAACATGGGATTTTTACTGCAAAAACTGAGAACATGGTGGGCAAACCAGGATGGTTGGCTGCTCCAAGTATAAAGATTCTACATAAGGTGGAGGTAGGAGGAAGAGATAGTAGTCATGTTAATATCACCACATAAAACAATTATTTTTTAAGTTAGTGTATTTTGAGAGAAAGCAAGCATGATCAGGGGAGGGGCAGAGAGAGAGAGAGAGAAAATCCAAAGCAGGCTCTGTGCTGTCAGGGCAGAGCCTGACATGCGGCTCAAACCCACAAACCACAAGATCATAACCTGAGCCAAAATCAAGAGTCAAACATTTAACTGACTGAGCCACCCAGGCACCCTAAAACAGAAGTCTTAATACAGCACCATTGTTCCCTTGATTCGTTCAGTCTCTGAGTATCTGAAGGGTGAAATTGCACAGAGCTAACTAACTCTAAATGTCAGGCATTTGGGTTTAGTATTTTGTTATTGTTCTCTCCTCATCATTTTTTTGCTTGTTCTTTTTCTTTTAGGTCAACTCAAATTAAAACATACTCTTGGGATAATGCCCAGGTTATCCTGGTTGGGAACAAATGCGACATGGAAGATGAGCGGGTCATCTCAACGGAGAGAGGCCAGCATTTAGGAGAACAGCTTGGTAAGTGATAAAATAACAACAACAGAAAAGTTAGTAATTGTTTGTAATGCTGCACAGAGCAACAGCTAATTGCTAGGGTGGATGTAATGAAAAGACTGTCAACTTTGCATGGAAACCAACATATCCTTGGTAAGAAGTGGATCTCCTCCTACTTTTCTGGCACTATTAGACTCCAGGCATAATAACAGAAGCAAAATAGCCAGAATGTTGATCTAGTACAAGGTATTCACATTCTTATTTCATGAGAAACACAGTTTAAGCTTTTCCTGATATTATTTGTTGCTGTTTTTTTCCCTCTATATCCAACATTTTGCATTGAGTGAGCACTTTATTATAATGTGTGATTGCTGTCAGGCTTTTACTAGAGGAGTTTAGTAGCACAGAATAGGACGTATTGTAGACACTGGTTCTGGGGACATCACTGACAACCTGATGCTGTTAAAAATGTCTTTGAGGCTCCATCTCCTCATCTCTCAAGAATGAGTATCATGACCTGTGCCTATTTTACCAAGCTTTTGTAGATAAAACCAGGATAAAAAAATAGATTTTAGAGAGCTTTAAAAGTCGCAAAGCCATTTTAAATGCAAAACAGTGTATCTTGAGAGAAAAACACTGGAGTGAGTAGGGTAGAGTTTTGATGCACAGCAGGGACTCCTGACTTATTTTTTTTAGCTCAAGGCATTTATACAGAGCACCTGTTACATGCCCTGCACTGTGCCAGATAACACAGGGAATACAAAAGTGTATGATTCACAGTCCCTGGGCTCAAGTTGCTTTTAGTCAAGTGATACTCGGAGGTAGACGCCAAAAGGAAAGCAACAGGAGGAAGGACGCAGATCGAAAGAGAGTTGCCAGAAGGTGTGGGAGCAGAGTGGGACAGGAGGCAGGTAAAACTCAAAGCAGACAGGACACCTGGAGAGAAAGTGTGTGGAATTGAGCAGAACAGCCAGAAAGGGATGAGTGATGAGAGGACGTAGAGATCATATGGGTTCAATGCCAAGATAAGGCCTGAATGGACCCTAAAGGAGAATAGAATATGAAAACCACAAAGGGGAGAGGAAACTTTATGAATAAAGGGCACAATAGAGCAAAGACATTGAGGGGAGAATGAGTAAAAAAGTTGGAACCTAGCATCATATTATGGAAGTAGAGAGTGGATTTGGGGAACAATTAATTCAAGCCCTAGAGCAAAAGAGCTGGAATTCTTTTCTTAAGTGTTCCTGCCCCTCTTCTTTCCCCTTTCCCTCTTCCTCTCCCTCTTCCTTCTTACACAACAGAAAACATGGAGGTATTCTTAGCCGACTCTGGCTCTCCAGCCTTTTTGGCCAGTACCTACAGTAAGAAATATGTTCAATCTAGCAACCCAGTGCATACGTACAGAGAAAGAATGAAGCAGAATTTTCCCAAAGTATATTTACCCTCACTAGATGAGATTCATTCTGATATTTTTCTATCCTCTCTTGTTTCTCCTTATATCTTTTAATAGTGGTCTCAACCCACTGTTGATTTTAGGACCTAATGATGGGTCTTGACCTACAATTTGAAAAGCACTGCTATGAAGGGGTGCCTTGGGATCACTTTGCTGGTACTGGGCGGCAGATTGGAGAAGCAGGGAGCCTCTTATTGGGTCATTCCATCACGTGGTAATCTCATAAAGAATTATGGGCAATCTATTCTGAGAGCATAACACTTGTTCATGAGATCAGTGCTCTCATGAGACGACAGGCCATCACCCGATGGCCACAGGAACCCTTCCATGAATGTTCGTAGAGCTGCCTGTGAGAAGGTCACATAGCTGATGTCTGGTCTCCCTGTGGTTGCTCTTGAGCCTTTGTCATTTCATTCAGAAGGGCTCTCCCCTTCTATCACTTTAACAATGTTTTTTTGTTTGTTTGTTTGTTTTAAGTCTGAAAAACTTGGCATTCTCTCTTTAATCCTCTCATCACTTCAAATAGTTAGGAATGGAGAATGGGGGGTGTCCAAGAGAGAAGGGAAACCTAGGAGAGGGTTAGCAGGGTGTTTTCTTGAAACCCTCTCTCTTTATCTGAATTTTCTTCACTTGTCAGGCATATGCCACATTGGGGGCAGGGCGACTGCCCCACAGATAGAAAGTGTCTCTATATATTAACCAGAAAATTGTTTGGTTCAAACAAAAATATATTGAAGCCAAGTACTGTTGAATGTTAGGAGTACCAAAGAGCCTGGTAACTATATAAATTCGTTACTTCTCTAATAAATTACTTGGGTGTTCCAGCAATTTATTAGGTTTAGCTAATGGAAGGGAACATTAGAATGATGGGAATGCAGGGCGCCTGGGTGGCTCAGTCTGTTAAGCATCTGACTCTTGATTCTGGCTCAGGTCATCATCTTACAGTTCATAAGATCAAGCCCCACATAAGGCTCTGCGCTGACACTGTGGAGCCTGTCTGGGTTTCTCTCTCTCCCTCTCTGCCCCTCCCCCCTTCCTGTGCATTTTCTCTTTGTCTCTCAAACTAAATCAACATGAAAACAAACAAAGAAAGGAATGCATCAGGAGGGTGACCTTTGTTAGAATGCTTGTGACTGGCGTCAACATGACCGTTTTCATACAGTACACAGATGCAGGAAAGTTCCTGAAATTGTGAGGCAGAAATGTTTTACATTCCTGTGCAGGTTCTTCAAATGGTTTCTAATTGATTTTTTTTCTATTTCATATAACTCACCAGTTGTCATAGCAACCAACACTTGTGAGTTCTTAGAGAGTCATTTACCTTCTTTAATGTGGTTTGTTCTTATGACTACACACACTTCTACAAATAATCGTGAGAGAGCATATATATGGAAATAAAACCACTCTCACAATCCAAAGTAAGTATTTTAAAGGTCTTTGCTTTATTTTTAAGAAGTACTAGTAAAACTCCATTGTCCCGAATACTCTCACATAGACACAGAGGTTGGGCACTGCATTTTACATGTCATTTCCACATTTGGGCGGATGGTTGAAAATAACTGTTCCATCAGTCTGGATACATTAATTCTTCATTGTGGATGGCTAACCCCATATAACATTTGCTAATCCTGATGGGAGGGTAAACAAAGGAACTGACTTGTAGCTAAGGTATTTAAGATTGTGAGGCAGAAGTTTAAAATCTGTGTACAGCAGCTGCCCTTGTTAATCCAGTTTAGTTCACCAAACATCTAAGCGTTTACAGTGTGTCAGCTGCTGGAAACACCATACGCTACCTTCCAGGAAGAAACACTGTGCTACCTGACATAAAGTACACAGACAAGGAACATTTTTCTGGCCTTCTATTTCCTGATTGTTTGTTCCACTTGACCCTGTTGGGTATGTCCTCCTTATAGAACTTGGCCTTCTTTGCTTCCACCCCATCATGCGCTCCATTCTCCTCCCTGCTCCCTTGTCATACCTTCTGTTTTCTTGGAAGGCCCTTCCTCTTTCTGCTGCTTGGACTTTGGCTCCCCTTCCTGAGCTCACCACTCTTCATTATCTCCGTGCTTCCTTCGATGTTCCTATCCACTTCCATGGTTAGGGCTCCTACAGACCATGAAAACCAAATGTTTTTGTTGTGCTTTTTTTTTTTATTTTTAAGTCCGGTATAGTTAACATACAGAGTTTTATTAGGTTTAGCTATACAATGTAGTGATCGAACACTTCCATACCTTACCCAGGCTGATCACAGGTACATTCCTAACCCCATCACCTGTATCATTGTTCCCTGTCTTCCTTCTAGTAACCATCTGTTTGTTCACTATAGTAAGGCTATGTTGTCTTACTTCTTGGTTTGTCTCTTTTTTTCTTCACTTCTTTGTTTCATTTCTTAAGCTCCACCTATCAGTGAAATCACATGATATTTCTCTTTCTCTAACTGACTTACTGCACTTAGCATAATACACTCTAGCTCCATCCAGGTCATTGCAAATGGCAAGATTTCATTCTTTTTCATGGCTGAATAATATTCCTCTGTGTGTGTGTGTGTGTGTGTGTGTGTGTGTGTGTGTGTGTGTGTATCACATCTTCTTTACCCATTCATCACTTGATGGACATTTGGCTGCTTCCAAAATTTGGCTATTGTAAATACTGCTATAAATGTAAGTAAGATATGTTACGCTTCTAACTTTTTAAGGAACTGCCATACTTTTTCCACAGTGGCTGTATCAGTTTGCATTCCCACCAACAGTGACAATGAAATCTTGTTCTAACCCTGACCTCTCCCTTGAGCTGCAACTCCTCTGTCTCCCTACCCTCATAGCTGTGCTTCTGATCTAGGGTGGTCATTTAGTGATGTGAAGCTCAATTGCCTGAGGTTCTCTTTCAAGTGTACCTTGTAAACCCAACTCAAGCTTGTTGCATTAGAGTTTCTAAAGCAGAAGCCCAGATGTCTACATTTTTAAGAACCACCCTATGACTTTCACACAACAGTAATTTTGGAAAGCTGTCTTAGATAGTGGCAAGCATTACAAAAGAGTAGAGAATTGCTCCTAGAGCTGAAGTTATCTTACAGCTGACATTATTCTTTTAATGTATGTTTTAACATTTACTACAGATGCATGTAACTATTAACAATATATAGAAATGTTTTAGATTTGCATTTTGTCTGAATAATAAATTTATAATATGACAATAATCTAGATAAATGTATAATATTATAACTTAAATTTTGAAGGTAAAATTAATATAAAATTAGAAAAAAGAGACATTTTTTTTTCTAAAATCAAAGTCACTTAACTAAAAATAAGAACAAATAAATTTATAGAGGGGAAGGGATTTGTATTGCCTTGAAATTATAGATGAAAGAATATTTGAACTATTTTTGTAAGCTCTGGCAACGCAGAAAGTACAGAAATTCTAAAGTTTGCCAAAAATGCAGTTAGAGAAACAAAGACTGAAGATAAACTAAAATTGAGAGAAATGATTATTTTTTATAAATAATTTGTAAGGATCCAGTTTTGAAATGTTTCTAATTTGGATTGATACTTCTTCCAAAAGCAAGTAATAGATACTTATTCCCTATTACTCTTCATTCAAACAATTGTCATGATATTATGTGCATGCATTTCTAAATTCCAGACCCTTTTTCTGTATCTTTCCCCTTGTCCAGCACAGAGACCCCATGAGGATTTCTGATGACTATAAAATATGTTACCACTTGGCCACTTTTCCAATCTGAAATAGTTTCCCTCCCATTTTACCAAAGTAATGACTTACTTTGTTTTGATTATTCATCTGACAAATATTTATTAAACACCGACAGTGACATCAGGGAGTCATAAAATATGTATCTTTTCTGTTAGGAAGCTTAACATGTGGTCTGTATTTCAGAAATACAATTAAATATCTTGAATATATAAATTAAAAGGTTGGAAAACATCAAAACAAGTGCAGTGAAGGCTGGGGGAGGGGCATGAAATTGTATGAGTGGATAGTTGCTTCTGTTTTAGGAATAGGAAGACTGACAAAAAACATTCTGTCTATACTATGAAGCATACTGATTCGATAAAAACTAGCTTAACTATCCTTTCGAGGGACTAATCTGTTGAGGCAGAAAGAGGTAAATTAAAAACAAATGGAAATGGATACTCTTTCACATCATAAAGCTTATACTAAATGAACTATTTCTCAATGTAGTACAGGCAGGATATAGAATTACTTCCTAAAAGGTATAGATAAATCAAGGCAGGCAGATCCACCATGGATGAAAGTGTTTGGACTCTCTGTGGACATTTTATCCTATCAAGGATAAAAATTTGGGCACATTGTTCATACTGCCCATATGCCTTGATATTATTGGTGGAGACAAGTTAACTGAGATGAGTGGAACATCATTATAACTCAGCCAGGATGGTCTGCCCTTTTGGATTCTAGTGATTATTCTTCAGATTCCTTCAGAACCTGCGTGAACCCAGGGTCCCTAACTGGAGAATTCTTATTCTGGATATCTAATCTGCTCTGCTCCTGTGACTCTTTTAGCACAAACCACCCTTGTCTTTTGCTGCCAACCCAGGGAAGAAAAAGCAAGACAATAATTATAATATGAAATTATGTTTTCCCAGGAAACCATTAACTTTTGGATCCATGTGGTCTGACCCTAAGCAGCCAGATTCTCTTCATATGCTTTTCATTGAGCATAATTATAATAATAGCATTATACCTTCCCTGACCTCTAAACTCACTCCTGAGTCATTGTATCCTTAGTACAACCTTGAGGTACAGAATACGTCTTAACTGAATTTAGTTTTCTGTTTTACAGTCCAGGTGGAAATTAGGGCCTATATAACTACTAAGTTCATTTAAGCTTTGTTCTTGGATGCCACAGTCTTCCAGTTATCTACAGACTTCTAGTGGAAGATGCCAGAAAATGACTACATGGCTATTAAGGATAAATTCTCTTAAATGCAATCTTACCCAAATACATAGTTTCTCGTTTCAATAAATGCCAATCCTTTGGAGTCTCCTTCAAAATTAGTTTACTAGTTAATAAAACTAGAAGACTCTTTAACCATTCTGTGCTTTATAACAATACTCTGGAAATTCTTGGTGCTTTACTCTATGAGCCTTAAAAATAACAGTGAAATGGCACAAAATCAAACAGCAATTTCTTAATACCTTTAGAACACCAAATTAGAGTCTGTGTAATCAAGACCCCTTAAGGAAGTTCTCTTCTAAATAATGAAAAATCAAAGTATTGTAGAGTGTGCTATTATCTTGAGTTTTGGATGCACTGAGCCGTATCAGAGTGCTCTGAGATTGTGAATAACAGAGATGAATTAACTCAGAAGTCACAGGTAGGTCTCAGAACACTGATAGGATATTTTTCTTTCTCAGATATTCAAGTCAGTCAAGAGCAAAGCAGAGAGAGGGAAATAATTCTAGCAGGAATATTGGATCCAGAGTAGGGATTCTGAAAAAAATCCCAGGACTTAAGCCATGTTTAGGCCAATTAGTTGGAATCTCTAAAATGGGACCCAAAGTATTTTTTAGAATTATTTTTGTTGAAGTATAATTGACATTTAACATCATATTAGTCAGGAGTACAATATTTGTATATATTACAAAATGATCACCACAATAATTTGAGTTAACCTCTGTTACCATACTTAAGAAATCTTTTTTCTTGTAATGTGAAGTCATAACATCTACTCTCACAGCACCTTTTAAGTAAAAATATAGTATCATTAACTAAAGTCATAATTCTACACGTTATATTTCTATGGCTGATTAATTTTATTACTGGAGATTTTTACATTTTGTCCCCCTTCGCCCATTTTGTCCACCCCTCACTCCGGGCCTTTAGTAGCCATAAGTCCGGTCTCTGTATCTATGTGCTTTATTTTTTTTAATTGAAGTATAGTAGACATGTAATATACCTTAGTTTCAGGTGTGCAATATAGTGCTTCCATAATTACATACACTACAAAATACTCACCATGGCAAGTGTAGTTACTATATGTCATCATATGAAGTTATTACAATACTATTGACATTATTCCCTGTGCTGTACTTTTCATTCCATCATTAATTTATTTTGAAACTGGAAGTTTATACTTTTAGTCCCTTTCACCTATTTCACCTGTCCCCATCGTCCCAGCTCTTACAGCCACAGTTCTCTACATTTATTTGTCTGTTTGTTTTGTTTTTTATGCTCCACATATAAGTGAAATCATATATGTGATTTCACTGACTAATTTCACTTGGCATAATATCCTCTAGGTCCAGCCATATTGTGGTAACTGGCAAGATTTCAGTTTTTATGGCTGAATAATATTTCATTATTTATATATACCACATCTTCTTTATTCATCTGTCATTGAACACAAGTTGCTTTCATATCTTGGCTATTATAAATAATGCTGCAATAGACATGGGATGCATATATCTTTTCAAATTAGTATTTTGTTTTCTTTGGATAAATTCCCAGAAATGGCATAAGTATCACACACTACTTCTGTTTTTACTTTTTTGAGAAACCTTATTACTGTTTCCATAGGGACCCCGCTAGTTTATTCCCACCAGCAGTACCCTAAGGTTTCCTTCTCTCCTTGTCCTAGTCAGCACTTGATATTTCTTGTCTTTTTGATACTAGCTCTTCTGATAGCTGTAAGATGATATCTAGTGTGGTTTTGATTTGCATTCCCCCAGGGATTAGTGATGCCCATCTTTTCATGTATCTTTTGGCCTTCCAGATGTCTTCTTTGAAAAAGGCCACTAGATGTGTGTTAACTTAGGCTAGTACCCCTTAGACTGATGCTTCATGTTTAGCAAATGAACCTCTTTCATAACAAGTTTGGGTGTCTCTCAATTGGCTGTCTCTGCATTAGACCCTGGGGATGTAGGTCTATGTGCAAGCCCTTTAAGAGCTTTTCCTCATTTCATACAGTGTTGTGGGTATGATAGATGCAAGCCCTATTCATTTTCAAAGCTGGATGTTTTAGGGGACTTGTCTTTCAGGCAAATACCCCATGTGGGGCTTAAATCCTGTGCTCCTCAGCGAGAAGCTCTGGGATTTGAGTTCCTTCCTCATGGTAGATTGCGAAGCTGGAAATAAAGTTTATGGCAAGATTGTACCCCAGCTTCTCCTAACCACTTTGATGTGGCCATTCTTCTGTTCACCCAATGGGGTAGGAGTCACTCAGCCACTTTTTAGATTTTTGTTCCAGAGTATTGTTCCATATGTAGCTGCAGATTCATTATGTCTGTGGGGGATGAGTTGAGTATTCACCTGTTACTATCTTGACTCAAAACCCAACTATACTTTTTTTTAGTCTCATGTTATTCTAACTCATAGTCATGATTGAGACCAGTAATGTACAGGGAAAACCAAAAAACCAAATACATACACACACACACACACACACACACACACACACACACACACACACGGCGGATGACTCAAGAGCCAGCAGAAGGAAGTTGTACCAAGTGATGCTTTTCATGTTTGGGAACCATGCTTCTTTGCCTCAGGGACCTGGTCACCAAAGATGTCTCCCTGTTGACCACCTCATGCACCACCCTAGTCTGGCCCCCTGTGGCCTCATGCACCACCCTAATTACACCGTTTTTAAGAAGGCTTTTGGTTCAAAAGAGGAGTGTGAGGCTACAGAACAGTGCATAATTAGTGAGTCCAATGAGAATTTAGTAGAGTCTGCTTGGGATTGCAGTTAAAATAAATGTGCCATAGATTCCCACCCCAAACTGCAGCAGGGTCACATTAAGAATTTATTTCTTTTGGTCGGGGACAGGAGATAAATGCTTTGTTGGGTAATCTGGGAGCTCATTACAGCATTTTATTAATTCACTAATTCAGTATTACTGAGCACCACCCACTGGCCAAGCCCTGGGACCAAAGCAAAGGTGTGACCGAATCCTGCTCCTGCCTCCCAAGCAGATTCTAGTCTAGTGAGGGACACATAGACAGAGTCTTAGAAAAGACAATAGAGATGTTGATTCAGTGTTAGAAGAGCTTGTAAGATAGATAACCCCTCTCAAGACTCTCGGAATGGTGGCACTGAGGAGATGATGTTTGAACCAAGTCTTGAAGGAAAAATAGGATTCAGTAAGTGGACAAACAGATAATTGTCCTTCTAGGCAGAAGAAACAGATTTGGAGTGATCTGAAGCTCTGAAAACTAGTGCATTATGAAGAGCCTTGTTTGTAGGGCTGAAGAACTGGGCTTTGTCTTACAAATTTTGAAGAACTGTGCTATGTTTTAAACAATGTGACAAGATCACATTTCATTTTAGACCATTTACTCTGGCGGTGTTCCTAAAATTAAGGTGTTTAAGATGAGCTGGGGGACAGAAAGAAAATGTTAACACTTACATATTTATTTGTATATCAGTATTCAAACATTTTTTAGTTGGTGGCCATCTTTTATAATGTATTAGTCCAATAATACATTATAATTTATAAATATTTATTAGTGTCAAATCTTTATTTTGGGGTTTTTGAATTGAACTATATTTAGCATTTAACATTGTGTAAATATAAGGTGTAAAACATGTTAATTATATATATATATATTGCATTATATTGTAATAGGAATGCCATTGTAATGATACAGGTTATGTTATACAGGTTATGATCGGCTCAGGTAATGATCTCATGGTTCATGGGTTTGAGCCTCACGTTAGGCTCTGTGCTGACAGCTCAGAGCCTGGAGCCTGCTTTGGATTCTGTGTCTGCCTCTTTCTGTTGCTCCCTCACCTGTGCTCTGTCTCTCAAAAATAAACATTAAACAAAAATTTTAAAACATCATTGGAATAGTTAAGTTCTAGTCTTTTATCAAGTTTGAGGGCTATAATACATTATTGTTACCTGTATTTACTGTGCTGTGCTTTAGATTTCTGCGGCTTATTTACTAAACATTGTAAGTTTGTACCCTTCAACATCTTGCCTGTTACCCAATCTCCATCCCCCCAGTAACAACCATTTTAATGTCTTCACAAGTTTGACTTTTTACATTTCCACATATAAATGATATCATCTGACTTACCCTCACCTAGCTTTGTATATACAGTGACCACCCAAGTTGTTGCAAATGGCAGGATAGCCTTCTTTGTCATGGCTGAATAGTATCCATAGTGTATATATACCACAACTTTCTTATCCATTCATCCATCGATGGACACTTTGTTTCTGTATCTCAGAAACTGTGAATAATGCTACAATCAACATGGGAGTGCATATATTTCTAGAATTCTGTTTTCATTTATTTTGAGTATATACCCAGAAGTAGACTTGCTGGATCATATGTTACATCTATTATTTTTGAGAAAACGTTATGTTTTTCATAGTGGTGGGAGTCACTTACATTCCCACTAACAGTGTGAGAGGGTTCCTTTTTTTCTGCATCCTTGCCAGCCCTTGTTATCTCAACTTCTTGATTATAGTCAATAAAACAGGTGTTGAACATCTTTCTATATTACCTTTTGGCCATTTGAATGACTTCTTTGGATAAATGTCCATTTAATTTTCTGCTCACTTCTCAATAAGATTTTTTTATTGCGAGTTGTTTAAGTTCTTTATATATTTTAGATATTAGCTCCTTATCTGAAAAGTGGTTTGCAAAATACTTCTTTCTGTAGGTTCCCTTCTCATTTTGTAAATGGTTTCTTATGCTGTGCAAAAGCTTTTAAGTTCAATGTAGTACCATTTGTTGAATCTTGCTTTTGTTGGTTGTACTTTGGGTGTCCTATCCAAAAAATCATTGCTTAGCCTAAGGCCCAGGCACTTCTTTCCTATGTTTTTTTCTAGGAGTTTCTTAGTAGCAGGCATAACGTTTAAGCTTTTAATCCATTTTGAATTAATTTTTAAGAGTGGTCTAAGATAGGGGTCCAAATCTGTTGAAGAGCTTGTTCTTTCTCCACTGAGTGTTCTTGGCTGCCTCGTTGAATATTGGTTGACCATGTAAGCAGGCTTTTATTCCAGGCTCTCTGTTCTGTTTTGCTGGTCTATGTGTCTACTTTTGTGTCCATGCCATACTGTTTTTATTACTGTAGCTTCATAGTATAGTTTGGAACCCTAGTATAGTTTGAAACATTACCATTATGTGTGACTAGAAGCTTTGTTCTTTATTGTACTATGGATTGCTATAGCTATTCAGGGTTGCTTGTAGTTTCAGACAAATTTTAGATTTTTTTCTGTGAAAAATGCCTTTGTTATTTTGGTGGGAATTGCACTGAATCTATAGATAGCTTTGGGTACTATGGCCATTTTAAGAATATAATTTTTTTCAATCTATGAACATAGGATGTCTTTCCATTTGTTTGTATCTGCTGTGATTTTTTTTTAGCATCTTATAGTTTTCATTTTACAGATCTTTCACTTTCTTGGTTAAGTTTATTCTTCAGCATTTTTTGTTTTTGACACTATTGTGAATAGGATGATTTTATGTATTTTTCAGATGTTTCATCATTAGTGTATAAAAAGGCAATTAATATTGCATGTTGATTTTGTATCCTCCAACTTTACTGAAATTATTGATTATTCTCCAGCAGTTTTTTTATGTGAGTCTTTGAGAGATTTTTAAAAAGAGAATCCTATCATCTGCAAATGACATCAGTTTTACTTCTTCCTTCCTGATGTGGATGCCTAGAAATTCATCTTGCCTACTTGCTCTAGGTAGAACTTCAAGAACTACTCTAAGTAAGAATGCTGAGAATGAGCATTGTTGTCTTATTTCTGCTCTTAGAGGGAAAGTTTTCAATCTTCCTCCATTGAGTAAAATGCTAGCTGCAGATTTGTCATATATGGCCTTTATTATGTTGAGTAACATTGCTTGTATACCGGATTTGTGAAAGTTTTTTATCATGAAAGAATATGTCATGTCAAATTCTTTTTGTGCATCCTTTGAGATAGTCATATGACTTTTCTTTCCTCTTATTATTGTTATGTATTACATTTGTTAATTTGCATATGTTGAACCATCTTGCTTCCCATGGATAAATCCCACTTGGTTGTGATTTACAATCTTTTTAATGCGTTCTTGAATTCAGTTTGCTATTATTTTGGTGAGAATTTCACATTTATATTCATCAATTACTTATTCAGTCTCCTTATTACATTATTGGACTAGTCAGATTTTCTGTTCCTGGTTTAGTCTTGGGAACTTTTGTGTTTCTGGAAATTGATCCATTTCTTCTGGGTTGTATAATTTGTTGTCATATAATTGTTCTTTATAATAGTCTCTTAAAATCTTCTGTATTTCTATAGTATCAGTTGCAGTGTCTCATTTTTTATTTCTCATAGTATGACTCTTATTTTTTCTTAGTCTAGCTAATGGTTTAGGATGTTTATCTTTTCAAAGAATCCTGGCTGGACTTAACACAAATTCTTTACCTCACATGAGTATCTGTCCTGTTTTGCACTCTCCACTTCCACCCCTTCCTCCCACTGTAGCAAGTGGGAGTAGGAGAGATTCACCAGTTGCTGTGGATGGATGCTCAGCTCCCTTCAAGGTTCCATCCAAATACTTTCTGATGCATAGGTGGGCAGAATTCTCCTGCGTGTCCTGGTGTCTTGTGCAAAGCCATTTTTATTGATGAAGGTCCAATTCATAGTAATTAACAAGGGAGAGAAAAAAGGATTCAGAATGCTGATGTCATGATGCTGACATTACTCCATCTGAACTTTTTTTTTTCTGGAACTTGAAGAAATGTATTATTGAAAAGGTTTAGAGACCACCGGTTAGAAGGTCAATTGTTGAAGGAAGACGGGAAACACATCCATGTTTCTATATTGGTCCCATAAGTCAAAATCTCTGGAGTACAAATGTGAGTGTTGTAGCTCCTCAAGATGATTCTAATACAAGCAGAGAAACCCTGATTTAGACCCCACCAGTGTATGACCTGATTCTATTGGTTGAGGAGGACAGGCCTAAATTGAGCAGTGGAAGTGAGGATACAAATGAAAACAGAGGTTTTTAACGGTTTAGGCAATAGAAAAAAGAAGACTTGGTGAATGCTTAGATCCTGGAGGCTGAGGGTATAGAAGGGTAAAAAATGATCTCAGGTGGCTGGCTTGAATAACTTTCAAGGAGAAAGTTTCAGGGAGAACCTGGGAGTAAAATCATCATGTTAATATGCAGAAGGGAAGCAACCTGGAATGAGGCAGAGAGAATGGAGAGTTAGGTGAATGGAGACACTTGGTGGAGAACCATAGGGTTAATGGGCCAGGATCTGGTAAGTAAGCAGAAAAATTAGTTTTGCACTGGAATCCTGAAATCCATACTTACTTAATTTATTACCTTTTTAATGTGTGGGGTGTTTTTTTTGTTTGTTTTGTTTTGTTTTTGGAGAGAGAGAGGCAGAGCACAAGTGGGGGAGGGGCAGAGAGCGAGAGCGAGATTCAAAATCCGAAGCAGGTTCCAGGCTCTGAGCTGTCAGCACAAGAGCCCGACATAGGGCTCGAACTCAGGAACCACAAGATCATGACCTCATGACCTGAGCCAAAGTCAAACACTTAACCGACTGAGACACCCACACGCCCCTTAAGTCCATACTTTCGGGGCACCTGGGTGCCTCAGTTGGTTAAGTGTACGACTTCGGCTCAGGTCATGATCTCACGGTTGGAGCCCGCATCGGGTTCTGTGCTGGCAGCTTGGAGCCTGGAGCTAGTATCAGATTCTGTGTCTCCCTCTCTCTCTGCCCCTACCCCGCTCATGCTCTGTCTCTCTCTGTCTCAAAAATAAATAAAAACTATAAAAAATTAAAAAAATTAATAAATCCATACTTTCAAAGATAACAGGAAATTACTGTTCAAATGCAAATAGCCACACTTTTCTAAGAAATTAAATGGGGGAGAGGGGTTAAGAGTTGTCTCCATTAAATGCATTTTTGTAGAAGGTAAGAATCTGATGTGAAAAAATAAAACATACCCTAAGAACTGGCCAGTGTAGCTATGTCAGCATTGTTCATTATAGCTCATTTCAATTCATGGGCTTCATCCTGACCCAACAGTATCTATTTAGTTTGCTAAGGGTTACTTAATTAGCTGGGGCACTGCAGCCAGAGAAGCATGAGCAGTTCTGGTGATTGACACTCCCATTGGCTGTTTTAAAGCTTTCTTCTTGGGTTCAGACCTGCAATGTTGCCTCCAGCCACCCTACTTTAATAAGTAATGACGCTTTTTCCCTTCAATTTTTTAATTTTTTAACCCTTGTCTCTATGAAAATAAGAATGTAATAAAGCCAGGTCGAGAGAGACAAACTTTAATAAGGAGAGCCTTGCCCTGAAGTCTTTTTTTTCAAAACTCAGAACACCTGTTTCAAAATGTATCGATTCTTTTCTTCAGCTTTTCAAGATTTATTAAAATCTTAAGGGTAATATTTATGAAATATTGGGCATTGCCAACTTTTCAGTAGGGAGCCCCAGCAATGCTGTTTAAAGGCTCTAAGTACCTGTCTTCCCACAGCTCTCTGCAGAGAAGCACAGCCACCCAAACATGATTTCCACTGGCTCACATTTCTTTTTAGCTAAATGTTCCCATGAGACAGAAAATAAGCCAGCAGGGTATCGTTTTGTATGTTTGGGTTGGTTTAGGTATAGTCATACTTTTGGGGTGGTACAGGAAGGGACCCCTACTTCCCTGGTCCTTGTCTCATTTGAGCTTCCCAATTCCAAGTAACTTTTGACCTCCCATTAATTTATAACCTCTGAATATGCACTCTCTTTGCTGGCGGCTGAAATGCACTCCCCGGCAAGTGTCTGTAAATTGCCATGTATCCCAGTTTGCGTGGGATAGACTCGACTTATGCTTATTTCCCAGTGTAAGTATTTATAACACCTTCTTTCGGTCTCAAAAATGACTCAGTTTGAATGGTAAATTTGACGGTCATCCAATCTATGAAATGCTACCAGGAAACAGCTTTGCGTAAAACACTCCTGATTCTCGTTGATCTCAGGATTGTGCAGGCTGCCTTTTCTAGATCTGCTCTATACTTCACCTTCTCACATTCCCCAGTTACTGATTCCTCAACACTTCGGCAAATCCCTGTTTTACTCCTTGCTCTCTTAGTCAACCCCATTAACCTAGGTGGTCTTTCTTAAACTTCCTCCGCCAGATCTCTGCCAATGCTTATTTAATCTCAAGATACCCCCATTCCCATGAGTCTAGCTCCTTCAAGGGCTGCAACAATGCTAAACATGTTTTTGATTAACAGCCTCCAAATTCCCATTGCTTTCTGCCATTTGCAGATCAAAACTTCTCTTCTGACCAGTCTCGACTTTGCGTGTCTCTCACTTCATCTAACAAAATTTTCTATTTCTCATGTTTGTTACCTGAATTTGGCTCAGAACCAGGCCCGGCTTCTTTTCTTAGAATCCTTCAAGTTGTGCTCTTTTCCCATTCACATGAACTTACAAACCCATTTTGTGAAATATTTAAAAATATCAAAGTTCCATATAACAGATCTGTGCAAATTTGCTGGCTTTGTTTCTTATTTAGCTTTTAAAAACAAAAATTGCTATTACACATGTTGTTTAACAATAAAACTAAAGTCCAGTATAAGAAATAGAAACAGTAGCATCTGGATGGAATTGAATCAAGTCTTAAGAGTTAAAAGAGCCCAAATTAAGGAGGATTGCTCATACTAAATTGTGAAATACATGCTTGGTGGATGCAGTTTGCAGAAGGTCAGGTCTGTTCATCAGCTTTGCACACTTGCCAGTATTACTTCCTTCCTTTTAGGGCAAAATTATCAGAGCTAGGAATAATAGGGAAACAAATCACTTTAACCAAACTCACAAGGGACTGATTTCTAATTAAAAATGCCTTTTATTATTTGTTCTGAGAAATGCAAATGTCATGTAGTTGATAATTTTCCTGTCAGATAATCACTGCATCCTTTTTCCAATAGTAAAAATACCCTTAGGAAAGGCATTCAATTTCACCAGGCTTCTCAGTGGCCCAAGAGCAAAGAAAAGGGAATCTAGTAATATTCACTCATTTATTCTTTATTCTATCGATTGCTTATTATGTGCCAGGCCTATGTCACTAAAGGAATACTGGTGAGTGAGGAAAATGCTTCCTTAACCCAGTAGAGATGAGTAGGCAGGTACACCTGAATACCCACTCTGCTCAATACACGTATTCTCCCATCTCTTTTGATCACCTTGGACAATGAGTACTCTCCATCCCTGACTGTACTTTTTCCTGACTCCATGCATACCAGTTCCATTCTCTTTTGATAGTTGCACCTTGGAAATTGTATCATTCATTAGACCGCAGCTAAGAGAGATTCAGCCCTTCATGTTAGAAATCTGAGAGATACCCTAGTGCCTTAAGAAAACTTTGGAAATGGCATGTTCTCACCAGAAAGTCACTTGTTAATTCTATCTTGGAAAGGATCATTTGTGTGGGTGACTAGTCTTCTGCTTTTTGTGACTCTTCCATAGCAACTTATTATCAGTGGGTGACTTTTTCCTGTATCAATCCCAGGTTCCAAGGATACACTCTCTTTGGTGCTTGCCGGAACCTCGTCCCCATCCATGTACAGAAGAAACCATGATATTCGATCTCTGAAAGTCATCAGAATAGAAGTTTTCTACAATAAGTCGAGATACAATACCTTTATGCTGTCTCTTTTTCCTTTAGTTTTAATGAACTGACATTAACACAGATTGGCTTTATTTGAGAAAGAAGTGGCCATTCTAAGAAAGTAGTTTAAAGATTAAGAATTCATCATCTCATCCTTTGCCTTGAGGACTCAATGAACAGATCAGCTGCTGGAGAGATGGTTTCTTTTCCCGATAGACTTAATAAAGGATGACTTAATTACACTCTTCAGATCCTATCACTACGTGAAGGAAAGTAATTTGTATAAAACTTCACATGCTTTTTGTATCTACTCTGGACAGGACAATTGGACTGCATTACCATACAAAAGAGCTACATTTAGACTTTGAGAAGAATTTCCTAACATTAAAACATATTACTCAGAGAGGATAAGAATTCCCAAGAACATTTTTATGAAGTTTACAATTACCATTCTATAATGTTTGAGTGAAGCACTGCTAAGATATATGAAGAGAATATTAGACTTGTGCAGAGGTTAATAATGCAGGCTTTCAAGTCAGACTTCAATTCTTGTCCTGTTTTACCAAACTAGGACCAAATCAATTTTCTTAGCTATAAAATAGACATTGTATAAGTACTTCATGGGGCTTTTCCCAAGATTAGGAAAAAATGTAAAATGCCTAGTACAGTCTCTGCACATAGTATGTGCTCAGTAAGTTATATTTAAGATTCAAAACCTTAGATAGCACAATGAAATCTCAATAATTTGGGCCCTAATTGAAAATTTATTATATTATTTGCTCTGTTTCATACATATCCTTCACAATGAAAAGTACCCACTAACCGGTAATACATATAATGTTATTATAAACTGAAATCCTATACATAGGATGTTAATGACCTTTTTGTTGACAATTCATAAAATTGTCTCCTTGATCACTGAAAGCCTATTAAAATGTTATGATATAAACGGAATATTAGGGGCACCTGGGTGGCTCAGTCGGTTAAGCGTCAGACTTCGGCTCAGGTCATGATCTCACGGTTCGTGGGTTTGTGCCCCGGCTCAGGCTCTATGCTGACAGCTCAGAGCCTGGAGCCTGTCTTCAGATTCTGTGTCTACCTCTCTCTCACCCTCCCCTGCTCATGCTGTCTCTCTCTCTCAAAAATAAACAAAACATTAAATTTTTTATTAAAAAAACAAAGGGAGTATTAAACTGATTTAAGAGAATAAACTTTTGAAACACCTAGCACCTATTTGTGTATAAACAGTCTGCCAATTATAAATGATCTGTATCTCTTCACTAAAACCTTCACTTCTCAACATGTCAGTAGTTGTCACTTAAGGTTTTGAAATGTAACAGCCCTGCATTTCTTCAAATACTTCAGAAAAATGTCTTTCCTTCCACTTGAACAGAAGTGGTTTACTTTGTTTGATGGCATAATTTTTCTCTAGGGCAGAAACAAAATGATAGTACTTCGAAGTCTGTGCTTGGTCACCACTTCCCCCACCCCCAGCAATAATTTGGCTGAGAAAATTGCTCACAGGTTTGGTCACTTCCTAACGGTAAACAAAGGAAAAACTGATTCTCTTTCATTTTTCCATTGCCACTCCACCCCTTCTCCCAACCAATTAACAGCAATCAATCCTTTAATTAGCCAACATCTGCTGGACACCTGCTCATGCCTGGCACTGTGTTAAATACTGTGTGGGATACAGAGCGGACCTAATGGGATGCACAACTAATTGGGGAACAAAATGCCCCTAGGAGGTTAGGGGAGCCAGGGAATGGGAAATGACTACTTAATGGATACGGTTTCTTCTTGAGGTGAATGTTCTGGAATTATTGGTGCTAGTTGCACAACATTGTGAATGCACTAAAAACCACTGAATTGTACATTTTAAAATGGTTAGAAAGGTGAATAGTATGTTAGACAAATTTTCCATCTCATAGAAAACAGCATCTAATAAGTTTCAAATCCCTGGTAGAAAAAGAATTTGTAGGAAGCAAATCTAGGCTAAAGTCATCAAGCAAGACCTTACAGATGAGTGGTCACCCAGCCAGGTCTTGAAGTTTGTAAAATTCAAATACTTGTAAGGGACAGGCCTATGATGTAGATAATTAAATGAATAATTGCCAAGTGTGAGATTCAAACACAATTTGTTTGACCAAAGTATTGTAGTCTTGAAACAAGAAGACCTTCTCTGTGTAGCTTCCATTTTCTCACTGTGAATGTATACTGTTGATAGGAATGTAAACTGGTGCAGCCACTGTGTTTCCACAGTATGCTGATTCCTTAAGAAAAAAAAATTAGGAATACTCTATGATACAATAATTTCACTCTGGTTATTTACCCAAAGGAAAACAAAACACTAATTGGAAAAAGTCTTTGCACCCCTATGTTCATTGCAGCATTATGTACGATAGTCAAGATCTTGAAGCAGCCCAAGTGTCTACTGATAAATGAATGGGTAAAAAAGCTGTGTATGTATATATATGTGGAATATTATGTGTGTTTGGACACAGCGTGGATGTACCTAGAGGGTCTCTACAGGATTGTGAAAGGGGGAGGAGGTTGGGGAGATTAGCAAAATGAGTGCAGGGCAGGAGATACAAGCTTCCACTTGGACTAAATAAATCATGGGAATAGAAGGTACAGTATAAGGAATATAGTCATTGGGGTTGTAACAGTGCTATATGGTGACAGATGGTAGTTACATCTGTGGTAAGCATAACTTAGACTTCCTGAATCACTATGTTATATACCTGAAAGTAATGTAACAGTGTGTGTTGAATATACTCAGATTTTTAAAAAATAATGACTGAAACAAGGATTTCATGTCAAAGAGACAGAAATGACAGAGAAGGTAGAGAGAATGCCTATCTGAAGTGGGCTGGTTACAGGCAGGCAAGATATGCTGCCACAGTCACTGAAAATTCCAATTGTTTTTTAATTTTTTCACGTAAATGCTCTTTAATTGAATAAATCTGGCATGTAACATTGTGCAACTTCAAGAAGCACAGTGTGTTACTTTGATACATTTATATATTGTAATATGATTGCCAATGTGGCAATATTTATCACGTTTCATAATTATACTACAGTATTATTTTTATATTCATAATACCATGCATTAGATTTCTCTGGCTTATTTACTACCCATAAATTTGTACTCTTCAACACTATAAATTTTATGCCTCTCACGCCTGCATTCCCTGGTAAATACCATTTTACCTTTTTTTTTTTATAGGTTTGACATTTTTAGATTACACATATAAGTGATATAGGACTTGTCTTTCTCAGATTTATCTCACTTAGCACAATGTGCTTACGGACCATTCATGTTGTTGCAAATGGCAGGATATTCTCCTTTGCTAAATAGTATTCCATTGTGTATCTCCCATATCTTTATATCCATTTATCTATTCATTGTGGTCCTTTGATCATTTACATATTGTGACTATTGTAAATACTGCTATAATAAACATTGGAGTGCATATATGTAGTCAAAATCTTGTTTTCATTTCCTTTGGGAATATGCCCCAAAGTGAAAGTGCTGGATCATATGGTAGATGTATTTTTAATCTTTTGAGGAACTTCCATGATATTTTCCATACTGGTTGGACCACTTTCCATTTCCTTCAGCATTATCTAAGGGTTCCCTTGTCACCACATTCTCCCCACCACCTGTTGTCTCTTGTCTTCTTGACATAAGCCATTATAACAGGTGTGAAATGGTATCTCATTGTGGTTTTGGCATTACTTCGATGATGAGTAATGAGCATCTTTTCCTATACCTTTTGGCCATTTTGCTGTCCTCTTTGGAAAAATAGCTACTTATTGCCATTTTTCAATCAGATTGTCTTTTTGTTATTAAGCTTTATGAGTTCCTTAGAGATTATGGATATTAAACCTTTATCTGATTTATATTTTGTAAAAATGTTCTCCCATACTGTAGGTTGTCTTTTCATTTTATTAACTGTTTCGTTTGATGTGGAAAAGCATCTCATTCTGAGGTAGTCTCATTTGTTGATTTTTGCTTTTGTTTTGTGTGTGTGTGTGTGTGTGTGCATGCGCGCGCGCTTCTGACATCACATATAGAAAATCATTGCCAAGACCCATATTAATGAGCTTCTTTCTTACATATTCTTCTCTGGTTGTATGGCATCCAGTCTTATGTTTAAGTCTTTGATCCACTTTGACTTCATATAGTGAGTGGTGTGAGATAGGAGTCCATTTTTATTGTTCTGCATGTTGTTTCTCAGCTTTATCCAGCATCATTTGTTGAATAAACTGTCCTCTCCCCACTGAGTGTTTTTGGCTCCTTTGTCAAATATTAGCCAACTACATGTGCTAATATTGAATTCTTAGGCTCTCTCTTCTTTTCTTTTTGTCTCTGTGCCCTATCTTTGTGCCCGTTAGATACTATTTTTATTACTGTCTTTGTAGCCTAGTTCAGAATCTAGAAGCATCACCCCTCTAGCTCTGTTCTTTTTCCTCAGGATTGATTTGACTATTTGAGGGCTTTTGTTCTTTGACACAAGTTTTAGGATCATTTTTTCTACTTCTTTCAAAGGTATGTTATTTTGATGGAGGTTCGCATCGGATTTGTAGACGGCTTTGAACACTATGCCATTTTAACACTTTTCATTCTTCTGAACCATGAATACAAGATGTCTTCCCATTTCCGTCTCCAATTTCTTTTAGCAAACTTGTCATTTTTAATGTATAGATCTTTTACTTCCTTGCTTAAATTATTTGTAAGTAGTTTACTATTTTTGGTGCTATTATGAACAGGACAGCTTTCTTTATTTCTTTTTCAGCTAGTTTATCACTAGTGTAAAGAAATGTAATGGATTTCTTTATGTAAATTTTATAACATGCCATGTTACTAAAATTGTTGATGAATTTCTATTTTTTATGGATTCTGGGATTTTCAATATATAAGATAATATCATCAAGAAACAGCAACAATTTTATGTCTTCTTTTCCAGTTTGGACCTTTTACTTCTTTGTCTTGACTAGTATTTCCTCTCAGTAGAACTTTCAGAACGATTTTTTATTGTTGTTTTTGTGAGCATAGTTGATACACATTATCAACAAGATGCAAGATACAAAAAAATGTTTGGCACTGATCCCTCCACATTGATTTTGAAAGAGGTTGAGGGAGGCTGGTATTAATTCTTCTTTAGATGTTTGATCAATTTCTCCATTGAAGCCATTTGGTCCTGGAATTGTCTGTGTTGGAAAGGTTTTGATTACTGATTTAATTTTTTTATTCATTTTTCCATTTCTTCCTGATTCAGTCACTGTAGGTTGTGTTTTTAGAAATAGATTCATTGTTTGTTGGTTATATAATTTTTTAGTGTAATTTTTTGTAGTCTCTTAAAATTCTTTGTATTTCAGTAGTATTAGTTGTAGTGTCTCCTTTTCAAGTCTTATTTCTTAGTCTTGCTAACATTTTTTCAGTTTATCTTTTTGTGGAAACAGCTCTTAGTTTTATTGATCCTTTCTACCGGTTTTTCTAGTCTCTGTTTCCTTTATTTCCTCTCTGATGTTTATTATTTCCATCCTGCTAATTTTGACATCAGTTTGTACTTATTTTTCTAGTTACTTGAGTGTAAAACTAGGTTGTGTATTTGAGATTTTAATTTCTTAACGTGGGTATGGATATAAACTTCCCCTCAGTACTGGTTTTGTTGCATCTCACAAGATATGTTATTTTCATTTTTGTTTGAAGATAATTTTTTATTTCCTTTTGTCTTCTTCTTGGACTTAAGGCTCTTTTTTAAAGTGTGGTGTTTAGTTTTCACATTTCTGTGGATGTTCTCACTTTCCTCTTGCTGATTTTCTTCATACTCATTGTGATCAGAAAAGACAGTAGTTATGATTTCAGTTGTCTTAAATTTGCTAGTAGTT
Source organism: Crocuta crocuta (assembly GCF_008692635.1). NCBI lineage: Eukaryota > Metazoa > Chordata > Mammalia > Carnivora > Hyaenidae > Crocuta > Crocuta crocuta. The sequence continues at coordinate 2,972,747 of NW_027551575.1, read as the reverse complement.
ATGTTGTGGCCTATCACGTGATCTACCCTGGAGAATAATCCATGTGCACTTAAGAATGTGTTTTCATTTTTTAGAAGCAGTGTTCTGTGTCTTTTAAGTCTATTTGTTGCCAATGTTTTCATGTTGATTTTCTGTCTAAGTGATCTATCCCTGGCTGACAGTGAGGTATTGAAGTCCCCTAGTACTATTGTATTGCTGTCTATTTCTCCCATAAGACCTGTTAGTATTTGCTTAATATACTTTTGGTGCTCAGGTGTTAGGAGCATACATATTTATGATTATTATATCTTCTTGATGTCTTGACCCCTTGTAATTATATAATGACCTCCTTTGTCCCTTGTTTTTTTTTGTTTGTTTGTTTGTTTGTTTTTTGGCATCAAGTCTGTTTTGTCTGAAATAAGTATGGCTGTGCCTGTCTCTCGCTCTCTCTCTTTTTTTTTTTTTGGCTTCTCTTTGCTTAGAATATCAACTTCCATCCTTTTCCTTTCAGTCTATGTGTCTCTTAAGTTCCTACAGCATATTTTTTTCTCCACCCTGCTACCTTGTTTCTTTGGATTGGTGAGTTCAAGTCACTTGCATTGAGGGTCATTATTGATGTGTAAAGATATACCATTGACATTTTCTCTTCTGCTTTGCGCTTATTTTTTTCATCTTTCCTTCTTCTGTTTCTGTAAAACTTGGTGGTTTTCCATAGTGATGTTCCCAATCCCCTATTTTTATTTTTTATTTTTTATTTTTTTTAATCCCCTATTTTTATTATGTTTGTGTCTTTGCTCTAGGTTTTTGTTCTGTGGTTATCATGAGGATCATATGTAACATATCACAGATTAAAAACTCTTTTTCTGCCCATAGATTTTCTTCTTTCACCTATAAAGGTAAATCCTTTAATTCCTACCCTTTTATATTTTTGATGTCACAAATTATCCATTTTAATGTTTATTTTATTATCAAGTTGTAATAGCTATAGTTATTAATGCTCCTTTAACCTTTATGCTATTCCTATGTAATACACTTTTCTAAAAAAAATACAGTTGTCTACTTCTGACCATTTATCACCTTAATCAGAGTTTTATGTAATTTTTTCTTTTTGCTTCAGCATGAAGAGCCCCTTTCAACATTAGACAGTCCTGATGGTGTTGACCTCCCTCAGCTTTCGTTTGTGTGTGGAAGCCTTTGTTTCTCATTTATCTGAAAGATAATTTTGCTAGCTATTGTTAGTTGACATTTTTTATCTTTTAGCAGTTTGAATATGCCATTCCACTGTCTCCTGGCCTGTAGAGTTTCTGCTCTGAAATCTGCTGATACCCTAATAGGGGTCCCTTTGTAGGTTGCTTTCTTTCCCTGGCTTTTAAAAATTCTTTATAACTGACTTACAGTTTTAATGCAATGTGTTTTGGGGAAGATATTTTTGTCTTGAGATACTAAAGTGTTCTTTTGGCTTCTTATGCAGTTCCTTCCCCAAGTTTGGGAAGATCTTTGCCCCCTTCTTCCTTTTTTCTGCTTTTGGTATACCTATTAATCTTAAGTTGGTTTTTCTTTTTAAAATCTTTTTAATGTTTATCTACTTTTGAGAGTGAGAGATAGACAGAGCATGAGCAGAGAGGGGCAGAGAGAGAGAGAGAGGGAGACACAGAATCTGAAACAGGCTCCAGGTTCTGAGCTGTCAGCACAGAGCCCGATGCGGGGCTCAAACCCAGGAGCCGTGAGATGATGACCTGAGCTGAAGTTGGAGGCTCAATTGACTAAGCCGCCCAGGTGCCCCTTAAGTTGGTTTTTCTCATGGAGTCTCAAAGTTGTCACGGGGTTTCTTTATTTTTTATATCTCACAGCTCTTTCCTCTAACACTCAAATCATTTCTAATTCCTGTTCTTAAGCTCACTTATTCTCCCTTCCATCTGATCTATTTCCAGCCCTTTATAATGCTTTCTTCATTTATCCAGCTCTTCAGCTGCACCGTTTCTGTTGGGTTGCTTTTAGACTTTCAATTTTTTTGGTAAAGTATTCCATTTCTTCTGTAATCTCACTCATGAGATCACTGTGTCACCTTTATGAGTCCTCTTTTAGGTTGTTGAAATACTTCATAACAGTTATTTTGAAGAAATACTTCCTAACAGTTATTTGGAAGTATTTATCAGTTATACTTCAGTAGTTCATACCTTTGGTGTGGGATGCTGGAGAACTGTCATTTTTTGGTGTCACATTTCTGCCAACCTAAATAAGAAGGGTGTTTACTGCTTTGAATGCAGGAGTAGCAACACTTTACATCAAAAATTATCGTTTTGTTTTGTTTCCCAGAAGGTGGCACTATACCATACATTTTTAGTTTCTCTTACCAGAATTGACCGCAAAGATTGGGAGTGTGCACATAAAAAGTGAAATAAAAACGGTGGTGGAGGAAAAAAAAACACAAAAAGGGTGCTGGCAGATTAGATGGGTGTTCCTAGGGGTCCGTGGGCTGTCCTTTTGCCAGAGTCCTAGGGCAAACACTAGGAGATGCTTTCCTTCAGTTCTGTCTTTGTCACTTTACTTTCCCTCCCCACCAGTCACTGCAAGCTCTCCTGGGAGAAAGCAGTAGCTCCCTTCAGTTAGAGCGGGCACAGGCGGACATACTCCCACTTAGCATCGTCAACCTCTATCTCCTCTGCCAATAAAAGTATCTAGGGAAGTGCTGCCCCTGGCTCTATAGGCTCCTTTGAGATACAGTTCATCCACTTTCAGGTATACAGATGGATGCATCTTCTGGCGGGCCGGATGGAGGCTACCTGGTGTGCAGTGTCTGTTCATGGATATCCCATGAGTTGTAAACCAAAGGCAAAAAAAATCTTTCGGCAAATTTTTAACCAATCACGGGATAGTAGAAATATTTTCCAGCTTTTTTTTTTTTTACACATAATTGACATTTAGCACTAAGTTTAAAGTGCACAGCATTTGTGTTTATATATATATGATGAAGTGATTACCACAAAAAGTTTAGTTAACATCCACCATGTCATACATACAAGTAAAAAAAGAAAAAACTGTGATGAGAACTCTTCAGATGTAATCTCGTAAAACTGCTGTCTGAAACCCGAGTGTTGTTAAATGCGGTCATCAGGTTATATATTTCATCCCTAGTTCTTGGCTGTCTTATAGTTTATATATTTTGATCACTTCCATCCAGTGCCCCCTTACCCATCCACCACTTCTCGTAAACAGAAACATGATCGCTTTTTCTATGAGTTTTTGTTTCAAATTCCACATATAAGATCATACAGAATATTCTTATTTTTCCTTCACTCGTCATTATGTCTTTTATTGAATCATTTATTTATTTATTTATTTATTTATTTATTTATTTATTTAAATACAAGTTACTTAACATACAGTGTAGTATTGGCCTCAGGAGTAGAACCTAGTGATTCATCACTTGTNTATTTTCCAGCTTTTTTTTTTTTTACACATAATTGACATTTAGCACTAAGTTTAAAGTGCACAGCATTTGTGTTTATATATATATGATGAAGTGATTACCACAAAAAGTTTAGTTAACATCCACCATGTCATACATACAAGTAAAAAAAGAAAAAACTGTGATGAGAACTCTTCAGATGTAATCTCGTAAAACTGCTGTCTGAAACCCGAGTGTTGTTAAATGCGGTCATCAGGTTATATATTTCATCCCTAGTTCTTGGCTGTCTTATAGTTTATATATTTTGATCACTTCCATCCAGTGCCCCCTTACCCATCCACCACTTCTCGTAAACAGAAACATGATCGCTTTTTCTATGAGTTTTTGTTTCAAATTCCACATATAAGATCATACAGAATATTCTTATTTTTCCTTCACTCGTCATTATGTCTTTTATTNTCCAGCTACCCTCAGTTTGTTCTCTATATTTAAGAGTCTCTTACGGTTTGCCTCTCGCTCTGTATTTTATTTTTCCTTCCTTTCCCCTATGTTCATCTGCTGTGTTTTTTAAACTCCATTTACGAGTTAAATAATCTATTGCCTTTCTCTACTTATTTTGCTTAGCATAATACACTTTATTTTTTTTAATGTTTTATTTATTTCTAGGAGAGAGAGAGAGAGAGAGACAGCATGAGCAGGGGAGGGTCAGAGAGAGAGGGAGTCAGACTGAAACAGGCTCCAGGCTCTGAGCTGGCAGTCAGCACAGAGTCAGACGCTTAACCGACTAAGCCACCCAGGCGCCCCATAACATAATACACTTTAGCTCCATCCACATTGTTATAGATGGCAAGATTTCATTGTTTTTGATTGCTGAGTAGTATTCCATTGTGTGTGTGTGTGTGTGTGTGTGTGTGTATACACCACATTTTCTTTATCTATTCATTCTTCCATACTTTGGCTATTGTTGATAGCGCTGCTGTAAACATTGAGGTGCATGTGTCCCTATGAATCAGGATTTTTGTATCCTTTGGATAAATACCTAGTAGTGCAATTGCTGGGTCATACGGTAACTCTATTTTTAATTTTTTAAGGAACCTCCATACTGTTTTCCAGAGTGTCTGTACCAGTTTGTGTTCCCACCAATGTGAAAAGGGCTCCCTTTTTTTCTGCATTCTTGCCAACATCTCTTGTTTCCTGAGTTTGTTCATTGTAGACATTCTGACTGGGGTGAGGTGGTATCTTGTTATGGTTTTAATTGGTATTTCCCTGAAGATGAGTGATACTGAGCATCTTTCATGTGTCTGTTAGCCATCTGAATATCTTCTTTGAAAAAGTGTCTATTCATGTCTTATGGCTGTTTATTCACTGGATTACTTGTTTTTTGGGTGTTGAGTTTGTAAGTTCTTTATAGGTTTTAGATATGAAACCTTTATCTGACATGTTATTTGCAAACATTTTCTTCCATTCCATCAGTTGACTTTTAGTTTTGTTGACTGTTTCCTTGATTGTGTACAAGGTTTTCTCTTCATGAGGTCCCAGTAGTTCATTTTTATTTCCCTTGCCCCTGGTGACATGTCTAGTAAGAAGTTGCTCTGGCTGAGGTCAAAAAGTTTGCTGCCTGTTTTTTCCTATAAGATGTTGATGGTTTCCTATCTCATATTTAGGTCTTACATCCATTCTGAATTATTTTTGTATATGGTGTAAGAAAGTGGTCCAGTTTTATTCTTCTGCATGTCGCTGTCCACTTTTTCCAACACAATTTGCCAAAGAGAATTTTTTCCATTGCATATTCTTTCCTGCTTTGTTAAAAATTAGTTAGTCTTACCTTAGTGGATCCATTTCTGGGTCCCCTATTCTGTTCCATTGATCTATGTGTCTGTTTTTGTGCTAGTACCATACTGCCTTGATGTATTACAGCTTTGTAATAACAGCTTGAAGTTCGGAATTGTGATGCCTCCCGCTTTGGTCTTCTTTTTCAACATCACTTTAGCTATTCAGGGTCTTCTCTGGTTCCATACAAATTTTAGGATTGTTTGCTCCAGGTCTGTGAAGAATGCTGGTGTTATTTTGACAGGAATTACATTGAATATGTAGATTTCTTTGGGTAGTATAGACATTTTAACAATATTTGTTCTTGGAATGGAATGTTTCTCCATTTCTTTGTGTTTTCTTTTATAAGCTTTCTATAGTTCACCTACACATCCCTTACCTCCCTGGTTAGGTTTATTTCTAGCTATCTTATGATTTTCGGTGCAGTTGTAAACAGGATCAACTTGTTGGTATTTCTGCAGCTTCATTACTGGTGTATAGAAATGCAACCATTTTCTGTATGTTGATTTTATATCCTGCAGCTTTGCTGAATTCACTAATCAGTTCTAGCAGTTTTTTTGGTGGAATCTTTTGGTTTTCCATGTAGAGTATCATGTCATCTGCAAAGAGTGAAAGTTTGACTTCCTTGCCTATTTGTATGTCTTTTATTTCTTTTTGTTGTTTGATTGCTGAGGATGGGACTTCAAGTTCTACGTTAAACAACAGTGGTGAGAGTAGACAGCCCTGTCATGTTCCTGACCTTAGGGGTAACGCTCTCAGTCTTTCCCCACTGACAATGATATTAACTGTGGACCTTTCCTATATGGCCTTTATGATGTTGAGGAATGTTTCTTCTATCCCTACTTTGTTGAGGGTTTTTATCAATAAAGGATGCTCTATTTTGTCAGTGCTGTTTTTATCTGTCTTTTGAGAGGATCATATGATTTTTATCCTGTTTTTAAATAATGTCTATCACATTGATTTGTGAATATTGAACCAGTCCTGTGGCCCAGGAATAAATCCCACTTGATTGTGGTAAATAATTTTTTTAAAATTTTTTATAGTTTATTTATTTTTGAGGCAGAGAGAGACAGCATGAGCAGGTGAGGGGCAGAGAGAGGGAGGCACAGAATCCGAAACAGGCTCCAGGCTCTGAGCTGCCAGCACAGAGCCCGATGCGGAGCTCGAACCCACCAACTGTGAGATCATGACCTGAGCCAAAGTTGGATGCTTAACCAACTGAGCCACCCAGGAATCCCTGGTAAATAATTATTTTAACATACTGTTGAATTTGATTTACTAGTACCTTGTTGAGAATTTTCCATTTCCAGGTTCATCAGAGATATTGGCCTGTAATTCTCCTTTTTAGTGGAGTCTTTGTTTGGTTTTGGAATTAGGTAATGCTAGCTTCATAGAATGAGTTTGAAAGGTTTCCTTCCATTTTTATTTTTTTAGAACATTTTGACAAGAATTAATATTAACTCTTCTTTAAATGTCTCTGGTAGAATTTCTTTGGGAAGCCATCTGGTCCAGTACTTCTGTTAGGACATTTTTGATAACTGGTTCAGTTTCTTTGCTGGTTATGGGCCTGTTCAAATTTTCTATTTCTTCTTGTTTCACTTTTGATAGTGTGTATCTAGGAATTTGTCCATTTCTTCCAGCTTGCCTATAGTTTTATAAGTGTTTGTATTTTTGTGGTGGTGGTGTGATCTCTCCTCTTTTATTCTTGATTTTATCTATTTGGATTTTTTCTTTTTCCTTTTTAAGTCGTTTGTGGGTTTATCAATTTTTTTTTGTTGTTCTTTCAAAGAAGTAGTGTTTAGTTTCACTGATATCTTCTTTTGGTTTTTGTTGTTGTTTCTATATTGTTTATTTCTTCTCTGATCTTTATTATTTTCCTTCTGCTGGCTTTAGGTTTTATTTGCTGCTTTTTAGGTGTAAGGTTGAGTTGTGTATTTGTGACCTTTCTTGCTTCTTGAGATAGGTCTGAAGTGCAATGTACTTTCCTCTTAGGACTGCCTTTGCTGCATACCAAAAGTTTTGGACTGTTGTGTTTTCATTTTCATTGCCTTCCATGTATTTTTTAAATATTTTCTTTAATTTTCTGGTAAACCTATTCATTCTTTACTAGGGTGTTCTTTAACTTCCAAGTATTTGAGAGCTTTCCAACTTTTTTTTTCTTTTGGTTGGTTTCCACTTTCTTGATTAGTTTTAGGCCTTTGATCTCTTCAGCAAGGATTTCTCTGGTGTCTTCTGTGCTTTTTTCAAGACAAGCTAATAGTCATTTGATTGTTGTTCTGAATTCTTGTTCAGATTTATTGCTTATATCTGTTTTGAGCAAGTTCTGGGCTGCGATATGTTCTTGACCTTTCTTTTGTGGAGACTTTCTCCATCTGGTCATTTTGGCTAAGTTTCTATCTATCTTTTGCATGTTTTAAAAGAATGTTATGTTTCCTGCACCTGAGAGAAATGCTATATTAAAAAGAGGTCATGCATTCTTCAAGGCCTGGCACTTCACAGAGTGTTTCTTGTGTAGGCTGTATACCCTGGGGCACACACCACAGCTCCACTCCAGGGAAAGTCAAATACTTACAAAACCTCAGAGCTTGGTCTCTAAACACCGTTTGCAAAAAATACCCCGTGACACCCAGTACTTCTTGTTCCCCAGTATGTGGTCCAGAGAGGTTTCCCTCTCCTGCAAACTAAATGCCACTGTTCTCAACCTCTCGCTGTCTGCCTATGGCAGGGGACCCCTACCCCACCCTGGCACCACCATTTTTCTCTTCTCTAGTTCACTTCCACACACTTCACATGTGCCAGTCTCACTCCAACTGTGGAAATCCTTCTGCCACTCTGCAAGTCGATATCCTAAGTGTTCCGAATGATCTGACCTCAATATTGCTGTGTTTGAGGGTGGAGGAAAGCCTAGGATCCCCCTACTTTTCTAAAAGTTTAACTTCTCCCCTAGCATCATGTCTTCAAGATCCATCCATGTTATCTCAAATGGCAGGATTTCTTCATTGTTAATGGTTGGATAATATTCTAGTGTGTGTGTGTACATACACACATACCACCACTTCTTTATCCATGATCCACAGATGGATAATTAGGTTGTTCCATATGTTGGCTATTATAAATAAGGCTGCAATAAACATGGAGGTATATTTATCTTTTCAAGTTAGTGGGGGTTTTTTCTTCAAATAAATATCGAGAAGTGAAATTGCTGGATCGTATGGTAATTCTACTTTTAATTTTGGGGGGACCTCCATATTGTTTTCCATATGGCTGCACTCATTTGCATTCCCACCAACAGTAACAGTGTACAAGGGTTTCTTTTTCTCCACATTCTAACCACCATTTGTTACTTCTTTCTGATATACCGATTCTAACAGGTGTGAGGTGATGTCTCACTGTGGAATTCATTTGCATTTCTATAGTGATTGATGATGTTGAGCTTATTTTCTTGTATCATTTGGCCACTCATAGACCTTATTCAAACAAATATCTTTTTGAGTTCTTCTCTACCTTTTAATCAGATTGTCTTTTTGCTTTTGATCTTTGAGTTCTTTGAATATTTTGTGTATTAGCCCCCTATCATATAGGATTTGTCAGCATGTTTTTTCCCATTCCATAGATTATATTTTCATTTTGTTCATTGTTAGCTGGGCAGAAACTTTTTAGTTTGATGTTTTGTTTGTTCTTGCTTAGGTTACTTGTGCCATAGGTGTCATATACAAAAAATCATTGCCAAGACCCATGTCAAGGAACTTTTTCCCTGTGTTTTCTCTAGCAGCTTTACAGTTCCAAATGTACAGTCTTACATTTAAGTCATTCATCCATTTCAAATAATTTTTCAAATTATCAGTGGCATAAGATACATGTCTTTCAGTCTTTTCTCCATTGAGTATTGGCTCCTTTGTCAAATATTAGTTGATTATATTTGTGTTTTAAATAGCTTCTCAGTTCTTTTTCATTGTTCTCTGTGACTATTTTTATGTCAGAAACATTTGAAGACAATAGCTTTATAGTATAACTTGAAATCAGTAAGTATGATGCTTCCTGCTTTGTTCTTTATTTTCAGGTTGACTTTGCCTGTTCAGGATTATTTGTGGTTACATATAAATTTTAGAATTATTTTTCCATCTCTGTAAAAAATGTGATTGGAACCTTTTAAAGATTGTACTGAATCTATAGGTTGCTTTTGGTATTGACATTTTAGCAATGTTCTTAAAATTAATGAACATAGGATACTTTTAATTTGTGTTTTCTCCGATTTGTTTCATCATTATCTTAGAAGATAGCTCTTACACTTCCTTAAAGTTCTTAAGTGCTTTATTGTTTTTGATGCTATTATAAATTGGACCATTTTATTTTTCAATTATTTATTCCTATGTAGAAACACTACTGATTTTTCTTTAACTTTACTGAGTTTAAATCTAACAGTTTTTTTGGTGGAGTCTTAGCATTTTCTTCCGGTCTGATTGCTCTGTCTAGAACTTCCAGTACTATGTTGAATAAGATTGGTGAAAATGGTAACAGTTTCCTTGTTCCTGAAATCAAAATAAATGCTTTCAGTCTTTCACCATTAAGTATATTAGCTATGGACTTATCCTATATGGCCTTTAATATAGTGAGGTACATTCCTTCCTGTATCTAATGTGTTATCATGAAAGGGTGTTCAATTTTCTCATTTTGTGCCTTAACACTTGGTTTATATTAGAAAATATATCATGTGTGCTTGTGAGGAATAATATTCTGCTGTTCAGATATATTTATTCTGTAGTGTTCTAATCTGCTATTATAAATTCTCTGTTTGGAGGAACTATCCATTGTTGAGCATAGAGTATCTAAGTCCCCAACTATTCTTGTATTACTTATTTCTCCATTTAGCCATGTTTTGCTCTATGTATTTAGATGCTCTGATTTGGTGAGCATAAATATTTACAATGGTTACACCTTCTGAATGGAGTGCCCTTTTATAATAAATAGAATATTTATACATCTTCCTTGTTTCTCTTACCACTTTAAGTTTAAATTATTTTTAATGTTTAAGAGAGAGAAAGAAAGATCATGAGCTGGGGAGGGGCAGAGAGAGATGGAGACAGAACCTGAAGTAGGCTCCAGGCTCTGAGCTGTCAGCACAGAGCCCAATACAGGGCTCAAACTCACAAGCCATGAGATCATGACCTGAGCTGAAGGCAGATTCCCAACCGACTGAGGCACCCAAGGCCCCCTGTGAGCCACCTAGACACCCCTTAATTTTAATGTCTGTTTTGTCTGATAAGGTATAGATACTCCTCTCTGCTGTTTTGGTTACTATTTGCTTGAAATACTTTTTTCCATTCTCTCACTGTCAGTTTGTGAGTATCTTTTAGGGCAAAGTATCTCTTTTAAGTAGCACATTGTTTGATTTTCCTAACTTTTCAGCCATTTTATGTCTTTTAGAGGATTTAAGCCCTTTAAAGTAAAAAGTCACTACGGCATTTTGTTTGTTGTTTTCTGGCTGTGGTAAAGATCAATAATTCCTTGTTTATTATCCTGCTATCTTTTGGTATTAGTATACTTGGCTTCTTTATCATGTGCCTTTGTGTTACTACAAGGCTTACATAAAATATTATAATTTTAAGATACTATAAGCTGGAAATAATTTCAATGGCCTTCCTAAACTTTATCCTTTTGCTTATTCTCCCCCTTACAACTTAGGTTATCATTGTTCCAGTTTATTTAATAGTGTTTAACCAGTAGAAGATTACTGTATCAGGCTAATTTCTTTTGTTTTTATTATGTTTATTAGCATTCTTTACCACTCAAAGAACTCCTTTTAGCATTTCTTTTTTTTTTTTAATAATTTTTTTTTTAAATTTATTTCTAGGAGAGAGAGAGACAGCGTGAGCAGGGGAGGGTCAGAGAGAGAGGGAGACACAGACTCTGAAACAGGCTCCAGGCTCTGAGCTGGCAGTCAGTACAGAGCCCGACGTGGGGCTCGAACCCACGAACTGCGAGATCATGACCTAAGCGAAAGTCAGATGCTTAACCGACTAAGCCACCCAGGTGCCCCTCCTTTTAACATTTCTTGCAAGACAGGTTTAGTGTAAGATACCTTGGCTGGATATAGAATTATTAGTTGACAGTGTTTTTTCTTTCAATATTGTGTGATTACATCCTTCTCTCTTAGCCTGAAAAGTTAATGTTGAGAAATGTAAGGATATTCCCTTGTATATAACTTGTTCTTCTACAGTTTTAGTAATGATGTTTAGCCCTATCAGGTTAAATCTGTTCAGGGTCTTTTGGGCCTCATCGATCTGGATGTCCATTTGTATCCTCAGGTTAGGACATTTGCAGCCATTATTCCTTTATATGCATTTTTTGAAATACATTTGTCTTTCTCTTTTCCTAGAATTCTTATAATGCAGATATTGTTTGTTTTGATTGTGTCATTTAAATGTTATAGCCTTTCTTCACTCATTTTTTCCCTTTTATTCCTCTGAGTTGGTCATTTCGATTTTGTTTTCTTCTAAATCATTGATTCTTCAGCATGATTATGCTTTTCAATTGCTTTATTGAATTCTTCAATTTGGTCTTCCTATTTTTCAACTCTAAGATTTTCTGTGTTCGTTTTTGTATCCTTAAACTTCTCATTATATTAATACGGTCTTTTAAATTTTGTGTTTTTCTAGTCACAAAATTTCTATGAAAGAACTATTCTGAATTTGTTGTGTGACAGTTCATAGATCTTCATTTCCTTAGAATCAACTATTGGAGCTTTTTATCTGTGTAATCAAGGAAGCAGTTTTTTTCTTCCAGACATGGCACGTTCACTCGGGCAGAGACCATTCTTCTCCAGGCAGATCAATTTGGGCATTTGGACTTTTTATGCTGATCATAACCCTGGGTTGCTAGGGCTTGCTATTAGGAGCCATTTTTGGGCAAGTTTGCTGCCTGGGGTCAGGGGGTGGAAGGATGTTTTTAAGTCAAGTTAAGACTGCTGCTTTGGGCTCCTGCCCAAGTAATGAAGTACATATTTATATGTGTTCTCTCATCAGACTTGCTAAACATTCAGGACTGAGTACTATATTCAGAAGTAGATGGTACTTTAAATTAGTTTCCCAGCCCTGGTAGCACAAGAAGGGTGGGTGCCTCCATAAGCATAGCTATTGGGTGGTTTATGCAATTTCCTTGTGCTCTGCTTCCATTTCTTGTTCAGGTGAGCTGAAGGTTGTGTTTAGCTGTGGACAGGGATACGACCTCCTTCCCCTGCCTAGCACTAGTATGAGAACTGGCTCCAGAGTCCCTGACACTTCATGTTGGGTTTTGACTCAACCTGACCCATGCTCCATGTTTCCAAGCCAGACAGGAACACTGGCTTTGCCTATTGTACTTTCTGCTTGAGCACTGTGGGTCTAAATAGCTTCTAGGTACGCTGGCCAGCCTTGCTTGGTCAGGCATGGCAATGCTATCCCTGGTGGACAGGGATAGGTTGGGTTGCAGGGCCATCAAAGCTCTAGTGGCTCCCTGAAATACCAGACCCACATGTTGCTTTCCTTAGACTGCTACCATCTATCCATCCACAGATGACCAGAGTTCCTCATTGGGACTGCTATTTGGGTGCTACAGGTAGAAACTGAGTTTAACAAGGTATGAGTGCTGGTTATTAATGCTTCTCTTCCTTTCTCTGGCACAAAATTCTAATGACTGAGCCCTGCATAATCTTCCAGAATTCCTATGGGGCAGAACTGGAGTGGAGGCTTCCAAGAAGCTATGCACACTGACTGGGAGAGCTGAAGGCTTATTCTGGGCTCTCTTTTCCCCCCTGGAAGACCTCTGGTTTCAGGGAGATTATGAAGGGGAAGGGGAACACGTTCCTGTGACCATGTGCAGCTGCTCCTCTTCTCTCTCTAGCTGTGTCTTGGTCTCCTTGGTTCACAGAGTTGCTTCATCCTCTTCCCTTTCTTTTAGGAGTGAGTCTCCAAAGGTGTCCTGTCCATGAATAATTGTTAGTTGTTCTCCTCGTGAGGGGGAGCAAAGTTGAGAATGAACTATGCTGCCATCTTAGGGATGACACTCTAGAAATAAGAATTTTAAAGGTTGGGTCAAACTAATTTTTACCAGTTTGGTGGCCAAATGTAACACAGACCCATCTCTAGAGGAAACTTGGCAGTGCCTTGGATCAAGTCTCTTCACTAGAGGGGGAGTTGACAGGCTTATCAACCGTACTAACAATGGTGCATTCTAGGAAGGGATTGCACTAGAGTTAGTCAATAAAGTAGATTTTCTTCACAAAAAGAATGAAAGAAAGAGTATCATGGGCTACTGTAGTTGTGGCACTATCCTTTGTACTGCAAAAGCCAAGCTTCTCTCTCATACGAAGATGTTAAGCTCAAGTCTGGAGTAGGAAAGGCAGGAACAAAACTTCTCTACCTCTACGGTGATAAAGCTACCATCTGGTCAGGGCTGACTAATGATAGGCACTCAAAGCCTAGAATATCGGACTACTTACTGTAGCAGTATGTACCTTTGGGTTAGCTCCTGTTCTCCCCAGCTTTGGAAGACTTTCCCCGGCACTTCTTGAGGCAAGTGTATCCACATTCTTATTGAATGCTCCTCCTGAATTCTATCTGGAAAGCTCACTTACCAGATTCTGCTCAGAAATCCAGAGTTTTGGCCCAAATGTCACCCAGCTAGCAGCAGAATGACCTTTTTTGCCACTCTGGTTCATCTAGTTCCACAGAACTGCAATTAGAACTGGAATTGAAAGGTCTTATTAGGAATTTGAGAATAGGAAACTAAGCACAAATCATAGATTTTTTAATAATGAGATGAAAATGATTTATTGCATTATCATTTTAGACGCTGCTCCTCATCTATAGAAATGATAGCAATTCTGATTATTCTTTCAAAATTAAGTTAAAGACCATCCAAATCCCCCATATGGTGGTTGTGATTCTCTTAGGGGTGGAGAAGACGACTCAGTTTCCCAGAACATCTTCTGAAAACAAATGGCATTTCACAACATGGTATAGCCTTTGACATGTAGGAATACATTGTTACCTAGAAAAGAATATTTCTCTGGGACCCAGAGTGGTGGGCATGAGGAATCATTTCTTTAGAGATCTCTTCTGGCAAACATACCTTTTCATTCATTTTTAGACAAATCAGATGTTAAAACTCTGTATAAAGCATAATTGAAATGTAATGCACATATCGTGCAGTCACCCATTTAGAGTGTTTAGTGTATTCTGAGTTGTACAACTTTAATCAAACTGCAATATTTTCATCACCCACACCCATTAGCATTCATTCTCCATTTCCTCAACTTGCCATTGCCAGCCCTAGGTCACCACTATTCTACTTTCTGTCTATAGATTTGCCAGTTTTGCACATTTCATTTAAATGGAATCATATAAGAGTAGTCCTTTATGTATGACTTATCTAGCATAATGTTTTCAAGAAAAAAACGTTCTATGCTTGAATGGTAACCCACTGTATGCATATACTACATTTTGATGATCCCTTAATGGGGGAGGAACCATTTTTGGAGGAACTTCCGTACTGTTTTCCAGAGTGGCTGTATCAGATTCATACCAATGATGCATAAGCAGTCCCTTCTCTGACTTTAATGACCAACATTTGAAACTCTCACCTACCGGAACTTTTTGATATGAGCCATGTTAGCCATTTTGAATAGTGAGAAGTGATAGCTTACCATGGCTTTGGTTTGGATTTTTCTAATGACTCGTAAGGCCCAACACCCCTTTTAATTTGCCTGTTTGCCATCTATAAGTCTTCTTTAGAAAAATGTCTATTGAGATCCTCTTGCCCTTTTTTAAATCAGATTGTTTCTTTTTTGGCTACTGAGCTGTAGGAGTGGTTTATACATTTTAGATAATCCTTTGTCACATTTATGATTTGCACATATTTTCTCACAGTTCAGGAGGGTGTTAATTTTGTTGGTCTCCTTCACTGTGCAGGAGCTTTTTAGTTTGAAATAGTCCCACTAGTTTGCTTTTGAGATCAGATTTTTAGAGTTTACATTCATTCTTTCACATAAGGCTGGCCAATTTGCCATCACCAGTTAATTGGCCATAGATGCCTGAATTTGTTTCTGAGCTCTCTATCCTCTTCTACTGACCTGTGTAATGCTTTCATGCCTGCTTCCACAACATCAAAGAATCAGTGCTACTTTCAAGCCAAGTATATTGTAAGGTTATGCCTTCCATAGATAGTGATTCCCCAGATAGATAGATCTGGGCACGAAAACTGACAACACTCAGAGAACGGGTTCCACTCTTGAAATAAGTTCTATGCATAAAATGTTATCCAACAGCAATGCAGTTAGTGAAAGTAAAAATCTATCCTTGCTGCAAACTTCATTGTTGTCCTAGAAAATTGCGAGCCATCCTTACCATCAGCATCCATCAACATCAAGGCAAGCCCCTCCTCCAGCGTAAAGATTAATACTCACTGTAATCTCAGATGGTTAGCAATTTTAAAGTATTTTTGAATGATTATACACAGGAAAACCACAAAGTTCATTTGGCTTGCTCTATTGCGATTTCACTTTGCCAAGGTGGTCTGAAATTGGACCCACCACATTTCTGAGGTATGCCTGTGATGGCCACCTGAATCAGTCTTATGTAGCACAATGCATCAGAGTACCTTGGAATCATCATGCTATTTGTTTCAGAGTCTAAATCTAGTTAATTTTCTAAATAGTGAAAGTTTATCATAGAACTTACAATTCAGCTGAAACCAGATAGTTGCTTACTTCTGTAGGCTCTCTGGAGAAGCAGGAGAGTATCCAGGTTAATAGTTCAAAGCCAGCTTTACCATTATAAACTGAGCACGTAAATGGGCAAAGAACTAGACAATTTTGTGCCTGTTTCCTTACCAGGAATTTTTTTTCAATGCTAGCACCTACTTCATGGACAAAATGCGGTACAAATAGATCAAGCGCTTTGAATAATACCGGTCATATGGTAAGCATTCAAATGGTAGTTTAATTAATACTATTATCATAGCAGGATTGAGTTTGCTTGGCACTTTTATATATATTTTCTCATTTGAGCCTCGTGATAGGTCTGTAGCTAACTAAGGCAAATGTCAAAAGTAACCTGACAAAAACCATGACTTGATAGTGAGGCTAGATTTCCCATCTTCTGATTGATAATAATACATCCACCACTAACCATACCCTGGCACCCTCTCTATAAGAGACTGTTATAATATGGTGTCATTTTCTTGGTCAAGCCCCTGAGAGCATTCTGGCTCTTGGGATTTAGGTTCATTTTAGTGACTTCAAGTTGTAAACTAGCATGAGAGAATTGAATCTGTCCATGAAATCTTTGTGCCAAATTTTGGAATTGTTTTCCTCCAAATTCATTGGAATCTTAGCATCCTTAATTTAGCCTTGGAGAAATCCCCAGTAGGATGCATATAGTTCTACATATTGGCAATAATGGATCTACATTGTTTAGATCCATACTGGCCCTACTCATGTTCCTCTAATTCCAGTCCTGCAATTACGCACATTGTATTTGAACAATAGAATACATAATAGGGGGTGAAATTCAAGCTCAAACATAGTCCTCTAACTCCCAAGTATCATAACTAAATTAGATGTTTTAACTCCAGAGAATTTTTATCTTTCCCTATTACTTTAAAAAAGTATCCTGGGTTATCAAAGGGTTTAGACATGAATGTAAAATATTAGTCCATATTTTTTCTCCTTTGGTCTGAGGAGCTGAGATGAAATCAAATGATTTCATCGTTCTGAATCCATGTGGCTCCTTTGAGATAGGGCCAGATGTAAGCAGAAAGATTTATAGGGCATAAAATTCAGAGTGGATTAGAAAAGCATTTTTGTGTCCAGCCCAATACATCCTAAATCAAAGTCCCCTGAATGGACTGGGGAGGTTGTCATGGCAACTAACTGGCAAGCTGAGCCCCTGGAATGTGAAGACAAACAATAGGGTGATAATATTGTGTACAGAACAGCCCACTCTGGCTGCTTCTGCCCAGGTATAGTGACACGTCGGTAGAAGTGTCCAAATGCCACCACATTTTTTGTACCTCCTTACAATTCTGGCATCTCTTTTGAACTGTATCAGGTATCCTTTCCCAGAGGTCAGTAAGAATACTGACAGAAGCCCTAGGAAAATCAGCACCCGTAGATACATACACTGGTATAGAAAGCCATGAAGGGCAAACAGGACACAAAAATTTCTGAAAGGAAGCCCATTTAAGGTAAATCCAGTGACTCTTTGGTGCCACCTTGTGTCCAGTTAGATGCTGAAATTTTACAAGAAGCCCCCTCTTTCCTGAGGCCTCAGCAGGGCAGACTGTGATGGTGTTTGGTAGCATCTGAAACGGGACAAGAAAAATATGCCAAATAATATCCGTCTCAGGAAAGTTTGCGAGAAACTACCTGGTGCCCGGGAGGTGGTGGAAGGACTTGGTGTGGTGGATCTTCAACGTTGCCCTTACCAACTTCTGCAAAGAGATTTGTTTGTTGGTGTCCATTCAGGCGTTCTGGTAGCATAAAAAAAATAGGGAAAAACAAAAGAATTGGTAGCAAGAAGATAACATTTGTTCAAGTTGCATCCTGGGCCCACCTCTTCTGTCTCACACAATCACCAGTGAAAACCCTAGTCAAGTCCCATTTAGTTTCAGAAGCGTAAAATGACCAAGCTGTGTTTCCCTCTGTTCCTTCCAGGGTTTGAATTTTTTGAAACAAGTGCCAAGGATAACATTAATGTCAAGCAGACATTTGAGCGTCTTGTGGATATTATCTGCGACAAAATGTCAGAGAGTCTGGAGACGGATCCGGCCATCACTGCAGCAAAGCAGAACACAAGACTCAAGGAAACCCCTCCTCCACCACAGCCCAACTGCGGTTGTTAATGCCCCCCACACGCAGGCAGCTCTGGGAGGGGGGCACGTCACCAACCAACAGCATTTATAAATGGTCGATTAACCTTCATTTATACTGCCTAATAATTATTTGAGGGAAATCTTTGATGTCAGTGGCTCATACATGCATTCAATTTGTGGGAGATTTCCTGTGTTACTATGTGGCAAATATGTGATCTCAAATTTGTAAGGACTGTCCAGCTATAAACATCTGGTATTTGCATGTAATAATTTGTTACTTGTCTTTGTAGGCTCTTTTTGTTTCGGATTTCTTCTCAAGATTAAGCTACTGCTGGGACCTCAGACTGTAATTTCACTACAACTAACTGACTTTTGTGCCACGGGTTCAAATTTGCAGTTCACTTGTATGGCTGGATGATAACCTAACCAAGGAATTGCTTGTGTGCGTGGGCAAGAGGAGATCTCAGGAGACCGTCATGGGTCTGATCAGTTTACTGTTCAGGAAATGTGTCTGTTTTTCATTGTTATTAATAACTGAGGAGACCATTGACTATAAAGAAATTTTAAAACTGTGTTTGTTTGAAACCCTTGCAAGTTTTAGAAGACATTAAATCTAGTTCCAGTCTGATAAGTATAATTATGTCATAGGAACTAGATTTGAACAATCCTCTTAATTTATTGAAATAGTAATCCATGTTTCTAACCCCGGGTTACTGTTGCCACTATTTATTTCTGCCCAACGTTCTGAAGAGTTGAGGGCACCAACAGCCTGAGAGGCATCTGGTTAAGGCATGATGTCACAGCTATTTTAACCAAGACAGGAATACCTGCAGCACTCAAAGGACTGTGTTCACCCCTATTTTCCTAATAAAGGCCCCCCCATTACACACAAATCACCACCACTTTCTGAAACTTCATATCAGCAATGCTCGAGATTGAGCAGAAGTTGAATCTTTCTTGTTAGAGCCCCTCTTCTCACGGGATAGAGGCTTGCTTCCCCGACCAGTGCCTTCTGTTCACACCTCAGCTGCATTCTTGTACCTAATACAATTAATTTCAACAATATCCCAATGGTTCAAAGATTGAGGAAAAGACCATGTTTATCTCTAGTCTTTTTCAGTCTAGTTCTTCATAATTCTAAAGCATATCCCCATTCTACAAGGCTTTAAAGATGCTTAAGTTACTGAGAGAATGCTCTTTAGAGCTCCGAGTTAGAGAAACAAACATGTTAGGACCCTGGCAACAATTTAAAAACCCGTATTTTCTTTCTCTCAGATTCCCTAAAGACCATATAGGAATAACAAGCAAGCAAACAAATCTCACCAGCTCTTCTCACTGCACACCAGAAGGAGATTTGCATCCTTAGCACATCCAATATTGTTGACAGTTGTTAGTTAGTTAAGATGTTAGGAAGGCAGACGTAGAAGGACCGTTTCATTAGGTAGAGTCACTTTCCCCACCTTTCGGTCATTATGCTGAAGGGTTCCCCTTCAGTCTATTGAGCAAGGATATTGATAGGTAAATTTGTCATTGGATAATGTCTACAGGCTAAGGAACTAGGTCATATGCATCATTACTAAAAGTTAGAAAGTGAAAATTACAGAATTCCTGTGGGATGTTTTAAGCTTATCAGTGTGATTTCTCACCTTGAGCTTAAGATCCACTAATAATTGGTAATAAATTTCTACTTTGGCATACTAGAAGGCAGGCCACAGCTTAGTAAAGACAAGATAGTTTTATAGGATTTTAATGGGCCAACGAACTTCAAAAATTACAGAAGTGACAGTGAAGGGGAGTGGCAATCGAAGCATATTTGTTTGCAACAGAAGCCTATTTGCATAATAGTGCACTATTTCTATAACCTGGACTAGAACGTGGCCATGCTCAGTGGTAGAGCTGTTACGTTCACTTGTGTAATCTAATATGAAGCAAGAAGGCAAGAAAAACTTTCCTCTCTTGCAGCGCCATCCCATACACACATACAGCTGTCTAGGACCTTAGTATGAAGTCCACGTGGCTTTCACAAGGACCTTGCTATATGTATTATTTTAAAGGAGAGTAAAATCAGGGTTCGTAAAGTGGAAGGCTAAGAGCTGAGTTTTACTGTTGTAAAACAGTTGTAAACCCCTTCCCTGAGAAACCGATTGCTATTGAAATTGGCCCTAAGACCAAGTCAGGAGCTTACTTCACAATGGCAGACATGACTCATTTGAACTACTTTCTGGCAGTCAGGGAAGCGTGATGCCCAACTGTCATTGCCAAGGAATTTTGGCAATATACTTTCTATATTCCAAATCTCAGTTGATGTGGGGCTTTCCTAATTCATTCTGTGTCCTGAAGCTCCCATCCAGGTGTGAGTTTCATTGAGAAGTTTCTGGAGGGGATTGTCACAGAGCTCCAGTAAATGAACACCTATATTCCTGCTATAAAGCATTGGGAAGGAAGAATATTCTCTATTCCTAATTTCACCAAGAGGTTTTGGTTTTAAAATTATTTTTTGTCATAAAAGGTAATGCTGGAAGATTAAACTGTATTATTTAAAATTTTTAACACTAATTGCAACGGGTTTTTTTTCACTCTTTTTGCTGCCAAAATGCCCACACACTCAACCTCCTACATTCTCTGCATCTCCCACAAAAGCTTAATCACCATAAATTGTTTGTACCTATGGCCTAAAATTGTATTTAAAAGATCAAGGTATCTTTAAAAGTACACACTTAGTTAACGTATACACTTAAAAGATCCATCCTGTTGTATTCCGTGCAATTCAGTTACCGTTTCAAGTATGAATTTCTCTCTCTGCTGCTCACCTCCTCACTACCCTCTCCCATGCCATTACTTTGAGAAACAAACCTTGATTGTTGAGCAAATGCTTCCAAGAGCTTTGGTGTTGGTACATTCCTTTCTGTTCTTAATACAAGTACAAACATGGCCGAGGAAAGTTCTCATCTAAATAGGTATCCTCAGAGTGGACGGGCATTTAAGTTGTGGAGGATGTGAAGAAAAAGAAGGCGGTTTAAATGTGGCATCCCCTGGTTGGGGGCCTAAGAACAACTGCATTAGGAGAGTCCATCAGTTCTTTGCTGCTGCCCTCCCCTCTCCAGCACAGCTTCTACTGCCTGGGTGAACTTCACTGTAGGTTCTTAGAATTCCTGCTGAGTCAGTATCCCTTTGCTGCCTGGTAACTAAGTGCTAAGATTATTATTTGTCAAGGGACCCTCGATGCCTTCAGTTGTGGCAGAAAACTGTAGCATCATTTTGATAAATG
This sequence comes from Crocuta crocuta, assembly GCF_008692635.1. Classification (NCBI taxonomy): domain Eukaryota; kingdom Metazoa; phylum Chordata; class Mammalia; order Carnivora; family Hyaenidae; genus Crocuta; species Crocuta crocuta. The sequence continues at coordinate 2,951,412 of NW_027551575.1, read as the reverse complement.
TGAAGTATACATTCTACAAAATTATAACCTAACTTCAACAAGACACGCAAACACATAGTGAGCATGTGCATTTCACCTACTCAGGTCTGATCCAGATTCATTATAGTCTTTTTGTTGATCACACTGGTCATTTTTCAAGGACCAATTTAAACCTCTAATTTTACCCATGTCTGTGCTGAAAATAGACTTTCACAGAATAAATATTTTTTAAGGTAAAAATACTCCACTATTAAATCAACTCCCATAAGGCAGCAGTAGTTTTGGAATGTGGTAGTCTGTCCTCAGAGGCTCATCATGACAGGCTTGGTCCACTGTGTATCTCAGTGCACAACGTGTATGTCCTATGCCATCCTCGGTTGACCATGTGGCACTTGTCAGACTATGTTTAAAATGGATCCAGATTCTACCAAGCCATCTTAAGGCTGAGGTAGTAGCTGCATGTGAAAAACTGTGAGCTAAATCTTATCTTGAAGTCATGACTAAAACCCTTTGAGACCAAAAAGTGTTTGTGAATAGTTTTCATATACTACTGGAATGCTCAATCAGGTATTTTTGGTGTGATATACTTAGGAGGTGGTCTTTCTGTCTGAAAAAGCTTCTTTAAGTTAGAGAGAGAGTGAGTTTGCATGACTGGTAACTCCAACTCTTTATTCCTTTGTGTGGATACTCAGAGTGCTTTGTCAGGGGAGCATGTGAGCACCGGGACCCATGTGGCCTTTCTCATCACCCCCTGGAAGATAGAACCTCTGCAGCTGCATCGCTTTGCCTCTTTGTGTATACTGCTTGTGCGTGAGTCGTGTGCCAGTAATATGGACAAGTCTTTTCAGTGAGCTGAACTGGTAGGGTCAGCTTTCTGGATTGCTTTGTATTTTAAGTGATTTTTTTTTTTTTTTTTTTTTAACCAAAGTGACATAAACTTGTTTCCTATTCTGGAATGAAGACAAATTGGGTCAAAGATGAAGTTTATGACCAGGGAAAAAAAAAAAAAAACACCTTTTTCTCCCTATGATTCACTAAAAGGGCTGTAGATTCTAGAAATACATGTCCCCCAACGGTGCAAAAACAGGTCTGGGATATTTAAAATATGTACCTATTGTTATTAGCATTTCATAAATACATGTAGGGTTTTTTTTCTTAAAAATCTTTACAGAAATGTCGGACACTCCAGTCAACTAATAATTCCCTTCGGTAGATTACACTATTTAAACTTGGGCCACTCCCACACACACCTACACACACAGATACCTTTTCTTATGAAGGGAAATTTTCACATACGGTGCTTTCTCAGTGCTGGGGGAAAGGGAGCTTCTGCTGCGTTCCAGCGATAACTCACATGTTGTTTACAAAGGTCTACAAAATAGATTCTTTGCGCTGATTTGTGTGTGTGCGTGCACATAATTTTCAGTAAGAAGAGAGAAAAATACATTTTGCCAACATCCTAGACAAAAATAAGTTCAAAACCACTGTCAGAGCATCTAGCTGGTAGAGAAATCGAACCGTCCAGTTGTGGTTCTCTTTTCCACTTCCTGGTATTTTTTTTTTTTTCACTTCAGTTTTTAAAGCGCTAGCCTCTCACTGAAGAACAGAACCAAGAATAGGAGGTGGGATTCAAATTCCACCACCCCCCTCCCATCAGCACTATTGCTGGTGGAGTGGTAACCAGTTATTATCTGATGAAATCAAGTTGGGGGTTTACCTGTGTATTTCATTCACCTGTGTTCATACTTTCCTTCCTAGTGGACAACTGAGAGTTGGCTGTGGGTTTTTTTTCTTAATGGCCATATTTCCATATTCATGTTTGGGGCTATGGATTGCTTAGGTTCATGAATGCTGGTCTTAAAGACACAGATGGCACATGACCCACACAGGCACCTGGCCTTTCAGGGACCTGAGCATGACTTACATCTGTCTAGTGGTTACAGATTCCTCATCAAAGTGAAATTGGGATTGTTTGCTGTATGAGTAGGATGGTTTTCCATGCATTGTTTCATCATCCCTAGGATGCGTGCTAAATGAAAACTTCCTGTAATTCCTGTTAATATATTGTTAATGTCAGACGTGATGTGATACCCTTGGACTGTCCAAATGTACAACTATTTAATGGTGTTTGTGGAACTGAAATGTCTTAAATGTTGCATGAAATATGTTATAAAAATAGATTTGTTTTCTATTTTTCAACACCTCATAATTGAGGGTTCATGGGCCAATAAGTGCAATATTTAATGACTTACTCAGTGTATATAAACTAGCGTGAAAGAGTGAATTATAATGAATGTGTGAGATGCTTTGATGGCTGTGTAACTTATTCAAATTATTTCTTGTAGCTGTATTTGTCTAGTGGTGCAATTTTTACAGTAAATACCTTATTGGTGTCATGTGAAACTCCTCTGTGCCTATTTTAAAGTACTTTTTTTCCTATAAAATGAAACATTTAGTATCTGCAAATATATGTCAACTTTGTGCTTCAGAATTGTGGATTTTATTTTTAAGACAGAATCATGTTCATTTATTTTATATAGGCATTCCCTTCTTAAATTCAGAATTCTCCTCTTAAAAGAGGCTAATTTAGATACCTAAGAAAAAGTATGCACATAAGGTAAAGTCATATTTATTCTTCTCGGAAATGTTGATCACATGTTCTGTGTACTAAGAATTTTTCTTATATTTGTGTGTATATTCTGTTCTTCGATTTTGTATTTTGTTTGCAAATTTAACACTGTCAACCCAGGAATTATAAAATATTGATGTCTTTTTCGGTTACAGTTAATATCATATTCACTTTCAATTCTCAATTGTCCACAGTGGTGATAGAGAAGAAGCTAAAGTCAGAATTCTTAAGTTGCTTTGACATTTCAACATAGATTCATATATTCATCCTCAAACCCCCTTGGTTAATCTTACAATTAGAGGCCTAGAATTTCAGTGAGACTTTTGCATTTTAAAGTAGGCCTGGTTGCTGGATTAACAAAAACTGTATTTATTTACATGAGGTTTGAAGTAGATCAACTACCTTAAATCCCTATATATCAATTTAACTTTTAAGGCAAAACACTCATTTTAATATTGTACTTTGCCTCTTTGTTTAGTTAGCAAAGTAAATGATGATGCCCTTAGGAAGAAAAGTTACGATTTGTTCTCTAAAAGTAAGGAAAAACAGTTGTTTTAGATAATCTTGGCCATCTGTACATCATATGAAGCCTTCCTTTCTTTCTACAGAAGTTGCCTGAAATTGACATGTGAGGATGTGCCAATCATCTTAAATGGCTTTGGGCTACCACCAGTGACGTGTGGCCCGATTTTAAATGTGATAGTGTTAAATTTGTACTCAGCTCTCAAACGAACTGAAAAAGTCAAGTGAATGTGGGTGAAGGAGGGAGATGAGGGATGGCTTTGTGCCAAATTAAAAAAAAAAAGATGAATATAAGCAGGTAGCCAATATTAGAATAATAATTGAAGAGCATATGTAAATGTTCCATTAGTCATCACAGTTATTGAATACCAGGTGCTTAGTGGTGTGGGAATCACACAGGGAAGAAGTTGGGTTCCTACCCCTTCGTACTGACTGAAGAACAAGGAAAAAAAATACCAGGATATTATAGAAGTACTACATTATGGCAGGACAGAGGAGTACAGAAAACAGGAGACCTCTAAGAAGTGGAAGACTCAAGAATGTGATCCCAGCAAGAATGAGATTTTGCCAGACAGTAAGTGGGAAAGGTCACATTATGTTCCCTATGGATAGAAATGTGCAGAAGGAGCAGCCACAGATCATTGCTTTTCTGCAGAGAACCCAACTGGCCCTGTAAAACCCAACAGATTACCCTATTTGGCACTCTCTCGCTTTTGTCCCCACGAGGAAGACCAGTTGCAGCATCGACATATTCTATTTCTCTGTGCTGAGCAGCCCCCGACTCCGCCACAAAACACCAAGTGCTTTAAAGCCACCTTAGAACAGTTGATTTAGACATTTTGCCCACGCATCAAACCACAAAACATTGTGTAATCCAATGTCAACAAGACAGAGGTGTGCCCAGGGGTTTTTCTGTAGTTGTACGTTTCCCATTAAGCACTTTGGGAAATACACAGATAAAGACCTTCTTTGTAACTGGGCACTTTCTGGCTCCTCAGTGACTGTTCTGTGGAGCTCTTCTTCAGAAAAGAGTAACAGCTTAGTGCTTTCATATAGTGATTGTGACATTTAGTTGAAAACTAACTGCTGCACAGCAAATACCGTGACTCTTTATGTGTCCACAGGGGCTCTTGTCTGGGTTTAAAGCTACAAATATTCACTTTGTGAAGTTTTAATTCTCTTTATTGAAACTGTGTAAGAACTGTACGTGCTCTATTAGGTATTAAGTTTGTATGTGAATTCTGTATAGAAAGTGGTTTTTGTTCTTTGGGTTTACCTTGTTTTATTTTTTGGAGATTACAATAAATATCTAAGAGACTATATTCCTGAATTTCTCAGCCTTAGTCTGATCATTTTTCTTCATTTCCTTTTAATTGGTATTATTTTTGGTCTTAGGAGGCCGATTTTCATTTCTTGTTATCTATCTTCCTCGTCTACAATCCTACACACAATGGCAAACTTGAACTGGAGACAGTGTGGCTATGGTTTTCTAACATGTGGGTATGGACTTAGCCATAGGAATTAATTCTAACTAACTGTAATCTTTGAGGGTAAGTACTGTATTATACCTGACTGAAGGCACTACAGAATCATAAAGCTCTTGGTTGGAGAATCAAGAATGGCGTCAATTTATTAAAAGGTCACCTCTACTACATGAAACACCATTTATCCTTGCATCTGCACCCCAGGGTCCCACGATCATACTGGTATCCCACTAGCACCGCTTAGGAAAGGAGCATTCAAAAAGGACATGTGTATGCAATGTGTAAGTGTTGTGAGTTTTGTTTGATATCTGGTGCGTGGTGTAGTGATGCTTGGGATGTAGTGCGGGCTTGCCTTGGTCTTGGGCCTCAGGGCATGCTGAAGCATAGAGCCATCAATCTCTTTGCATCGCAGCCGATCTACTAGCAATTTCCAGATCTCTTAATGATCTAATTCTGCTACTAGTTCTATTTCTAGATATTTTCTTCCCAGTGAATTCTCAGGACCATTTCTAGACTCTTGATAAGTATAAGTCAAGTGAAGTCCCAGGACTACTTACATGGGTCCAAAAAGCTTCCTAAACTGAATTCATAACAAGAATCTCACCTACCTGAGTAGACAAAACTGCTAGCATACAGAGAATCCAAATGAAGGAAAAAAAATAATAAAGGGCTTCCATGGTATATGGTCAACATTTATATATATATTCTTTATTCTATTCCTATTCTAATTCTATTCTGTATTCTAATTCATAACAATACATGAAAATACATACACGGGAGTCTTGATCCTCAATGAACTCATACAATTTTAACATAGGAAAATTCCTAATATGAATTACCAACATTTATAAATTTAATATTCCCTAAAATGTGTGTCTAGTAACTGAACATTAGAAATTTGTTTCATTTTAAAAGATCTCACCAAAAAATGTCTTCCTTAAAATGTTATGAAATACATTTTTTAGGGAATAGTCCTCTACCCCCCAGATACAGTGGTAAGAATCTTGCTAGGGGTAAGACCTCAAAGGTTGTATGTGCTTCCCGGTCATTCTGAGGTTACTGTGGCCAAACTAGTTTCAATGGGTTGTAGCAGAAATTCCCTCTACTTTCATCTTACTACCTTAGTTATAATACTTAGCATTATTAATAAGCAATACTTGTTATTATTTAGTAATAACACTCCAGGATTTGAATTTTTAAAATGAAGCTCCTGTGTGGCTATTGCTTTCTCAATAGCAATTAACAAGTTAGACAAGAATACGTCTGTTACCCTTAGAAGATGCTAGGCTTCCTACTAGACTTGAAAAAGATGTCTTCTTAAGAAAAGGGCACACAGCAGTCTGTAGTCTTTGGACAGTTCTTGTGCACCTGTCACCCCTTGGTTCTCCTGCTTCACCTACCAAGTCCAAAGAATCTTTAGTCTGGTGGAGAGGTAGTCTAGCTCCCAAACTTTTCTTCCTGATCTATTAACGTCCTGGCTCCTTTAACATTAGAGTTTCTTCTTGATGAGTTCTAAGTCTCAGATAATTACAACTAAAAACGGTATTCCCTATTTTTTATTGTTTTGTCTATCCCTTAAAACAATTTTACTGATTTCCTTTCTTCCACTCAAAGAGTAGAGACAATACAAGGCAGGCCGTTATTGAGAGAAAATCTGGATTAAGATTTCAAAATGACATCTTAGGGAATAATTACAGAACTATTTGCCAAGTGCCAATATAGAGGTTACAATGTGAAAGCATACAAGAGGAGCAATTAACCCAAACTGGAGGCCAGGAGATGGCAGTATTCTAAGAAGGCCTTAGCAGAGATGAGGCGTGACCTAAACCACTGTGATACAGGAGTCAGGTAGGGGCAGAGTGAAAGAAGATTGTTTTTAACAGAGGGAGCAACAAATGCAAACCAGGGAAGTGTCTCAAAGCATAGTGTATACATACTTCAAAGCCATTCACACAGGCGATCACAGAGTGGAATAAAAGGAGAATAAGCCCAAGGTTGAGATTTTGACACTTGTCTGAAATGCTTTCTAAAACTGGATTTCATCCTCCTGCTGTGAAAAAGTCTTAAAGGGAGAAATTACTTTCATCAGATTTGACTTTTGAAAAATCACTCAAATTGTAATGTGGGAAATGGACTAATTGGAGGCAATCGTGGAAACAGAAAAGCACTGGAAAACTGTCATAATTATCCACAGTTAGATGCCTGATTAAAGACGGCTCCCTACTGAGGAAGAGTGGACATTTCAATTTAGAAAGGAGGTAGTGGTAACCAGTAATATTCTAGCAGAGTGAGAACCAGAAATCCAGGAGGACCCTGAGGTTTCTGACTCAGCTTATTATATAGGTATTATGTCATTAACTAAAACACAATGTACAGGCTCTTATTCAAGATGGAGATGTAGCAAGATACTGAACCCACTTTATCCCACAGATACATGAAATATACAGTTATACATGGAACATCGTCTGAAAAAAGCCCCTAAAAACTAGGTGAATAACACATACACACTGGACAAAGGAGGGAAAAAACCATACGCACGCACGCACGCACACACACACACACACACACACACACACACACACACACACCAAAGTATGCAGGAGAGAAGGATTTTGCCATAAACCCCACTCTAGGCAAGGTGACCACCCCAATCAGGAGGAACCTCAAGACCAAGAGTTTCTCCTTATGGAACAAAGGGTTTCATTCTCCCCATCAGGCACCCCAACTTTTAAGGTTGGGCTGAAAGATAAGCCTGCAAAACATCTAGCTTCAAAAGCCAAAGGGCCTTGCATCCGTGAGACTTGAAAGTATATTGCAAACTTACAAACTGCAGTTAAAGGGCATGTGGGCTCAGATTTACTTCATTACAGAGACAGTCAACTGAGAGGCACCCAGACTTAATGTGAAAGAGACTTAATACTTAAAGTATCTTGCTGAGGAGCACACCTCCAACGTAACATGTATCTAGAGGCCTGCTGGGAATTTCTCTGGAGACTTAAGCTGGGGGGCACCATCTTCGTACTCTCCTCTCTACCACTCCCTCTCACTGCAATCTCTTGAAAGAGCTGCTTCTGTCCTCTGGCACCCTGACTTGTGGGGCAGCTACCCAGAGAATATGTCTAAGTCACTTAGCTCTGATGGCCAGTGGAGCTTATGCTTAAAGGTCCCAGATGACCAACAGAGAGACACAGTCCTTAAAGGGCCACCACACTGAAAGCATAGCAAAAGGCAACAGAAGGAGAAGCCACATCTTTCTGTGAAAACAGACCTAAAAGCTTATCTTGGTAACTGGGGCCTGAGGGCCAGGATTATAATTAAACACACATCTAAGCACCCACAGTAATCTCCAGAAATCTCGGGGTGTGGATCCTCTATTTGTGCTCTCCCTCTACGATGTTTGACAGTGCCAGTATCTCCCAAAAACTGGTTTACCAGACACATATAAAGAGCCCTATTCTATATCTTTTGCTATGTTTTATGTCCTATGCCTCAGTGTTTGTTGTTGCCACCCAGGAGATGTCCCTTAAGTACCAGCTCTGGTGGTCACTAAGAGCTGCATCCCTGGGTCTTACAGGACCTTAAGGAATAAACTGGTATTTCTTGGCAGTATACCATGCAAGTCACTGTGCAGGCAGCAGAATAAAACACACCTCAGTTTTTCATGAAAGAGACTTATCTGCCACTCCTGGACCTTAAGCCTCAGGAATAGGCTTCTCTTTTGACACACAAAAAGGAACCAAGTGAATTGTACTACAGGGATGAGGTCTCCAGAGGTCATCTTTGTGCTCTCCCTCTGCTTCACTTCAGATCACCTGTATCTCCTGGAAAGCACCTTGTATGCTCTTCTGACATGCTCATTTTTGCGACTGCCATTCAAGGGACACCTCTAAATAGTGTCTGGATAGTATTTGGTTCAAAAGAAAAAGCCGAAACTCAGAAACAGCCCTTAACCAAACGGATGAATATACATGCCTGGTCATAGGGATGTTTACTGAGTTGGGAGAAGAATGGATGAACACAAGATGAACTTCAACAAGAAGACAGATGATATAAGCGTGCATCAGGTAGATGTCATAGAGCTAAGGAATATATTAAATGAACTGAAAAAAATACACTAGAGGTTCAACAGTAGACTAGATGACGTAGAAGAAAGGATCGGTGAACTCAGACAGTAATATAATTCACCCAATGAGAGCAATAACACAATGAAAAAAAAGAAAGCAAGAAAGATAGCTTAAGGGACCTACAAAACATCGTAAAGCAGACCAGATTAAGCATTATGGGGTCCCAGAAGGAGGAGAGAGAAAGGGCAGAAAGGTTACTTGAAGAAATAATGGCTAAAACTTCTGTAACCTTAGGAAGGAAACAGACATCCAGATTCAAAATCTCCAAGAGTGCCAAGCAAAATGAGCCTAAAGAGAACCACACCAAGACTCATAATTAAAATGTCTCAAGTTAAAGACAAGAAAAGTCTCTTAAAAGCTGAAAGAGAAAAAGCCACTTGTTAGGTACAAGGGAACTGTCTGCAGATCTTTTCAGCAGCAACTTTGAGGGCCAGAAGGGAGTTGTAGGATATTTTCAAAATGGTGAAAGGAAAAACCATCAACTCTACACAGCAGTTATCATTCAGAACAGAAGGAAAGACAAGAGTTTTCCAAACAATCAAAATCTAAAGTAGATCACCACTAAACCCTCCTTACAAGAAATAAAAAGCTAAAAATATAGACTGCTGATTAGTAATAGGAGAACATATTAAAGTATAAAACTCACTGGTAAATGTAAACATGTAGTAAAATCTTTAATACTCTACTGTTGTAAGGTTCTTGGATTAATCACTTAAAAAGCTAGTACGAAGCTTCCAAACCAAAAACTAACTACACAAGAGTAAGGGATACACAAGATATAAAAAATATAAAATGTGACACAAAAATAAAACATGTGAAAGGTGAGATTAACAATGTAGAACATGACATTCATTCAATCTTAAATTTGTATCACTTAAAAATAGACTGTTATGTATGACATAAGCATTCGACCTGAAACCCTAACTCCTACAAGAAAACATAGATGATAATCTCTCTTATATCAGCCTTAACATATTTATGGGCAAAAAATAAATAAAAAAATGTTTCCTCAGTCAAGCCAAACAAAATTAAAAATGTATTATTGGGACTACACCAAAATAAAAAGCTTTTTCACATTGATGTATGCCATCATCAGAACAAAAAGGCAACCTACTAAATGACAGGAGATATTTCCCAATGATATATCTGTAAAGAGTTAATACTCAAAGTATATAAAGAACTACACCTGAACACCAAAAATACAAATAATCTTATTTTTAAAATGGCAGAAAACCTGAATAGACATTTTCCCCAAGAAAGCATAGTGATAGCCAACAGACAGATCAATAGCTGCTCAACAGCACTCATCTTCAGGGAAATACAAATCAAAACCATAATGAGGTATCACCTCACACAAGTCAGAATAGCTAGTATTAAAAAAAAAATTGGTAAGAACGTAGAGAACAAGGATCCCTCATGCACTGTTAGAGGGCATATGTTAATTGGTGCCGCCACTGTGCAAAAGGGTGTGGAGATTCTTCAAGAAATTTAAAATAGAAATACAATATAATGCAATAATTCTATTACTGGGTATTGACCTAAAGAAAATAGAAACAGTAATTTCAAAAGATATATGTACCCCTACATTTATTACAGCTTATTTACAATAGTCAAGATGTGGAAGCAGTCTAAGTGTCCATAGATACATAAATGGGTAAAGAAAATGTAAAACATAATAATAGAATAAATATTATTCAACTGTACAAAGAATAAAATCTTGCCATTTCCAACAACATGGATAGATCTAGATGGTATTGTAAGTATATTTAGTGAAACCGAAAAAGACAAATACCATATGATTTCATTTCTATTGTGAATCTGAAACAGAAAACTAAAACAAAAAAGCAGAAACAGACACATAAATACAGAGAATTAACGGTTGCCAGAGTGTAAGGGAAGATGGAAAAATGGGTGAAGGTGAGTGGGAGGCACAGTCTTCCAGTTATGCAACGAGTAAGTTACCACCATCAAAGGTACAGCAAAGGGAATAGAGTCCATGATCTTATAACACTATTGTATGCTGACAGATGGTATCTACACTTGTGGTGAGAGCATAGCATAATCTAAGAGGTATTTAATCATTATGTTGTACATCAAGACTCCTGTAACACAGTTTACCAACTATACTTCAATAATAAAGAAAAATTTAATGACATGCGGTTGCTGAACGGATTTAAAAAAATGCTTGGGGCACGTGAGGGGCTTAGTTGGTTAAGTAACAAACTCTTGATTTTAGCTCAGGTCATAATCTTACAGTTCCTGAGTTAAAGCCTTATATAAGGCTCTGCACTGTCAGTAAAGATTGAAATTCTCTCTCTCCACCCCTCCCCTACTCACACACACTCACATATATATAGAGTATATATATCAAAATAAATTAATAAACTTTAAAAATACCCAAGACCCATCTACATGCTGCTTACAAGAGACTCACCTCAAATATACCCACAGTCTGAACATGAAGGAAGAAAAAAACTATTCCATTGAAATAGAAAACCACAAGAAAGCTGGTTAGCTGTACTTACATCAGACAAAATAGCTTTACAACAAAGACAGTAATATGAGAAAAAGAAGGGCATTACATAATGATAAAAGGGTCAATCCAACAAAATAATACGTTTATAAATACACATCACCCAACCAAAAAACACCTATAAACATAAAGCAAATATTTACAGATCTAAAGGGAGAAATAGACAACAACAAACTAGGAGGAGTCATAACTTGCACCAATGGATAGATCAACCCAGTCAGAAAATCAGTAAGGAAACATGGGCTGTGAATGACACATTAGGACAGGTGGACTGAACAGATATGTATAGAACAAATTCTATACAAAACCAAAGGATTATATATTCTTCTCAAGTGCAAATGGAGCATTCTCTAGGCTAAGTCATGTTAGGCCACACAATAAGTCTGAATAAATTTAAGAAGTTAGAAATCATACCAACGATCTTTTCCAAACACAATGTTGTGAAACTAGAAATCATTTACAAATGAAAACTGGCAAATCACAAATATGTGGAGATTAAACAACATGCTAGTGAATAAACAATGAATCAAAAAAGATATCAAAAGAGAAATTAAAAATGCAGTGAGTCTAATGGAAATACAACATACTAAAACTTATGGGCAGCAGCATAAGAAGGTTTAAGAGGAAGTTCACAGTCATAAATACCAACATTCAGAATACTGATAAATCTTGGGGTGCCCAGGTGGCTCAGTCGGTTAAGCATCTGACTTTGGCTCAGGTCATGATCTCACAGTCCATGAGTTTGAGACCCACTTCAAGCTCTGTGCTGACAGCTCAGAGTCTGGAGCCTGCTTCAGATTCTGTGTCTCCCTCTCTCTCTGCCATTCCCCTGCTAGCACTCTGTTTCTCTCTCTAAAATAAAATAAAAACATTTAAAAAAAATCTAAAGAAAAAAATAATATTAATAAATCTCAAATAAACAACCTTACACCTCAAGAAACTAGAAAATGAGGGACAAATGAGGTCCAAAACTAGCAGAAGGAAGGAAATGACAATGAACAGAGATTAAATAAAGTAGAAACTGAGGAGACAATAAAAAAGATAAATGAAACCAAGAGCTAGTTCTTCAAAAATATAGAACACATGTGCCAACCATTTAGTTAAGCCCATCAAGAAAAATAGGGCTTCAATAAAATCAGAAGTTGAAGAAGAGACATTATGACCGATACCACAAAAATACACAGAATTTTTAGAGATTAATATGAAGAGTTGTAAGCCCCCTAATTGGACAAGCAAGAAGAAACAGATGAATTCCTCAAATTATACAACCTAACAACAATGACACATGTGGAAACAGAAAATATCAACTGATGAACTGATCACAAGTAAGGAGATTGAATCACTAATCAAAAACCTCCCAACAAACCAAACTCCAAGAACACATAGGTGAATTATATAAATATTTGAAGATTAATACTAATTATACTCAAACTCTACAAAAAAACAAAAGAGAAAACCCTTCCAAACTGTATTATATGGCCAGCCTAACAACGATACCAAAACCATCACAGACACCACACACACACACACACACACACACACACACACACACACACACAAAATTAAGGGTCAGTATTCTTCATAAACACAGATATAAAAATTCTTAACAAAGTATTAGCAAACAAAATTCAACAATAAGTTAAAAGGCTTATACACCAAGATCAAGTGGGACTCATTCCAGGAATGAAGGATGGTTCAGCAGCCATAAATCAATGTGATGTGCCACAGTAACAAAAAGAAGGCTAAAAGTCATAAAATAACTTCAAAACATGCCAAAAAAAAATCACTTGACAAAACTTAACATCCATTTAGGATAAAAGTTCTCAACAAGGTGGGTATAGAGGTAACACAATATAATAAAAGCCATACATGACAAACTCATAGCTAACAATGCATGCAATGGTGATAAGCTGAAAGATCAGGGAAAAGAAGAATGATGACTACTCTAAACTCTCTTAACCAACATAGTACTGGATGTCCTGGCCAAAACATTTAGGCAAGAAAAACAAAAGGCATCCAAACTGGAAAGGAAGAATGTCACAATTTGCAGATGATATAATATTATATATAAAAAATCCTCAAGAATCTCCAAAAAAACCTATTAGAATTAATCAATGAATTCAATAAAGTTGTATGATACAAATACCATAGACAAAAATCCGTTAGATTTCTATCTACTAACAACAAACTATCAAAAAGAGATTAGTGAAATGATCTCATTTACAATTTTATCCAAAAAAAAACCGCTAGGAATATATTTAACTAAGGATTAGTGAAATGATCTCATTTACAATTTTATCCAAAAAATATATATTTAACTAAGGAGGTCAAAGACCTGTACTCTGAAAACTAGAAAAAATTCATTAAATAAACTGAAGAAAATACAAATGAATGGCAAGATATTCCATGCTCATGAACTGGAAGAATATTGTTAAAATGCCCATATTAATCAAGCATAATCCACAATTTAGTGCATCAAATTATTATCACAATTTGAATGGTGTTTTTCACAGAAATAGAATGGTCCTACACTTTGTATGGAATCACAAAAGACCCCAAATAGTCAAAACAATCAAGAAAAAGATCACAACTGGAGGCATCACACTTCCTAATTTCAAACTATATTAGAAAGTTATAATAATCAAAAAAGTCTAGTATTGACATAAAAACACATGGATCATTCGAATAAAATTTAAGGTCCTGAAATAAACGTGTGCATAAATCTTCCATTTATGACAAAAGAACCAAGAATATACAATGTTAAAAATACGAAGACCATTTCCTCAATAAATGGTGGTTAGAAAATAAGATAGCCACGTGCTAAAACATGGAATTGAACCACTTCTTACACCATACACAAAAAGAAATCCAAAAATTAATTAAACATATGAATATAGGACTTGAACCCATAAAACCCTTGGAAGAAACATAGGAGGGGCACCTGGGTGGCTCAGGTGGTTAAGCACCGGACTCTTGATTTCAGTTGGGGTCATGATCTCACAGCTCGTGACTTCAAGTCCCTTGCTGGGGTCTGCGCTGACAGTATGGAGTCTACTTGGGATTCTATCTCTTCTCTCTCTCTCTCTCTGTCTCTCCCTGCTCATCACTCCCCTCTCTCAAAATAAATAAACATTTCTTTTTTAAAAAAATATAGGCAATGTACTCCTTGACAATGGTTTGGTCCTGGTGATGATTTTTTAAATCTGATTCCAAAAGCAACTAAAGCAAAAAACAAACACAGGGCTACATTCAAATAAAAAGCTTCTGCACACCAAAGGAAATGATCAACAAAATGGAAAGGGAACCTACTGGATGGGAGAAAATACATGCAAATCATATATTCGAGAAGAGGTTAATATGCAAAACATATAAAAATACTCCTACAACTCAGTACCCTTGACTGAAAAAAGTTCTGATTAAAAAATGGGCAGAGCATCTGAATAAAATTTTTTTCCACAGAAGACACACAGATGACCAGCGGGTATATGAAAAAAGGATGTTCAACATTACTAATCATCAGAAAAAAGTAAATCAAACTACAATGAGGTATGACTTATACTTGTGAGAATGGCTCCTACCAAAAGGACAAGAAATACTTGGTGGTGGTGAGGCTATGGAGAAAAGGGAACCCCGGGGCACTGTTGGTGGGAATATAAATTGGTGCAGGCACTGTGGAGAACAATGTGGAGCTTCCCTGCAAATCAGAGCTACCACACGATTCAGCAATTCCATTTCTGGGTATATAGCCAAAGAAAACAAAAACACTAATTTGGCGGGGGCTTGGGTTGCGCAATTGGTTAAGCATCTGACTGTTGATCTCAGCTCAGGTCATGATCTCGTGTTTCATGAGTTCAAGTCCCGCATTGAGCTGTGCACTGAGGGCACAGAGCCTTCTTGGGATTCTGTCTCTCCTTTTCTCTGCCCCTAACCTGCTTCTGTTCATTCTCTCCCTCTTTCCCTCCCTCCATCCCTCCTTCCCTCCTCCTCTTTCTCTCTCTCTCTCAAAATAAATAAACTTAAAAAATAATTTTTAAGGGGCGCCTGGGTGGCTCAGTCGGTTAAGCGTCCGACTTCGGCTCAGGTCATGATCTCACAATTCGTGGGTTCGAGCCCCGCTTTGGGCTCTGTGCTGACAGCCAGCTCAGAGCCTGGAGCCTGTTTCAGATTCTGTGTCTCCCTCTCTCTATGACCTTCCCCCGCTCACGCTGTCTCTCTGTCTCTTTCTCTCTCTCTCAAAAATAAATAAAACATTAAATAATTTTTAAAACTCCTACTAGTTTGAAAGGGTATATGCACACTCATGTTCACTGCAACATTACTTAAAAGAGCCAAGAAATCAAAAAATCCTAAGTGTTCACCAATGGATAGACAAAAACAAACAATATGCATATATGTATGCAAATACTTATGGTGTGTGCGTAGGTATAGGTGTGTGTGTGTGTTTATGATGAAAAATTATTCAGCCATTAAAGAAAGCATAGCACGCCATTGTCATATGCAGCATGGATGGACTGTGAGGACATTGCATTAAATGAGGTAAGAGCAAGGCAAATACTTTTGATTTTAGGTGGTTGTGGCACCAGTAATCCTTTTAGTAGAGGTAATATCAAAGTGGCAGGTGAGGTTTGGAAAGGTGACACAGCCTGCAGCTGGAGGGGCCTGTGCTCAACAACACCCAGATGCCTGAGGCAAGACCTTCATGATTTGGGGGAGGGAAGAGAATAATAAGAAGGCAGAGAAGAAGTACAGGGAGAACATATATTTTATAATTGGCCCCAAGGTTTTAGCAAAAGGTCCATGGTCGACCTCCGGAACTATCCCATTCAAGGATCCCCCTACTGGGCCATAGGCACACCAGAAGTGCCACACCTCCTCCAACTCGTTTCTAATTTTTTTAACACCCACTTTTTAAAAATTATTGTTATTAAAACAAACTTGCTCTCGACTTTAAGGAGTCGGCTTCGGTAAGGGGAACCAAAAACTTGGGTTATATCGCCACCTTCTGGACAACTAAAGAAGGACTTCTAACTGCCAAGCTGTTCAACTGTTAAATCATGTAAAATGATGTAAGGGCGTTATCCACTTCCGATGTGGCAGTAGAGACACATTTCATCAAGCACTCTGAAAAATTATAGTAATATGGTACTGTCAAAATAAAATGACAATTCTCCAGCAAGTGAAATACAATATATGGAATATTGTAATCTATCTGATAAAGACATCAAAATAGCTGTTATGAAGAAATTCAACAAGTACAAGAAAACCCAAGAAGACTATCAAGTTAATTCAGGAGTAAAATTAATGAATAGAAGAAATTATTTACTAAAGATATTGAAATTCTAAAAAAGAACATAACAGGAATTCTAGAACTAAAGAAATCAAGGAGTGAGATTAAGAACACTTTAGAATTTACTGAGGGGTATCTGGGTGGTTCAGCTGGTTAACCCTTGATTTCATCTCACATCATGACCTTGTGGTTCATGGGATCAAGTCTCACGTGTGGCTCTCCCCTGACAGCACAGACTCTGCTTGGGATATTCTCTCTCTCTCTCCCCCCTCTGCTGTCTCTCTCAAAATAAATAAATAGAAAGCACTGGAAATATAGCAGATTAAGGGGAAGAGAGAAGAAAAAATCTGGAAGATAGGAAAATGATGTTATTCAAGTTGGAGGAGAGATCACTAAGCTTAATATTTTTTTCTCTAAAGTCAAGAAACGTTCTGAGAATTATCAAATTCCATTAGAAAACCCAGAATAATCATCTACTAGAAGGAGAAGAGTGGGAGAATCGGGCAGAGACTTTACTTAAATCAACAGTAACAAAGAATTTCACAAACCTAGGGGAGAAAATGGAATTAAGAACACCTATCTAGGGGGCACCTGGGTGGCTCAGTTGGTTAAGCGTCCGACTTTGGCTCAGGTCAGATCTCATGGTTCATGAGTTCGAGTCCCGCATCGGGCTCTGTGCTGGCAGCTCAGAGCCTGGAGCCTGTTTCAGATTCTGTGTCTTCCTCTCTCTCTGCCCCTCTCTCACTCATGCTCTGTCCCTCTCTGTCTCAAAAATAAATAACCTATAAAAAAAAATTAAAAAGAAAATAAAGAACACCTATCTAGAACCTAATAGAACACCTATCACCTCAGGGCAAAAAGACTTCCTCTAGTACATTATAATGGAACTGTCAAAATCGATGATAAAGAATTGTAAAACAAGGTAAAAGAGACAGTAACCTACAAAGGAAACCCCACTAAGGTATCAGAAGATTTCTCAGGAGAAACTCCACAGGCCATGATGGAGTGGAACGACATATTCCAAGTGTTCAAAGAAAAACTGCTAGCCAAAAATATTCTATGTAGTGAAGTTATCCTTCAGAAATAAAGGAGAAATCAAAGCTTTCCAGGACGTTAGTTTCCAGGACTGAAAGTCCCTCAGTTATGAGGGAGTTTACACCTTTAGCTATGGCTTACAAAAAACCTTGAAACCAGCTCTTCAAGCTAAAAACAAAAAAACAAACAAAAAAAACCCCCAAAAGTCTGTTTAATGTGAAAAATATCCAGAATTAGAAAACTGTAACTCTATTTTAGAATAGATCATTTAAGCACTGTGCTATAATTAAACATTTAAGAGAGGAAAAGCATTAAAAGTATAGCCCCAACAATTTTGTAACCAATTCATAATATGACAGTAAAAATACAAAAGAGGAGGAGGTAGAAGGAACCGTTATAGAGAAAAGAAGATAAACTGCTATCACCAGAAAAAGAACTATTTTATTTAAGAGACGTTGTATGTAAGCTCAAGGTTACCACAAAACAAAAATCTAGAGCAGAGACCTAAAACATGAAAAAGGGGATACTGAGCCAATCACCATAGAAACCCATCAAGTTACAAAGGCAGACAGAACCAGAAGGTAAGAGACACAACAGAGAAACAAAATAACCAGAAGGCAAAAGATAAAATGGCAGTACCAAGTCCTTACATCAATAATCTCCCTAAACCAAACTGATCTGAACTCAGTAATCAAAATGCACAGAGTGGCTGGATGGGTAAAAAACAACAACACCCAACTAAATGGTGCATAAAAGAGGCTTATTTTGGCAGAGCTTGGGTGGTTCAGTTGATTAGGTGTCCAACTCTTGATTTCAGCTCAGGTCATGATCTCATGGTTTTTGAGTTTGAATCCCACATTGGGCTCTGTGCTGACAATGTGGAGCCTGCTTGGAATTCTGACTTTCTGACTCTCTCTGCCCCTCCCCTACTCATGCTGCTGCTGCTTCTCTCTCTCTCTCAAAATAAGTAAATAAACTTAAAAAAAATAAAGACTCATTTTGGCTCTAAAGATGCACATAAACTCAAAATGCAGGGATGGAAGATATTCCAGGCACATAGAAACCAAAATAAAGTGGGCTAGCTTAAATAAAATTGACTTCAAACCAAAAATGGTAGTGAGAGGGAAAAGGTTTTATTATAAAACAGAGGTCAATACCTCAAGAAGATAAAACAGTCACTAGTGTGTATGCTCCCAAGACTCAAGCATGAAAAATCTATTAAGCAAATACTGACATAATGAAGAGACAACAATATATTAAGAGTAGAAGATTTCAACACCCCACTATTAGCAATAGATGGATCATCCAGACAAAAAATGATCAAGGACATATTGGAAATGAACAACACTTTAGAACAAATGAACTTCACAGACATATCCAGACCATTCTTTCCATAAACAGCACAATGCACATTCTTCTTGGAGGGGGGGTAATTAAAACTGCAGAGTAGGAAGATCCTGAGCTCACTTCCTTCCAAGGATAAAACAAGCATGTAACTACATATAAAAAACTACTTGTGAAAACTAACTGGACAGATATGACTACAATGAAAGATTTTTTAAAAAGCCACATGAAGATGAGAAAGAGGAACACACCCACAATCTAGTCAGGATCCATACCCCTCAAACAGGAGGGATATCATGAGAGAGGCTCTCCCCGAGGAACAAAGAGTTAAGCTACACAATGGGCTCCCCTGCCCAAAGAACTTGCACCAGGAAGAAAAGTCCCCATTTCTGACTTTGAAAACCAGCACAATTTATGTCCACTGAAGCCAGAGGGGGCATTAGGAAACCAACACTCTGCTCTTAAAGGGCACATGCACAGTCTCCTCCCTTCAACTCCCAGCACAGAGGCAACAATTTGAAAAATTCCTGGACTACCAGCGAACAAGATCCATTGACTAATTTTAGGGTATGTGCCTGAGGGTCAGAGATCTCTTGGAATGTCCTAGGGACAGAAGTGCTGGTGGATACTTTCTTTTTATCACTTTCATTCCACCAAGCCAACCAATCTTGGTGGAAGCTATTTCTGACACTCTCCTTCTACTGTGCTAGCACTGCTCACCCCTACCCTGGTGTTCCTCTGAGAAGTCATACCACCAAAACCATCAATCCAGCAGGTGCCCCTCCCAAGGGGCCCTCCGTTATTCCACACCCAGGTGGTGACCTAAGCCAGTACCAGTGCTGCCTCAAGAAGCCCTCATCCCAAAGTAAGGAGGGAGGCTCACACTCTAAAGTGCCTGCAACAGTCACATTCAGTTCTCATGGGAAGCCATGCCAGTGTAGACCCTGTAGAACTTCACTCTGTAGGAGTTGCAGCTGGACCTCCCTTAGGAAATGAGGTGGGACCAGCCACACTTGCTAGCACACACACGGCAGTTTCAGTCCATTCACATATAGTCACATTGGGAGATGGCCCCACACACTAACTGGGGCCCAGTCACAACAAGAGGGTGCACACAGCCCACACAGATGCCACTCCTAGGGCACCTGGCTTGGTTGACCAGTGAGGTTTGTGCCTTTGGGTACAAAGGATACCTTCTGCATAAAGCTACTGCTTCAAGACTAAGAGATGTAGATAATATACTCAATACACAGAAAATAAAAACTAAGGGAATTTTTAAAACATGAGGAGACAGTGGAATATATTACAAATGAATACAAGCTAAAACCCCAGAAAGAGAGTAATATGAAATGGAAATAAGCAATCCACCAGATAAAAATTTCAAAACAAGGTCATAAAGATGTTCATGAACTCAGGAGAATAGGTGAAAACAGTGAGAACCTCAAAGATGTAGAAAATATAAAAAACAATCAGAGATGAAGAATAAATGTAACAATTGAAATAAAAAATATACCAGAGAGAATAAATATCAGAGTAGATGATGCAGAAGAATAGATCAGTGACCTATAACACAGGATAGTGGAATTACCACATCAGGACAGCAATAGCAAAAAATCAATAAAAATGAAAGCAACGTGAAGGACATTTGGGATCACATTAAGCACAACAACATTCACATTATACAGGTCCAAGAAAAGGAAAAGAGAAAGGAAGGGACAGAAACCATTATTTGTAGAAATAATGGCTGAAAACTTTTCTAATCTGATAAAGGAAACATATATTTAACTCCAGGAATCACAGAGATTCTCAAATACAATGGAACCCACACCAGGACTCGTTATAATCAATGTGTCAGTAAAGACTAAAAGAAAGTCTTAAAAGCATCAAAAGATAAACTAGTTACATACAGAGAAACTTTGTTAAGACTATCAACTGATTTTTCAGCAGAAACTTTACAAGCCAGAGGCAAATGGCATGATATATTCAAAATGCTATAAGAAAAAATGCAATCAGGAATGCTCTATTTGACACTCAGAATTGAAGAAGAGGTAAGGGGTATCACAGATAAGCAAACATAGAAGGTGTTCATCACAACCAAACCTGCATTACAAGAAATGTTAAAAAAAAACAGAAAGACAATAAAAACTTCTTCACACAGAAAAGCCTTAACCAGAAATACAAAATCATGAAAGAAAGAAATCTTACTGGTAAAGGTCAACATATGGTGAAGGTACTGGATAAACCACCTATGTACCTAGTAAGAAGGTTAAAAGACAAAAGTAATAAAATCTTATAGACCTACAATAATTAGTTAAGGATATACAAAATAATAGAATATAAAATAGAACATCAAAAACCTAAGAGTTAAAATACGTTTGAACTTAAGCAACAGTCAACTTAAAATAGACTGTTATACACATGCAATGTTATATATGATCCTTATGGTAACCACAAACCCAAAACCTATAACAGTTACACAAAAACTGAGGGAAAAAGAAAAGTCTAATACTAAGCAAGATCACCTCATCACATGGAAAGAGAGCAAAAGAAAAAGGGAAAAGAGAAGAAATGAAAAGAACCAGAAAAAAGTCAACAACAGAAGTACATATCTATCAATTATTACTTTAAACATAAGTGGACTAAACGCTCCAAGCGAAGACCTAAGGTAGCTGCATTGACAAAAGAGACCAATATAAACACTGCTGTAAAAGACTCACTTCAGATCTAGAGACACAGATACTGAAAGTGGAAGAATGCAAAAAACTATTTCATGAAATGGAAGCAATAAGAAGGAAAAAAAACCTAGCAGAGTCATATTTATACCAGACAAGAGAAACTGCAAAACAACTAGCATAATAAGTGACAAAGGAGGTCATTACATAGTGATAAAGGAATAAATCCACCAGGAGAATATAACATTTATAAATGTACACATGCCCAACAAAGGGGTACCTAAATACAAAAAGCAGTAAAACTAGACATAAAGGAAAAAAATTGATAGTAATAATAGTTGAGGACTTTAACACGCCACTTTATATCAATGGATAGATCATCCAGACAGAAAATAAATGAGAAAATATTGGTTTTAAACAACACATTAGATTAGATAACTTTACAGATATATGGAAATCATCCCATCCAAACGCAGCAGAATACACATTGTTTTTAAGTGCAAATGGAATATTTTCCAGGACAGATCACATGTTAGGCTACAAACAGGTCTCCATCAAACTAAGAAGATTAATATCATATCAAGCAACTTTTCCACCCACAACACTATGAAACTGAAGATCAGTTTCAAGAAGAAAACTAGAAAAAACTAAAACATGAGGAGGTGCAACACATGCTGCATTATAACCAATGACTCAATGAAGAAATCAAAGAGGAAATAAAAATACGATGAGAAAAATAAAAATGGAAACATTCCAAAATTTTTTCTGTGAGGGACATTTAGAGTAATGCAAGCCTACTCAGGAAACAAGGCAAATCTCTACCAATCTAAACTTAAACCTTCCACCTAAAAGAAGAAAAAAAAGCTCAAAGACATATAAGGAAATAAAGATCAGAGCAGAAAAAAATAGAACACAAAATACAAAAAAATTAAAAAGATTAATGAAATGAAAACCTGGATCTTTGAAAAGATAAACAAAACTTGTAAGACTGTAGCCAGATTCATCCAGAAAAAAAGACACATGGTCCACATATGACATAAGAAAAGAGAAGTTACAAATAATACCGTAGAAATACAAAGGTTTATAAAAGACTGATACTGACACTTACATGTCAACAAATGGGAAAACCTAGAATAAAAGGTAAATACCTAGAAATATATAATCATCTGAGACTGAATCAAGATGAAATAGAAAATCTTAACAGATCATTTACCAGTAGTGAGATTAAATTAGTAACTAAAAAAACTACCCCAGTGAATTAAAGTCTAGGCCTAGATGGCTTCACAGGTCAATTCTACCAAACATCTAAAAAGACTGAATACCTAGACTTTATAAAATATTCTGAAACTTAAAAAAGGAAAAAATGGGTGCCTGGTGGCTCAATCAGTTGGGCTGACTCTTTATTTCAGCTCAGTTCATGGTTTCCAACTCTTGATTTCAGCTCAGTTCATGATCTTAGGGTCATGGAATCAAGCCCTGTGTTGGGCTCCATGCTGAGCATGGAGTCTGCGTAAGGTTCTCTCTTTCTGTCCCTCTCACCCACTTGCACTCTATAAAATAAAAAATATATAAAATCAATTAAAAAGCAAGAGATACTTCCAAATTGATTCCACAAGTCCAACATTACCTTGATACCAAAACCAAAGGCAACACGTGTGTGCGAGTGCACACACACACACACACACACAAATGCAAGCCAATATCTCCGAAGAATATAGATTTAAAAATTCTCGGTGAAATATCAGCAAACCAAATTAAACAATACAATAAAAGAAATATATGCTAGGATAAAATGGGATTTATTTCAGGAATGCAAAGATGTTCCAAAATACATAAAACAATCAACATGATACACCACATAAACTAAAAGGATAAAAACCAATGATCACCTCAATATATACAGAAAAAGCATTTAATGAAATTCAATGCATTTGATAAAATTCAACAACTATTCTTGATTTAAAAAAAAAAACTTACAAACTTTCAGCCAAGTGGGTATAGTAGGAACATAATTCAAAATAATAAAGGCCATGGATGACAAACCCACAACTAACATACTTAATGGAGACAAAGTGAAAGCAGTTCCTCTAAGATGAGGAAAACAAGGATGCCCACTATTACTACTCCTGCTTAATAGAGTACTAAAAGTCTAGGCTAGTGCAAATAGATAAGAAAGAATTAAATTAAAAAGGAACAAGTATAAATCTTGCTTTTGGCTGGGGATATAACTTGATATATAGAAGATCCCAGAATCAACCAAAACTGTTGAAGCCAATCAACAATTTCAGTAAAGTTTCAGGATACAAAATTAACATACAGAAATCACTCACATTCCTTTAAAGTAATGATGAAACAGTTGAAAAAGATTTAAAACTAACTCATAGTTGCATCAAAAACAGGAAAATACTTAGGAATAAATTTAACTAAGAATATGACAAATTTAAACCAAAAATCCCACAAGACTTTGCTAAAAGTAATCTAAGAAGACACAAAAACACATTCCATGCTCACAGATTCAAAGATTTGATATTGTTAAAATATCCCTACTAAATATTCAAAGCAATTCCCGTCAAAACACTAAAGGCATTCTTCACAGAGAGAGAATGAATGATCCTAAGATTCGTGTGGAAGCACAGAAGAGCTGAATACCAAGGCAATCCTGAGAAGAAAAGAACATAGTCACAAGTATCACCCATTCTGATTTCAAACTACACTACAAAACCATAGTAATAAAAACAGTATGGTACTGTCACAAAAATAGATACATAGACCAATGGAAAAGAGTAGAAGGATCAGAACTGGCTTCCAGCCTATGTGATTAACAATTGTTCGTCAAGGAAGTCAAGACCACCCAATGGACAAAGGATACTCTGTTCAACAAATGGTGCTAGGAAAAGTGAAGAAACACATACAGAGCAATGAAATTTGACCCCTATTCCACACCACTTACAAAAAATTAACTCAAAGTGAATCAATGACTTAAATATAAAATCAGGTAGTATTAAACTTTTAAAAGAAAACATACAGAAAAACCTCTTTAAAAATGGTCTTGGCAATGATTTTTTGACATGATGCTAAAAGCACTAATAGCAAAAGCAAAAAATCAACAAATGAGACTACAAATTCAAAAGCCCCTGCACATGAACACACACACACACACACACACACACACACACACACACACACAAAAGGAAAGTACCTACAGAAAGAGAGAACACTGTTGCATATCATATTAGATAGGTGGCTAATATCCAAAATATCACAACTAAAAAATCCAATTTAAAAAATAAGAGAAATAAATCTTTTTTCCAGAGAGGGCATCAAAATGGTCAAAAAGCACATAAAAAGATGTTCAACATCACTAAGCATCAGGGAAATGCAAATCAAAGCAATGAGATATACCTCACACCTGTAACAATGGCTACTGTCAACAAACTAAGAGATAATAGGTACAGGCAATCATGTAGTGAAAATGGAACCTTCATACACTGTTGGAAGGAATGTGAACTGGCCCAACTAGTAAGAACTCAATATGGAGATTCTTCAAAAAATTAAAAATACCAAATGATTCACCAATTACACTTCTGGGCATATACAGCATAATAGAATAAGAAATATATACCGAGATCTTGATCTAGCTATAGATATATCTGACCTCAGCTCCTGGCACAGAGCTCCTCAAATGTAATTACCTAAGTGATAAGAGCACCAGAGCATCTTTTGTTCTTTTAAAAAACTAACTCAGTGGGATCTTTGATGGAGGCTGGTAATTAGAAAGACAAAGACATAATTAGAAGTTGGAATTTCAGTTTCACCCTCATCTTCCATAGAGGGAAGAAGGGCTGGAAATGAAGTGTATAACTGATCATATCTTTATGAGGAAGCCTCCATAAAACCCCAAAAGCATAGAGTTCACAGAGGTTTCAGGTTGGTGAACATGTAGAGATGCTGGGAAGGTGAACTATATGGGAAGCTCTACGTGCTTCCCATATAGGTCACTCTATTTGTCTCTTCCATCTGGATGTTAAGCTATACCCTTTGACATATCCTTTTACAAACAAACAAACAAACAATAAATAAGTTAACTGTTTCTCTGAGTTCTGTGAGCTGCTGTAGCAAATGTATCAAAACTGAGGAAAGGGGAACTAATTTGACAACAAACTATTTGTAAAAAAAAAAAAAAACAAAAACAAAAACTGAGGAAAGGGGTGTTGGAATTTTTGATGTAAAGCTGGTTGGTCAAAAGCCTTTGTGAAAACCTGATCCTGAAACAGGTGTCTGAATTCAGGGGTGGGCAGGATTGAGTCTTGTGGTATTGAGTCCCTAACCTGTGGGATATGACACTGTTAAGGTAGATGACATTAGAATTAAGTTCAGTTATAGGCATCATAAAAATCTTCACACATTTGGTGACAGAGTGAAGAGTTTTGCATAAGTAGTTAAGGAGACTCATAGAGGAGAAAGCAATAGGAAATAGTTTTTTTTCCTACAGAAGAAGGGAAAAAAAAGTTAATTTTTCTTGTATTACCGCTGTCAGTGAAGTGGGATTTTGCTAAAATGACCTATTACATGGAAACATGTGGTTTGGGGGAAAAAAGGATTGAAGAGTAAAAGATGAAGAACTTTTGATTCCTGGGTGGTCACATGACTACCCATCGTATAGAGTAGCATTTGTGCTGTCATCAGTTACTAAAAGTAAAAGTTACCAGTGGAATTTAGAGATGGATTCAACTCCCAGGGAAAGTGTTCACTCAATGCATAAGAAAACACAAACTAGTAAGAAAAGGATAGCATGCACAATTCATTGGTCAGTGTATACAATATTGTATACAACAGCTAAACTCAAATAGCTAAACTAAAATTAAAAGAGAACCGTGAGGGGCAGCTGGGTGGCTTAGTCGGTTAAGCATCCGACTTTCGCTTAGGTAATGATCTCGCGGTTCCTGGGTTCGAGCCCCGCGTCGGGCTCTGTGCTGACTGCCAGCTCAGAGCCTGGAGCCTGTTTCAGTCTGTGACTCCCTCTCTCTGGCCCTCCCCTGCTCATGCTGTCTCTCTCTCTCTCTCTCCTAGAAATAAATAAAACATTAAAAATTTTAAAAAATAAAATAAAAGAGAATCGTGAGTTGGACATTGATGCTTGATCAAATTCTGAATTCAGTGAGTCTGATCTTCAGCCACTAGCCTCAAAGCCAGGTCCTGAGGGAAAAATTGTGTAAGAACAACAGAAAGTACCTATAAGACCCTCTGGTTACCAAGAAAGTAGTCAACAAATGGAAAGGGCAAAACCAAGAAAATACTGAAACCAGAAGGTATAGGGTAAAAGAGTTGTTTTCTCCTGTGCATTGCTATCATCAACTTCCTGAAGAATTTTTACTGAAATGGATTGTGATAGTATCTAATTTAAGGGCTATGTCTTTGGCTCTGAATGTTGCAGAATGGAAGACCATGTTTGTGTTGAAATAGGGCTCCACTCACTATGAAGCAAGTATAGATGGCTATATGTGATCTAGACACAGTGGAGGTTACCCCTGGTGGAACAGCCAGCCCGGTGCAATGGATAAACACCACTATAAGGTCTATTTACCCTGAGAAGCATGAATGTCCATCTCTCTCTATAAATGCCAAATGGAAGACCCTAGAGGAAGCTGATATGCTTCACATGCAAGCCATGTAGGACAGGCTTTATGAAGATCAGCACATTCACCCACTAAATAAGCCTATTAGTCATTCATGGTTAACGTTATGGTTAAGGGGGGCTTTTTCGTATGGACACCCCATAGAACACTGTTGCAAAACCAGAGGACAATTCATAAAGCCTTAATGAATTTGTGGTATCAGCTTTCCTTTATGGGTCTTAGCAATGTCAATAAAATCATTACATTATGAGAGAGAGGAAGATGGTAGAATAGAAGGAAAGTGGGCTCACTTCCTCCCATGGACACATGCAGGCAAAGACTACGTGTACTGCAACTCACTGTGAAAATGACCTGTGACTGGTAGACCTTCCACAAATAAAGCAGATTAAGAAGGCCATATGAAGAAGGCCAGAAGGGAAAATCACTGGCTCAGTCGTGACCCACAAAGGGGAAGAATATCACAGATGTGGAGGCATGCCCTGAGGTGTACCCCTGATCCTGAAGACCTATACTGAAAAGACAATCCCTCATAATGTCTGGCCTTGAAAATCTAAAGAACTTAACTCTGGGAACTTTGAAAATCAGCAGGACTTACCTCTAAGAAAGGTAGAGGGCTATAGGAAACTAAATATCTGTTCTTAAAGGAACAGCATACTAGAGCACTTTGCACATGACCCAGCACAGAAGCAGGAGTCTGAAACGTCCCGAGGATGTATGAGAAAGAGGTTTACTAATTTGAGGACATGTACCAGAGGGGCAAGAATCTTCAGGAGGTCTCTTTGGGAGCAGAGGTGCCAGTAGGCACCACTTTTTACAAATCCTTCAGGCTGGCTAGCCTCAACACTTGTGGAACCAGTTCTGACGCTCCTCATGTACTTTGGTAGCATTGCCTGCCCCACCCAGGTGCTCCTGGGCGACCTGCCACACCCAACCCACCTGCTTCAGCAAGTGTACTTCCAGAGCATCTCCCACACAGCCACGCATAGTAGGCAACCTCAGTAGGAACCAGCACCCCTCCAGAGCGACTACGACCCTGTCATACCAGCTAGCAGTCCTGACTGGGACCAGTCATGGTGCCCCTCCAGAGTGACTCCATCTTGAGGAAGGAGGGTAAGCAAGCCCCACCTGCCAGCATAGCAGAAGTAGGTGCAGCCAAGCCTCAGTGAGTGGTGCCCCCATTAGTGCCTTCCACAGCACTCAAATCCAGTCATTGCATACAGCTAGGCTGAGGACTGGCCCTGCCCACAGGAGCCCCTGCAGCAGCCAGGGCCCAATCACAACAGAAGGACATACACAGCCCACAGAGAGAACACATATGGAGCACCTGGTTCTGGTAACAGTTGCAGAGAGATTATACTACTAGGCACCAGAGAACACCTTCTATGGGAGGTCACTACTTCTAAGACCAGATATAGATGACTAACCTAATAGAGAGTAATAAATGCAAGAATCAGACAAAATGAGACAGAGGAATATGATCCAAATGAAGGAAGAAGACAAAACCCAGAAAAAAAATCTTAGGGAAATTATGATAAGCAATCTATCTGATAGAGTTCAAAGTAATGGTCATAAATATACTCACAGGACTTTAGAGAAGAGTATATGAACTCACCCAGCGCTTCTACAAAGACATTAAAAAATATATTAAAAAGAATGAGTCAGAGCTGAAGAATACACTAACTGAAATTAAAAATACACTAGAGGGACTTCTGGTCCAAGATGACAATGGACGAAGAACACGAACTCATTTCCTCCAAGGACATACCAAATCTACATCTATATATAGAACAATTCCTCCTGAGGAAAAACTGAGGGCTGAGGTAACAGCTTCTGCACAACAAAAGAAAGACCATATAGAGAACAGCAGAACACAGTGACTAAGGGAAGACTCCCTCCAGATGCTGTGGACTGCAGGGAGTTCATACCAGTTAGCAATCCTGAATGGGCCAGATTTGTCTGGCCTAGGACCTGGGAAAAATCCTGTGGTTTACAAAGCAACTAGAATATAAAAGAAGCAGTTCTAGAATGTTGCCAAATGGTAGGGGAGCTACTTCAACACTCTGGGTTGGAAAGGCTGGTGAGCACCACTACTTGTATTTCCTTCCCTTCCCACCTTGACAGTACACACAAGTGCAGGGTCTAGGCACCTTGGCTGGTCTGTGGCCTCAGTGAGCCTCACCTGCCCACACCACACCAGCCCAAGCCCTCAATCAATGTAATCTCAATGTGGTAGACAGTGGGACACCACATGTTTGTGCTTACTATAGCTCCTGTCCCCCCAACAAGGTGACACAAGCACAGAGCCCTCTGGCTTTCAGCTCCAAACAACTTGCCGGAGTGTCTCCAGTGCAGAGCACCCTGCAACTTCAGGGTCCAGGCCCAATTAGATCCCAGATCACTTGTCAGGGCACCCTCTGCATAGAGCGCACCACAACTCATAGCCTGCAAGCATCTCAGCTCCAATGGCCCCACTAAGATGCACTGCTATGCAGAGCATCCTGTGAACCCCTAGCCTGGCCACTGACTCAGCTCTAACCACTCCACCAGAATACTACCTTTGCAGAAAGCCTTGGGACTCCCACCTTGCACCCACCTTGGCTTTAGCAGTCCTGCCAGGGCCTTCTGTGTGAGGAAAGCCCTGGGACTCCTTTACTTGCATCCACTTCAACTTCAGCTGTTCTGTCAGTGTGCCCTCTGAAGGACAGCCCCAGGGTCTCCTGGCTTGTCCCCACTTCAACTTCAGCTATCATGCCAAGATGCCCTGTGAGCAGAGAGCCTGGAGACCACTGCAGCCCATGCCCACTTATGCCCACTTAAGCTCTGGCCATCCCACCAGGGTGGCCCTAGCATGGAGAGCTTCAGGACCCCCAACCTATGACAACTACATCTCCAGCCAGTCAGCCAAAGTCACCAAGCACACAAAGTCTACAGAGTGGATGACCAAACACAGGTAATCCTTTCCTGTTTAGGAAAAGGAATTATTTCACCTAATTAATTCATAGAAATAAATACAGAAAGTCAAGCAAAATAGGGAGACAAAACACATGCTTCAGAAAAAATCTCAGAAAAAGAAAACTAAAACAGAGTTAAACAATATTCCTGATAATGAGTTCAATGTAATGGTCATAAAGATGCCTACTAGCCTCAAGAAAATCATGGATGAACTCAGTGAGGATGTCAACAAAGAGATAGAAAATATTAAAAATAACCAAAGTTGAAGAATACAGTAATTGAAAAATGAAAAATACATTAGAGAGAATCAGCAGTAATTTAGAGTATGCAGAACAATGAACCAGCATATATGTAAGGCAGAGTAAAGGAAAGCAACCAAACTGAAGAGGAAAAAGAAAAAATTTTTAAATGAGGACAGGCTAAGGTATATCTTAGACAACATCAAGCCAACAAACATTTACATTACAGAAGTCCCAGAAGGAGAAAACAAAGAAAAAGAGAACTTATTTGGAAAAACAAAACAAAACAAAACCTAATAGCTGAAAACTTCCCTAATCAGAGCAAATAGTTATCTAGGTTCAGGAAGCACAGGGACTTTGAAACAAAATTAACCAAGGAGGTCCATACCATGACATATAATTTAAATATCAAAGATTAAATATAAAGGAAGAATTTTTAAAGCATCAAGGGATAGTTATATATGAATGAAACCCCATAAGACCATCAGGTTATTTCTCAGCAGAAACTTTGCAGGCTACAAGGAAGTGGCATGATATATTCAAAGTGCTGGAAGGGGGAAAAAAACCCTACAACCAAGGAATACTCTACCTGGCAACGTTGTCATTCATAATTAAATGAGAGGTAAAGAGCTTTCAGGATAAACAAGAAAATAATGGAGTTCATCATTATTAAACCTGTCTCATAAAAAATGGAAACAAGACTTCTTTGAGTGGAAAAGAAAATGCCCTAACTAGAAAAAAGAAATTATGGGATTATAAAAATTCGTTGGTGAAAGCAAACATAAAGTTAGTACATCAGTCACTTATAAAGCAAGGTTGAAATTTAAAAGAGAAAAGTAGTAAAATCAGTTATCAATAAAAACTAGTCACCATATACACAAAACACAATGATATAAGATATGGTATCATATACATAAAATGTGAAAAGGACAGTAAAAATGTAGTGCTTTCAGAGTGTGTTCAAACTTAAGTGACCACCAAGTTGATATAGACTGCTATGTACGTAGTATGTTATTTATGAAACTCATGGTAACTACACACCAATAGCCTGGAATAGATACACAAAAAATTAAGGAAAAGGAATCCCAGCTTAACATTAAAGAAAAATCATCAAATCATAAAGAAAAAATGACAATAGGAGAAACAACAGAGAATAATTCTAAGGCGACCCAGAAAACAATTAACAAAATGGCAATAAGCACATATCTATCATCAAAATTAACTATAAATGTGAAGATACAGGGAGATAGAAGATGGTGATGGCATATAAGGACTTCAGGCTCACCTCATCCCACAAACACAACTAGGTAACTATGAAATCATCCTCAGTATCCCTGAAATAGACCTGAAGAACTGATAGAACAAACCCACAACTAAAGGGAGAGAATAGGCCACAGTGAAGAAGGTAGGAAGCATTGAGACATGGTTTAATGGAGAAACGGATCCTCGTGGAAGGGAGAAAAAGGTTTCCCCAAAGCCATTGGCTTGGAAATTGAAAAGGGTTGAATTTTAGAGTTCTTGCAACTGGCAGGGCATAAAACTTAGAGTTTTAAAGGTCAGCAGGCTTGGCTGGGATAGAGCTATGATGGCACTGTGCTGCTCCTGAAAAGAAGGCAGGCAAACAACCTAGGAACGGAGAGTATAGAAACAGCTATCTGAAGAATCTGGGGCATATAATGGGGAGATAACTCACTCTTTTTGGATCCTAAGGCAGCATTCATGGAGATGCCTCTCCTCTAACAAAGGAGCAGGTGCCATTTCTTTCCCCAACCCCTCAGCATAAACACAGAGCCACCTACAGAAGCAGCACAGAATGGAGAATGGCTGCCTACCTTGCATACACCAAGTCCTACCCTGCTGTGCTCTAGCAAGACTGCCTTTCTCAGTCAAGCTAGCCTCAGTCCCTACAGAGTGGGTCCTTTCCCCAGAAGACCAGCACAAAACCCTGCCTATACCATGTCTACCTGCCAGGAAGTTCTGCAGGGCCTCAATTCACAAGTAGATCAGAGCACATTGAGTTAAAACTCACTACATTCAGGCCAAGGACCAAACACTGCCTACAGTAGGCAAGGAGAGCCTCTATAGACCACTGGCATCAAGGACAGAGTAGCCAAAATGCAACAGCAGAGCATATGCAGCACATACCAGAGACACTCCCTGAAGGGCCAGGCCCTAGGCGTTATATGACCTTTACTTCATAAAGCAATTAATTTCAGGAAAAGGAAGCATAACTGGCTTTTCTAACACAGAGAAAAAGGCAGAGACTTAGACAAAATACCAAGGTAGAGGAATTTATCCCAAATGAAAGAACAAGGTAAGGCCATGGCTAGAAATTTAAGCCAAATGTATAAACAATATGCCTGAAAAAGAATTTAAGGCACCAATTATAAAGACATTCACTAGACTTTAGAAAGCATAGAAGACACCAGGAAGGTCTTAACACAGACATAAAAGAGTTTAGAAAAAAGAATCAATCAGAGATGAAGAATGCAATAAATAAGATTAGAAACAGACTTGATGCAATCAACAGCAGGCTTGAAGAAGCAGAGGAATGAATTAGAACTAGTGAACTAGAAGACAAAATAATGGAAAATAATAAAACTGAACCAGGAGAGAAAGAATGATGGAACATGAAAATAGACTTAGGGACTCCATGACTCCAACAAATTTAGTAACATTCATATCACAGGAATCCCAGAAGAAAAAAGAGAAAAGGAGGAAGAAAAATTATTTTGAAGAAAATAATGATAACTTCCATAATCTGGGAAAGGAAACAAACATACAGATCCATAAGACTAAGCTAGAGATTTTTCAACAGGAACTAGGCAAGCCAGAAAGGAGTGACATGATATATTCAAAGTGAAGAATGGAAAAAAAATCTGGAGCCAAGTATACTCTATCCAGCAAAGCTGTCATTCAGAATAGGAGAGAGCAAGAGTTTCCCAGACGAATAAAAATGAAAGGAGTTCATGACCACTAAACCAGCCCTGCAATAAATATTAAAAGGGACTCTTTGAGTGGAAAGAAAAATCAAAAATTTTACTATGAAGGTAGAAAAAACAAAAGCAAAAAAATTATTTCTATAAAAATCAGTCAAGGAACTCACACACAAAAAAGGATATAAAATATAATAAAATATACCTAAAATGGGAGATGAGAAAAGAATGGGTTCAAACTTGAATGACCATTAACTTAGTATAGAACGCTATTTGCAGAAGATACATAGAAACCTGATGGTAATTATATATCAAAAACCACTAAACATGCAAAGAATAAACATGCAAAGAATAAAGAGAAAGTTATCCACATATATCATTAAAGAAAAGCAGAAAATCATGAAAGTTAAGAAAGGATCAGAGAAAACCTCCAGAAACAATGACAAAACAAGTAATTAAATGGCCATCAATACATATCTATCTATAATTACCTTTGACTACTTTGAAGTACTTTGAACATAAATGGACTAAACACTCCAATCAAAAGACACAGAATGTCAGAATTGATTAAAAAACAAGACCCATGTATATGCTACCTAGAAGGGACTCATTTTAGATTTAAAGATACCTGAAGATTGAAAGTGAGGGGATGGAGAAACATTTATCATGCAAATTCAAAAGAAAGCCAAAGTTTGGGCACCTGAGTACCTGAGTGGCTCAGTGGGTTGAGCATGTGACTTCAGCCCAGGTCATAATCTCATGGTTCATGGGTTCTCCCTGCCTCAGGCTCTGTGCCTGACAGCTCAGAGCCTGGAACCTGCTTCAGATTCTGTGTCTCCCTCTCTCTCTGCCCCTCTCCCACTCAGGCTCTGTCTATGTCTCTCGAAAAGAAGATTAAAAAAAAAAAAAAAGAATGATCAAAAGTAAGCCAGATAGAAAAACTTTTATCAGACAAAATAGACTTTAAAATAAAAACAGTAACAAGCGACAAAGAAGAGCCCTTTATAATAATAAAAAGGATAATCCAACAAAAGGCTAAAATAATTGAAAGTACTTATACACCAAATACGGAAGCACCGAAGTATATAAAACAGTAATAAACAAAAAGGAAATAATTGATAATAATGCAATAATAGTAGGGGACTTTAACGCCCACAGTTACATCAATGGACAGATCATCTAAACAGAAAATCAACAAGGAAACAATGGCTTTGAATGACACACTGGACTGCATGTATTTAGTGGATACAGTCACAAAATTCCATCCTAAAACAACAGGATACACATTCTTTGCAAGTGCATATGCAACATTCTCCAGAAAAAAAAAATGACCTATTAAGTCAAAAACAAGCCTCAACAAATACAAAAAGACTGAAAGGGTGCCATGCACCTTTTCTGACTACAATGATAACTAGAAGTTGTCCACAAGAAAAATCTGGAAAGACCAGAAATACATGGAGGTTAAATAACATGCTACCAAATAATGAGTGGGTCAACCAGGAAATCAAAGAAGAAATTTAAAAAATACATGGAAACAAATTAAGATGACAACATGACAATCCGAAATCTTTGGGATGCAAAAGTGGTCCTAAGAGGGAAGTATATAGCAATACAGGCTTATCTGAAGAAGCAAGAAAATTTTCAAATAAATGAATAAACTTACACCCAAAGGAGCTAGAAAAAGACCAATAAATATAGCCTAAAGCCAGCAGAAAGAAGGGAATAACAAAGATTAGAGTTCAAATAAATTATATAGAAACAAAAAATAGAGCAGATCAATAAAACCAGGAGACAATTCTTTGAAAAAATTAATAAAGGTGATAAAATCTTTAACCAGCCTTATCAAAAAGAAAGGAGAAAGGACCCAAACAAAATCACAAATGACAGACTAGAAATAACACAACTATAGAAATACAAAAAAAATTATAAGAGTATTATGAAAAACTGTATGTCAACAAATTGGACAACCTAGAAGAAATGGAGAAATTCCTAGAAACATACAAACTATCAAAACTGAAAGAGGAAGAAATAGAAAACTTGAACAGACTGAGAGACAGCAAAGAAACTGAATCAATAATCAAATCATTCCCAACAAACAAAAATCCTAAACCACCTGGTTTCACAGATGAATTTTACTAAATCTTTAAAGAAGAGTTAATACCTATTCTTTGCAAACTGTTTCAAAAAATATAAAAGGAAGGAAAAGTTCCAAATTCCTTCTAGGAGGCCAGCATTACCCTGATACCAAAACTAGATAAAGACACCACTAAAAAATAAAACTACAGGCCAATATCTCTGATGACCATAGATGCAAAAATGTTCAGTAAAATACTAGCAAACCAAATTCAACATTAAAAAAATCATTCACCATCATCAAGAGAGATTTATTCCCAGTTTGCAAGCATAGGTCAATATTTACAAATCAACCAACATGATATTTCATAATAAAAGAATAAGAACCATATGATCACTTTAACAGATGCAGAAAAAGCATCTGAGTTCAACATCCATTCATGATACAAACCTTCAACAAGCTAGGTTTAGAGACAACATATAACAACCTAATGAAGACCTTACATAAAAACCTACAGATAAGATCATCCTCAATGGGCAAAAACTGAGAGCTTTTCCTCTATGGTCAGGAAGAAGACAGGGATGTCCACTCTCACCACTTTTATTCAACGTAACACTGGAAGTTCTAGTCACAGCAGTCAGACCACAAGAAGCAATCAATCCACAAGGAAGAAGTTAAACTTTCACTATTTGCTCACAACATGATATTCTATACAGAAACCCCACAAAACTCCACCAAAAAACTTTCAGAAGTGATAAACAAATTCAGTAAAGTCTCAGCATACAAAATCAGTGTAGAGAAATCTGTTGCATTTCTACAAACCAATAATGAGGCAGAGGTAAGAGAAATTAATAAATCAATCCCATTTAAAATTACAGTTACAAAAAAAATAAGATACCTATAAATACCAAAGAGGTTAAATACCTATAGTCTGAAAAGAGTAAAACACTGATGAAGGAAATAGAAGATGACAAAAGAAATGGAAACACATTCTATGGTTATGGATTGGAAGAATATTGTTAAAACGTCCATACTACCCAACACAATCATATTTAAGGCAATCACTCTCAAAATACCAACATCATTTTTCACAGAGGTAGAACAATGTTAAAATTTGTGTGGAGGCACAAATGATAAAGCAAACTGAAAAAAAGAGTAACAAATCTGGAGGCATCACAATTCTGGACTTCAAATTATACTACAAACCTATAAAATCAAAACAGTATGGTACCAGCACAAAAACAGATACATAAACCAGTGGAACAGAATAGAAACCTAGAAATGGACTCATAACTACATGATTAATTCATCTTCCACAAAACAGGAAAGATATCCAACAGAAAAAATACAGTATCTTCAATAAATGGTGTTGGAAAAACTGTACGGCAACATGCAGAAGAATGAAACTATCACTTTGCGATACCATACACAAAGATAAATTCAAAATTGATAAAATACCTAAATGTGAGACAGAAACCATCAAAATCCTAGAGGAAAACAGAAGCAGTAACCTCTTTGACATTAGCCACAGCAACTTCTTACGAGATACCACTATGCAGTAAGGGAAACAAAAGCAAAAATGTACTATTGGGACTTCATCAAGATAAAAAGCTTTTGCACAGTGAAGGAAACAATCAACAAAACTAAAAGGCAACCTATGGAATGGGAGAAGATATTTGCCAATGACCTATCTCACAAAGAGTTTATATCAACAATTATGAAGAATTTATAAAACAAAACACCCTAAAACCAAATAATCCAATTAAAAAATGGGCAGAGGACCTGAATAGACATTTTTCAAAAAAGACTACTGGTGGCCAAAACACATATGAAAAGATGCTGTCAGAATAGCTAAAATCAACAACACAAGAAACAAAGGACATTGGTGAGAATGTGCAGAAAGGGAAATCCTCTTGAATGCAAACTGGCATAGCCAATGCAGTAAACAGTTTTGAGGTTCCTCAAAAAGCTAAAGATAGGATTACCTTATGATTCATTCCACTACCAGATATTTACCCAGAAAATACAGAAACACTAATTCAAAAAATATATGCATCTCTATATTTATTAAAACATTATTTGCAAAAGCCAAATTATGGAACAGCCCAAGTGTCCACTGATAGATGGATGAATAAAGAAGATGTTATACATACATATACAATGGACTATTATACATACATACACATATATATATAAGAATAAAGTCTTGCTGTTTCCAACAGTATGGATAGATCTAGAGGGTATAAAACTAAGTGAAGCCCAAGAAAAACAAATACCCTAGGACTTCACTCATATGTGGAATTTAAATGAAAAAAAAATAAACACAGTCCTTTTTTAAAAGTTTATTTATTTATTTTGAGAGAGACAGTGTGGGGGGGGGGGGGTGGAGAGAAAATCCCAAGCAGGTTCTGTGCTACCAGTGCAGAGCTTGATACGGGGCTTGAACCCATGAAACCCTAAAAAACCAAGAGTCTGATGCCTCACCAACTTAGCCACCCCACGCCCCAACCAGAGTTTTAAAAAAAAAAAAAAGTTTTATGTCTTTATTTTGAGAGACAGAGTGTGAGTGGGGGAGGGGCAGAGAGAGAGGGAGACACAGAATTCAAAGCAGGCTTCTGGCTCTGAACTGTAGGCACAGAGACCGATGCGGAGCTCAAATCTATAGAACATGAGATCATGACCTGAGCCAAAGTGGGACGCTTAACTGACTGAGCCTCCCAGGTGCCCCCAGAGTTTTAAATATAGAAAACAAACAGGTATTTACAGAAGGGAAATGAGTGGGAGACAGGTGAAATAGGTGAAAGAGATTAAGAATACATGTATGATGAGAACTGAATATATAGAGTTGTTGAATCACTATTTTGCACACCTGAAATATAACAAGGTATGTTAATTATACTGGACTTAAAATTAATAGTATATATACAGTATACTTAAAGTTAATAGTATATAGTATGTATATAAACTATATAATATGTGTGTGTGTGTGTGTGTATATATATATATATAGTAACTTCTAAAAAGTGAGATAAGCAAAATGCATAGTGCTGGGGTTAAATCAGAGGTTTAAACATAGCATGATCAAAGATTCAGTGGGCCAAAGCAATCCCCTGCTTGCCTCTCAACATTACAGGGTCCCAAACAAGTAAGCTCTATTGACCCCATTCTGGAAAATTTTTTAAAGTGGTAATGTAGAGATTAGAGTAATAATCTGACCAGCAACCTCTTGTGACAACAGTTAGTTAGGTACATTCAACAAGTTAAAGATTGACAAAATGGCCGGGTCCCTTGGCTGAGCCCCTCACTGGGAATGCAAACCATTCTTCACATGAATGGGCAAAATGATCAGGGTGTCTGAAAACAGAAGTTTCCAAGGCTCTTTAATACAGGAGTCCCACAAACTGTACTACCAAACCCATTGATGAAGCCCTGATGTGGCTACAATTATATTGAAAGAACCTAAAAATGTGAAAGCTGCTAAGATCATTAAAGCTGCCATATTCAGTCTTTAGGCAAGAATTTGTGTCTCCTTTACCTGAATATTTTATGAGAATACATATTATTCTGGCTGGGTAAGAGTTCCCTTACCTAATATTATAAATTGAAATCTGTTGATAAAGTCCTTAATAGAGTCTACAGTTGAAGAACAGAAGAGTTGAAGGAATTAAGGTAAAAATTTGTAGGGGAATTGGTATATTGAAGTAGGTCCCATGAGAAGGGGCTGCACTTCTTCTAGCTGACTCTATTATGGGGATAAAAATCATATGTAACATTTCAAGCAATGTTAACAGAATAGGTTAAGTGAAAACCAGTAAGATGGTGGGAATCCATACAATCAAAGCTGGAACAATAGTAGGAATAAATTCTCTGTACATTACCCCTAAGTGGAGCCTGGAATGGGGCTATGGAAAAGCCTGTAGGATTCCCAGAGATGAGTAGTAGGACTTTGGACTAGAGAATTTCCATTTCAGGGCTATTTACTAACCTGCTGTCTGGTATTAATTGATGCAAGAGGATGACTACAGAAACAATCTTTAATCCTAACATATCCATAATGCCTAGGATGTTATCTGGAGATGTTGGGGGTGTGGCAGTGTCCAGAAGAGTTGCATGATAACATAGAAATGGTTTATTTAGGATCATGCTGCCTCCTTGGGAATTCGAGAAGGAGATGCTCAAGCAGGTAGCTTCTTTTTCCCCAGGACTGACTCAAACTGTGTGAGGAGCCATTGGACTCTGTGATCACTAGGACAGGGTCCTATGAACAACATGCAACTGACCAAAGAGCTACCTGTACTGGGGATGGTAGTTCCATGATGAATGGACAACATCCTCTTTGGAAAACTCCTGCATTAAGACCAGCAATGGAAAGACACACACTGAAGACAAGCTCAGTGAGCTGAATTACATTTTCTTACCAATGACAGAACATCTAAACAATGGGGAAAAAAACCCTCTGTTT
Organism: Crocuta crocuta; assembly: GCF_008692635.1. Lineage (NCBI taxonomy): Eukaryota > Metazoa > Chordata > Mammalia > Carnivora > Hyaenidae > Crocuta > Crocuta crocuta. The sequence goes on along the minus strand of NW_027551575.1, from coordinate 2,911,504 downwards.
GGGTTTTTACAGACTCCTGGAAAGCGACCAATGGCCTGGACATTTGGTCAGACAAAAGGGCAATGGAAACTTGGTCTACTAAAGGAGTATTCATACGGGGCACAACCCTGCTGATACTTAGGGGTACAATAAAATAGGAGATGTCAGCACCCATCAGAAGTAGCTTCTTCCAGGTTCAGAATGTGTCTGGAATTAACAAGCAAATATGCCCACGTTCTCCCTTGAGATGGCCACCTAGTCCAGGAAATGAATCCACAGGCAGCTATTACAACAACCTGGACAGCAGCTTCTTGCATCCTCTGGGGCACAAAATGCCAGTAAGAGCTATAGTGTCTGTCAACAGGAGAAATGACAGACGGCCATGTGTCAGATTCCCTGATGGGAAGGCGCTCATCACAGCTGCCAAGTCAGGCTGATGCTGGTGGCCCGGAGTCAGGCTATATCTGGTAACCACAAATGGGTTCTTCCGCGAACAGACACTGACCCCATCCTGGACTTTGTTTACTTAGAAATATAAATGCTTACAATAGTAGGAAGGAACCTGAACACCAGATATGCCAATTTGAACATCCAATCATCATTTCTTTATACCAAAGAACACACTTCAGAGCCCATAATGTCCAACAGTACGCACGGAGTGATTCTCCTCAGTACTAGCTTGATAGAGAATTACAATCGACAGTGAAAACATTGGTTGCCTAACAGAGAAATAAAAATATGAAGGGCATGTGCATATACACCTCCATGAGTGGGTGCTAACACTCAACATGAGTAGGCTTAAAAGGATACACTGGATAGATTCCTTTATTTTTCTTGTAAATCTGGAGCAGAGAGAGTAGGGAAGGATGCTGGTATCGTCTTCCCTAACTCACTTTCTTTTGTCCGTTCCTTTCTGCTGCAGCAGTCATATGACCAGGGCTTTAATTCCAAGGGCTGTAAGCAGGGATGATTCGAAAGCAACAAAGTTTATATATGAAACCTTTATGCCAGAATTCTTTAAGGCCTGATGGGGAAGGAGATGCCTTTAAGTTATCTCACAAAATTGGGACTAACAGTAAATTCAGCTATACTGCTCGATGGTCAAGAGAGCTCACTGGTTCTCCATGTAACCTTATTTTATGTGAAAAGGAATGGATTAAGCGGGAGGTACTTGCTAGACTAGTATTGGTGCCTGCAGTCCACATCAGCAGGGTGGCCAAAACCAAAGTTCCTTCCCAAAGGAGGGTTTGGATATAAATGGATAGGAAGAGGAATCGTAGCTTAATGAAGTAATGAATAAATGAGGTCCATAACAAAGGAAATCCAGTATCACTTTATCACCTCAGAAGAAGGATCAAAGCAAGAGGGTATGGTGTCTTACTTCAATTATACGTATAGATATATATGTGCTTCAAAGAGTGAACACATTTGTTTGTGGACACCACTCACACTTTTGGGACCTGAAATGCTGAAGGAAAGCCTGCAAATTTGAGGAGCTGTGCCTTGGGGGTATTTTTTAAAATTATTAACATTTAAGAGATTACTACTCATTAAATACACTTAAGTGATTGTAATTTAAGCGGCTGTGTACAAGGCTTAATTTTTAAAATTTTTAATTTCTAGTATAATTAACAATGTTAGGGTAGTTTCAGGTATACAACATAGTGATGCAGTAATTCTACACATTGTTCATCATAAATGTACTCTTAATTCCTGATTTCACCCATCCCCCCCCCGCCCCGTCATCTCCCCTCCAGCAACCACCAGTTCTCTACAGTTAAGACTTTAAAAAATATTTTTATTTGTTCCCTTTTCACATGGTAATGATGAGCTGGAAAGATTATGAATCACTCTATGAGATGCCAGTAAGATATTAGTACTCTAGTCATTTGACTCCTGTATAATTTTGCTTTAAATGTGTGGCCAAGGGGCGCCTGGGTGGCTTAGTCGGTTGAGCGTCCGACTTTCGCTTAGGTCATCATCTCGCGGTTCGTGGGTTCGAGTCCCGCGTCGGGCTCTGTGCTGACTGGTAGCTCAGAGCCTGGAGCCTGTTTCAGAGTCTGTCACTCCCTCTCTCTCTGACCCTCCCCTGCTCACGCTGTCTCTCTGTCTCTCATAGAAATAAATAAAACATTAAACAAACAAAAAAACTTTAAATGTGTGGCCCGAGACCATGGAGTACACCGTTAATTGAAAAAACAAGTAGACTCTGCCCACGTCTTGGCACAGAGCTCTGAAAAGTCTAATTTTCTAAGTGGTAAGACCATTAGGTACATCTTTTATTCTACTGAAGAGAATGAGTAGGTTCCTGGAAGAGGGGGGTAGTAGGGCCATGATTAGAAACTTGGAATTCTCAGCTCTCCCTAATTCAGAGAGAGGGGTGGGGTGGAAAGGAGTTAATTGCTCATGACTATGAAGCTTCCATGAAAACCATCGAAGTATGCAGTTTGGAGAGCCTGAAAGTTGATGAACACGTGGAAGTAGAAAGAGATGCACATCCAGAGATAGAAGTTGTGCGTTTCTTCCTTGACTTGCTCATTTACTCCATGCAGATATCCATCTTCATCCTTTAGCCTGTTTTTAAGCATTTTTTTTAATAATTAACCAGTTTAAATAACATGTTTGCATTATGTCAGCCACTCCAGCAAATGCATAAAACTTGAGCGTCAGTGGAATCTGATTACACCTGACAAGCAATGGGATGCTATGGCAGTTCTGGAGGTAGACAAAGTTAGAATGCAGTTAAATGACAGTCATAGATAAATGCTTGGTATGGGGAAAATCCTCCAAGTTTAACTATAAGTGCACAGTAAAGGAGACTGACAGGCAAGTTACTCAAAATAACTGGGTTTTCCCTTACAAAGGAAAGAGGATAATTGTGGCTCCATAACATATCCAAAGGAAATGAAAACAGCATTTTTAGAGATAAATGGACTCACATGTTTATTGCAGTATTATTTGCGACTGCCAAGGTACAGAAACCCAAGTGTTTATCAACAGGTGAATGGGGGTGCCTGGGTGGCTTAGTCGGTTAAGTGTCCGACTTTCGCTTAGGTCATGATCTCGCGGTTCGTGGGTTCGAACCCACCCACAGTCAGCTGTGCTGACTGCCAGCTCAGAGCCTGGAGCCTATTTCAGAGTCTGTATCTCCCTCTCCCTCTGACCCTCCCCTGCTCACGCTGTCTCTCTCTTTCTCTCTCCTAGAAATAAATAAAAAATATTAAAAAAAACAAAACAAAAAAACACAGGTGAATGGATTAAAAAAAAAAAAAGATGTGGCCTATATACACGATGGATTCTTCTCTAGTCAGGATAAAGNTTTTTTTTTTTTTTTTTTTTTTTTTTTTGACAACATGGATGGACCTTGAGCAGACTATGCTAAGTGTAACAAGTCAGGAGAGAGAGAGTACTGCTAAACAGACGTCAGATATGAAATCTAAAAGAATCCGACTTTTAAAAACAAAGTAAAATGCTATTTACCAGGAAATGGGTGGGTTTGGGGAACAGGATTTATGCGGTTTCCAGGTTTAAATGTGCAAGAGGTAGTAAATAAGCCATGGAGAATTAACATATAGTCTAAGGAGTATCAACAATATAGGACCCTAATTATATAATGATAAATACTGCTCCCATGGTGATCATACTCCAGTACATCAATGTATTAAATCAACATGGTATACATCATAAATTCATACAATTTGATATCAAATATATTCAATAAAAATCTAAATAGTTCAAACTCTTGGAGTGAGGCAAACAAAATTCTTTCAAATGAGCAATGCATCAACTGGGAACTAGGATACAGCCCATCTACAAGCAACTGAGGCAGGCAAGCTCACAAAGGAGACTTGACAAGGGGTAGCCAAAGAGCTGAATACAGAAAGCAGCAAGAGTGGGATACAAAGAAGACAGGAGCCAACTGATATACTAAGAGTGACGCACTGCACATTGCTGAAGGATATAAATAAAATAAAAATTAAAAGGGGCGCCTGGGTGGCTTAGTCGGTTAAGCGTCCGACTTTTGCTTAGGTCATGATCTCGCAGTTCCTGGGTTCGAGCCCCGCGTCAGGCTCTGTGCTGACTGCCAGCTCAGAGCCTGGAGCCTGTTTCAGTCTGTGACTCCCTCTCTCTCTGACCCTACCCTGCTCACACTGTCTCTCTCTCTCTCTCCTAGAAATAAATAAAAAACATTTAAAAACATTTAAAAAAATAAAAATTAAAAATTAAAAAATAGAAAAAGATTTTCAGTCACCTTGATAAGAACGATTTTAGATGAACAAGGGAGAAGACACACTGTATTGAACTGAGAATATCAGCAGATGGTACTTCAACGGCGACAGTCTAATGAGTTACCCACCCCACAGAAAAAATTAGTGCTTTATCAGTTATTACAGATTAAGGAGAACACCAAAGGAGTTTGAAAATACGAGCGAAAATTAATATCCTCTTAATCCAAGGAATATTGTCCCACTTCTACTCCTCTTCCTATCTCCTCTACTCCCACCCACTGCACATTGTTTTCAATACAACTATCTCAAATGAATTCATTTTGTCCTTTCCTCAAGTATTACTAATCTCTAGGACACACAGTTTCCAACAACTGCTTATGATGAAACCAACAACGCTATTTCTGAGGTCCACATTGAAACAGACTTTTCAAATTATTTTCTAACCGTTTTCAAACCAACCAAGAAATACACTGCCTCATTTTAACAGTGATGAATACATAGTTAACATGATAGAGGCCAGGAGTCAGCCACCAAGTAGGTGACAAGCCTAATTGACCTAAGGTTTTAAACTGCAGTTTTCACCAAATCACACAGCCATTCCCCAGACAAACACAAGCTATCATGTTTCTGAAAAGTTGGCAGCTGCTCCTTTAGCCTTTTTTCCTCATTGGTATGCACCTGGTGTAATCCACTTCCTGTGGTCAACATTCCTTCAGAGCAAGTGTAAATTAGCATATCTCTTGGCATCTTTCTGCCCTTGCCCCTATTCATAGAAAAGAAAAGTCAAAAGAGAGGGGTCAGCTAATGCAGATCAAGCCAAAATTATAAAGACATTTAAAAATAGAACTTTAGAGAGAGGAGTCATGTTGGTAATGGGAATCCTGGAAACTGACACATAACCATAGGCTTAACAAGGAAGAAAATGGCCTTGACAAAAGCACATGTGTTGACACTTGAGCTAAAGGGAAGTTAGGGTTTGCAAGGGGAAGTGGGTGGGGAGGAAGAATTTCTTACTTTTGGGTTTTGTCAGTGATAAGATTTTTTATCTATTGTCAAAATCTGGAAAAAGACTATTCTGGAAAATACAGTCCCTCCTAAGGCATACTACACATCGACTGGTGCATGAGTTTCCTAAGGTTATTAGCACTCCCTAAAAATTTTTATTCAGTATTTTGCTTACATACCCACCTGCCTTTATATAATAAAGATCTGGAAGATTTTCTTTGTATTATCAGTAGAAAAGGGAAAACTCTTCAAATTGCAGTGTTAATTGTTTAGAGAGTGTAATGAATTTCTGGAATTTTTAAAATAATTTTCATTTCATTCCCAGGCCTTCTCTGTCAAGGTAATGATTTTCATTTGAAAGAACCAATCCCTGGATTTTAAATGTCAGTCATTTAATATTAAGACCACCCATAAAATCACTCCATGATCTTATCATAAAAGCCAAATACAGTTTTATGGTTTATCTTTTCCTCTGGGGGCATTAATATGCATTATTTTATTCATCTGCAACTTTTATTTTAGAGCCTTTATCTTTCAGGCATGTAAGTTCTTCTCAATGAAAACTGCAAGTTGGCCAGCTGTCAGCCTGATCCTTACAGGAAGGAAAATGACCCAGCCAAAACAAATTCTGGAGGAACGATCCAGAAAGATCTGGAGAAAGGTTTTCCAAGTTGACTCTCCACTTCCACCTTTACTATTTCAAGTGTCTAGTGATCAGACCCAGGATTAATTTTTTTTAAGTTTCTCAGGTGCTTTAAATGCAACCCAATATTGTGAAGTGCATGCACACACATGAATCCCAACAGGAGCTAGGCAACATGATTTCATACAGCTTTCCCCAAAACAGAAAAATTAGAGCTTTCTTTGCTCTCAAAGGCTGTGCAGCCATTCAAGAATCATTACAGTTGCCCTTCCACCTGTGCCCTATTCGCCACCAACCAGGAATTATCACGTCAATGAGTAACAGCTGCCTTACTTACATTAGGCTCAGCATCTGAGCGTGCAAATTCAGCCGGAGGTAGAGCTACTTAAGCCATGGCAACATTGTGAGGAAACAACCCACCAAACAAACCACAAACAATGATGATGGCTGAAAGTTTTCCCTCTTTATCGCCTTTTCAGGCAAATTGTAATTTCTGATGGTGGTCCATGAGGATCAGTTTGTCCATTCCTCTTATAAAACTGTGGAGACATTGAAGTAATTTTCCCATGCTTGGTGTTGGTGGGGAGAGCTCTTCACCACAGGTAAACTCAAGAGTGGTAGAAAGTGCTCTATGCTCTAGAAGTTCATTCAGGCTCTGCACAGACTCGGTGTGGTCACCAGCCCCCTAATGATCCATATCCTGGTTTTTATACTTGTGTTCACATTATAGAACAGCTATACCAAATTACATGATGCTTAGCTTATCGCGCGTGCGCGCGCACACACACACACACACACAATCTCACAGTTCACTAAGCAGAAGTCCTACTATTATCACCAACCTCAAATTAACGTGTTGGCAGGGACGCATTCCTTACCGGAGGNCGCGTGCGCGCGCACACACACACACACACACACACACACACAATCTCACAGTTCACTAGGCAGAAGTCCTACTAGTATCACCAACCTCAAATTAACGTGTTGGCAGGGACGCATTCCTTACCGGAGGCTCTGGGTATCAACCTCCTTCCCAACGCTTTCACATTCTCCAACGAGTTCAGTTTCTCATGGTTGTAGCATCGAGTACTACAACCCTTCACTATCACTCAGAAAACAGTCTTTACTCCTACAGCTGGTCAGTGTATGTCCTTACACATTGGATAAAGTCCTAGGAGCCTTTCTCCAGTCACTGTATGTGGATTTCATGACTCAGAGTTGACAATAGCACCTCAAAGACCTCACACTGTCAGGAATCTCACTGACTTCCCTTCTACCATTTGCCCCCACCTTCTTCCTCAAGCTGCCTCTTATGCTTTTAAGGCCTTAAGTGATTTCACTGAACTCACCTGAAGAATCCAGAATAATCATCACACCTTAAAGTCCATATCCTTAATTACATTTGCAAATTCCCCTTTGCCATATAATGTAACATATCTACCTATTCCAGGGATTAAGGAGCAAACATCTTTAGGAGTAGCGATTATGATGCCTAGCACATGCCTTTGCATAACTCCCTCCTCTTAACTATGGAATGGATTTATCAAGTAAAATGCAACAGGTTATGAGATGTCGCTTTCAAAATTAGTTATAAAAGGAATGCAAATTCCATCTTGGGGCACTGTTTCTTTCTTGATCCCTTGCTCTGGGGATACCACTTGCCATGTTGTGAGACAAACATACAGTGAAAAGGTCCATGGAATTCAGCTTAGGAGCAGAAGCAGATATTCTTAGGACTGGTATCAGCCAAATGAATGACTTTGGAAATAAATCTCCCTAAGCAGGGCCTTGAAACATCTGCAGGTACAGCCAATATCTTGATTGAATCTTTGTGAAAAGAACCTGTGTCAGACATACCCAGCTAAGCCACTCCCATATTTGTGACATACAGAAACTAAAATAAGGCTTGTTGTTTTAAACTGCTAAATCCTGGAAGTATTGGTTATGAACTTGGAACATAGTAACCTTGGGTTTAAGAAGACCGATCTACTACAGCCCCTCTGGAAAACAGTGTGGAGGTTCCTCTGGAAACTAACAATAGAACTCCCCTAGGACCCAGCAATAGCACTGCTAGGAATTTACCCAAGGGATACAGAAATGCTGAGGCATAGGAGCACATGTACCCCAATGTTCATAGCAGCACTCTCCACAATAGCTAAAACACGGAAAGAGCCTAAGTGTCCATCAACGGATGAATGAATCAAGAAGATGTGGTTTATCTATACCATGGAATACTACATGGCAATGAGAAAGAATGAAATCTGGCCATGTGTAGCAACATGGATGGACCTTGAGGGTGTTATGCTGAGCGAAATAAGTCAGGCAGAGAAGGACAAATATCATATGTTTGCACGTATAGGAGGATTAGGAGGAACTTGACAGAGGAACAAGGGGGAGAAGAAGGGCGGAAATGGTGGGGGAAAGGGAGAGAGGCAAACCATGAGAGACTCTTGAATGCTGACAAAAACTGAGGACTGATGGATGTGGGGGGGAGGGGGGATGGGCATGGAGGAGGGCACTTGTGGGGATGAGCACTGGGTGTTATGTGGAAACTAATTTATCAATAAACTATTTGTAAAAAAAATTAAAATTTAAATTTAAAAAAGTAAAAAAGAAAAAAGAAAAAAAAAAGAAGAAGACCGATCTACATAAATAGAGGGAGAAGAAAATACTGACTTTGTGTTATGATCCGCCACAATTGGGAAAAGAAATGTTGCCCTTCTCTATGGTAGCTATAGCAGTGAACCTGGGGCAGTGTTTCTCAAAGTGGCTCACGGATCACTTATAGTATAAACACCTCAGATGACTGAATAAGTTGCAGATTCCAGGGCCTTCTACATTAGAAACTCCAGGGAGTGAATGTGCCTTACTAATAAGCTTCTCAAGTGGTATTTATTCTCATAAAATTCTGAGAACCACTGATAACGGTGGTTAGGAATGCAGACTTTGAACAATCTGTGTTTAAGTCTCAACTCTTTAGAAAATGTTAACTGTTTTGTTCCTTTAGAATCCCCAGCACCTAAACAGCACCTGCACATAGTTGGTGCTCAAAAAATGTTTGTCAAGTCAACATTTGACTAAATAAATGACCAAGGGCAATTGTCTTAATTTCACTGCTTTTCTTAATAGAAAAAATAAATAAATAAGGACAGTAACCCCTATTTTTAAGGACAATTGTAAGAATTAAATGAACTAATGTGTGTGCAACACATCACATGGTGCCTGGTACCCTAACAATGTGTACACTGCATGCAGGTACTAATGGTGCCTGTATTGCTATGGTCATCACATAAGTGTTGGTGACAGCAGCAATGACCCAGGAAACCCTTTGCTCTCAGAAAAACTCAGGAGTTATAAAATGTGCTCTCTGTGGGCACTTGTTGGGATGAGCACTGGGTGTTGTATGTAAGCCAATTTGACAATAAATTACCTTTAAAAAATGTGCTTTCTGTGCTCGTTGAAGAGATGCTAGATGTGCATGCAAGAGGTGAGGATATATTTTCAGTATTTATTAAAAAAAAAACAACCCAACCCATTCTTTAGAAGTTTCAAATAATCTTTTCCAGTGAGGCTGTGAGGGGCTGAAAGGCTGGACATAAGGAAATATAAATTATGTTGAGATTCTTATTTATCCTCTGCTGCATCTTTTCCCCCTTCTCCCACCCCAAAGGAGGAATTTTTATATTTCTGGTCCGATATTGCTGCATGTTCACTGGCTTCTGGCGTAAAAGATAGGCCAACTGCTCTCAGTACAGTCTTGAAAACACTAAAAAGAATTCAGACTGAAGGGCGCCTGGGTAGCTCAGTCAGTTAAGCATCCAAATTTGATCAGGTCATGATCTCATGGTTCGTGAGTTCAAGCCCTGCATTGGGTTCACTGACATCAGTGCAGAGCCTGCGAATCCTCTGTCTCCATCCCTCTCTGCCCCTCCCCCACTCACGCTGTCTTTCAAAAATGAATAAACATTTATTTAAAATATAAAGAATTCAGACTGAAACGTGCTCTGTGAATATAAGGTAACAGTGGTATTTGGGAAAAAAAACACCTTTGTGTAATTTAATCACTTCACCAGAATTAAAATATTAGAGTCGGTGACATTTAATTTGACTTAGAATTTGATTAATATGGGATGTATTCATTATCTTGATCATGTTGCTGATTTCATGGGAGCAGCACTGATTTTAAAATGTGTTCATGGGTCCTCTGATACTCTTCCCTTCAAGTAATGGAGCCTAATTCCCCCTCCCTTCAGTGTGAGATGCCCTTAGTGATCTAACAAATAGGAAAAAGAGGAAGTGATTACAGAGTTCAGAGGCTAGGTCATAACACAATTCAGTTTCCTCTTTCTTAATGTTTCTTGGATCACACACCCTGGGGGAAGTCACTTGCCATTGTGAGGACACTCAAGTAACTAAGGCATCTTGTCAACAGCCAGGAGAGTTAGCCATCTTGGAAACAAATCCTCTGACCTCAAACCATCAGGCATCTGCATTCCTTTTAGAATCTGCCTGGAACTATAGAGAGGCCCTGAGCCTGAGCCTCGCAGATAAGTTACTCCCCAATCTCTGATCCACAGAAACCATGGGATGACAAATGCTTGCTGTTTTAAGCCACCAAGTTAGGGGGTAATTTGTTACACAACAATACACAACTAATGCAAAAGGTATATACACATGTCAAATTTATCCCATTATACACCTTAAATACGTGTAGCTTATTACTTCTCAGTTATAACTCAATAAAACCAAAAAAGTAAAGGATAGTAGAAATACTACAATTTATTATTGAGTGGAAATTTTGCTCTTCTTAAAATGATCAATGTGCAGATTAAAGCCAGGTGTAGAACTGGATTTTTGGTAAAGGAGACGCCCTGCCCCACAAAAAGAATTCCAGGAAATGATGATGTTCCTATTCAAAATAGTATTCGAAGTAAACAGCCAGCCATGGTTGCTGGATTACTATCCCTGTCGGTTGTCAAGATATTTTCTTTATTTGGTCCAACCACCCCTGATACGCTAAAAAGAAAATTTGAACTCAACAGTTTCTTTCTAACAGTAGTGGAGATGATTTAATTAAATAAATCTACTCTTGATTATATTAACAACTGGAAGTAAGAAATAGCTCTGGAGTGACACAAAATTCTGTTCAATTATGAAGACGGCAAATGTCACAGGAAGGAAAGAGTGTACATATAATGCAACGTATATGTATATAAATTTTAGATAGATGGTAGAGAATTTACAGAATTGCATTTTCCCAGGTTAGGTTACCTCCCATACCAATATTTGTAATGCCTATATTATAGTTCATTTTGATATAAATGCTATAATTTGTATAAGCAATTTTCTGTTATTGATACTTGGCTCATTTCTAACTTTGTGGTCATCTGTAATTGCTGTGGTAAGTGTCCCTTTAGCTGAAGCTTTATTTGCTCCTCTCTTCAGGGGGGATTTTTGAAAGTGAAAGTTCAACATGTATGAATGTTGTTAAAGCTCTCATTACAAATTGCCAAACTTCTTTCCAAAAATACCAGGCCAATTTACAGGCTCATTGACATAAGAATTCCTGTCCTACCACATTCTTGTAAACACTGTGGAATTTTTTAAATTGGCCCCTCTACTTTTCATGAGTTTCTGAGATATTTTAAAAGATTTTTACCATCCCTACCACTACTCCTTACAATTTTGTTTCCTTCATGGAAAACATGTTCATTTGATGATAACTCCTTTTTCGAGTATGGTAAGCCTTTACGGTTGGCAAGATTTAGCACCAGATAGAACGTAGTGACCAAATCTCAAATAAATCACTGAATTAATAAAGTCATTAATTCTTATTAAGAGTTAAATTTCTAGGGGCGCCTGGGTGGCTTAGTCGGTTAAGCGTCCGACTTTCGCTTAGGTCATGATCTCGCGGTTCGTGGGTTCGAGCCCCGCGTCGGGCTCTGTGCTGACTGCCAGCTCAGAGCCTGGAGCCTATTTCGGAGTCTGTGTCTCCCTCTCTCTCTGACCCTCCCCTGTTCACACTGTCTCTCTCTCTCTCAGAATAAAACATTAAAAAAAAAAAGAGTTAAATTTCTAAATCACTTTCAACAGAATAATATAAAAGCAATAAAAGTGCAATGAACAGATTCTCATTTGAGGCTAAGTATCTGCTATTCCTATTTAACAAAAATAAAGGCAAATCCTTCTTCAACTAGACCCACTGAGGAAAATATTCAGTTCCCAGGGACAGCTCTATGAGATGCCAAAAAACCGTAAGTCGTTTTCTACCAGGAAAATCACATGTAAAATTTATGAGGAAGTTATATAAAAGGCAAGAACAGCAACAACAACAAAAATATGCCCAATATACTTGAGTTTGGGGCATGCACAATATTTTTCAACAAGATTAGGGTCATCATACTTACCATGCAATGGTTGCTTACCTTGTGTTTCCATGAAATACCTCATTCAGTTCATACCAAAAACTTCTGAAACATGGTCTCTACTATCCTCATAGATAATAGGATATGAGAAGCTTTGAGATATTAAATAACTCGTCCAAGTTGACAGAGACCATAAGTGGCAGTGATAGGCTTCACAGCCAGGTCTTTTTGACACCAAATCCTGTACTTTTCCGGTACATACTTATCAGAGACCCAATGCATAGTTTTGTTAGGCTGGTTTTTGTCAAAGATGTTGGACCGGAGGCAGCATGGCACAAAAGAATAAGCAAACACAAATAAACACAGGCTTTACCTCTGGACATCCTTGGATTTGAATCTTGGCCCTATATCCTAGGTTCTAACTTCTATGATCTTCAGTTTCCTTACAGTAGCATCCCCACTTGTTATGTGATGTAAGTGACTGAATGTCTGCCACAGTGTTCAGTGTGATGCTCAGTATGTATTACCGATTCCTATGTACCTGATACAAAGTAGACAAGCGGGGGAAAGGAAACTTATACTCAATCACGTCCACCAGAGGGCAGAGTAAGAATTAACATGTCTTTTTGTGCCAGTTTTTGATATGTGATGTAGAATGTGATGTGAATGCTTAATTTAAATACCATTTACTAATTTTTAAAACTTGAGGGGGGCTATAACAGATTTGAAAAGAGAATAAATAACAATATAAAAAGGAAATACATAATAATAATAATAATAAATAAACTGAGTATTACTTTACATTCTCTAAATTACTGAAGCAGGAAAGTTTGATACTGAGGAAAAATATGAAGCCATTATAAGGATTTTTACAGTTTAAAAAGTAACCAGCAATATCCTTAACTTATTTTAAATATGATATCAGGAAAAACAGAAGAAGTAGGGAGATGAAAAAAATTATGCAACTGATACAGCTCTTTATGTTAAACAGTACAGGTGGCAAAACATTTTCCAGAAAAAAAAAAGTGTTAAGATTTTTTAAATCACAGAAGTAAGACTATGCCAAAGGAAGGGAGGGAGGCAATACTATGTCAGATAGAAAACAACTCCTTAAATATAGCCATGCCTGAGTTATTCAACACTTCCAGGGAATATCCTTGCCAAAGAAAATAAATCACTCCTTACTTGTCAGCGTCTCTCTCTCTGACGCTCATTGGCAACCACTTGATGTTATGTGTACGTTTCCTCCAGAAGAGTAGAGTGGATTGTGTGGTAGATGTGTCAACAGTCAGCTTACTGCTGCAGCTCTCTTTCAGAATTATCAAGCCCATCATTAAAGAGGCTCATTTTAATGATGCTGGACATTTAAATTGGTCCTATGCGAAGTGTGTTTTGTTTCTTAACAATTTGGTCTTTCAAACAAAAATAAAGTCCTGGGTAATCTTTGTCCTTTTTTAGATGAGAATGACCTTCCTTTGTTGATATTATAGACAAATCCTCACACTTACTAAACTAAGAGCAGTGATAAAGTCTCATAATGGCCATGAAGACAGACCTTCCAGTACGTGGTCTGCTCTCCCTCCTCCCAAGACTCTTCCCAGATGTGCAAACTTTCAGACATCCTCTGCTGCTTACAGACTTGGCAGAGGGAGCTGCCCCGACTGTCAGTTATGAAACAGAATTACATTTAATGGAACTTTCTATTCAAAGGGTCTGATCCTCTAGGAGTCTTCTCAGTGGACCACAAATGCCCACTGTGAATGTGTCGGAATCAGAATCAATCTCAGACCTACTGACTAGAATTTCCTAAACTAGATGTCAGCAATCCAGATTTTTAACTATTTTATCAGAATCTCCTTGAACGCTAGATTTCAGAGCTGCTGAACTAGGTGAGAGCTAGCAAATTGGGTATAATGATAACAATAATACCATATTCTCCACTAAGTTTACAGTATACAAAGTGACTTAACCAGCATTTTTTCCATTGACCGTCACAACTGGCCTCGTAACTATTAAGGGACTAATATTGCATTGCTTACTTACAGGCATTCTCTTGTATCTTCTAGGACATAGGTTCTATTACTTAGGATCATTATTCCTTAGGATCATTATTCTACACTCTAGAAGAGGAATAAAGTCTTTAAAAAATGATGTGGTTATTCATCATCAGATTTGGGAACTGAGTGAAGGTTGGTTTTGGACTCTCTTACTCCTCATCTTTCTACCACACAACACTGTCTTGATAACTTCTGGGTAGACAGAGCCAGGTCTCGCTGCTCAGGTGAGGAAATTTAGACCCACAAGGTCTAGGACAACATCAGCATCCAACTCATTTCCAAATATCTTATGTTTAGTTATCTTGACAACAATATATTTTAGAGGCATGTTTAATGTAGTTTTTATTATTTTTAAAGATGTTCCTGGGTCCCTGGGTGGCTCAGTCAGTTGAGTTTCCAACTCTTAATTTTGGCTTGGGTCATGATACCAGGGTCATAGGACTGAGCCCATTTTCCAGAATGTCGTTCTCTCTCTCTCTCTCTCTCTCTCTCTCCTTCTGCCCGTCTCTGCCCCTACTCTCTCAATTAAAACATTTTTAAAGATGTTCCTAGAACATCTGCCTGTGGAGTTACTTTTAATGCCCTGGAAATAAGTTGGGACAGATCCATCCATACTTTTCCCAGGTTTTTGTTAAAACAACTTTTCAGTGGAATGAGATAAAGACATATTGAGGGATTTCTCTATAGCAATAGCAGACTCAAAAGAAGGTGAAATTCCTTTGACCAAAGCTAGCTAACCACAGCAGAGTTTATTTTCTGAAAATAAGCACAATAGTATTTCCAGTCCTGCTTGCTTCTCCAGAATTTTGTCATTTACCTAAGAGATGGGGCCTATGTCCCCTCCTCTTGGCCCCAGGCAGGCTTTTGACTGTTCCAATCAATAGAATATGGCAGAAGTGATGCTAACTAACTTCCATGGCTGGTTCATCAGAAAGGATACAGCTTCTGCAGGGTCCATGTTTTAGGGACATTTGTGTGGATCCAGTGAGGAAGCCCAAGCTAGCGCATGTAGAGATGAATAGGGGTTCCCAGGGTGCAATTGGATTTTGTCCTATATCTTCTCCTTTATACCATCAGCTTAAGTCTGTTCTCTAGGAAGGTGTGCCATGTTTTTCTCTAGGAGGTTATAGGAGGGTGCAGTTAACTCAGCCTCAGTTAACTACTACCCCCTCCAGAGCCATTTGAATTTTGATTACAGCTTCAGCCTTAGAACAAATCTAACTGCAAGGTATAATATCAATTATGGGAAGGCAACCTGAAGGGCAGGTGAATTATTTACATTTCTGAAAATCATACACAGGAGGCTGAATTCCACTTTGCTCCAGGCTGAAGCATATGTTTAGCCAAGACCTGGTGGCTTCCAATGTGAAACAAAAGGAATTTGGGCAGTTATCTAAGTTCTCTTGATTGGCAAGTCTGAATTGTTCAGAATAAGGTCTCTCTGATGCAGCAAGACCCAATAATATCTTGAAAACATGAACACTGTATTTTAGGCAAAGTTTAGTGAGAAACATTCCTGGTAACTCTGTGTATATGGGAGATATGGCATCACTGTATACATGGAAGATATAAAAGCACCTTCTGTATATTAAAAATATAGTGCAATGTGGCCCTTCGAATTAAGTTTTATTAGATAATATCTCTTGGGTATTCTACACATAACCATGTCACCAATCTTGGTGTGTAACCTTAGGAAAGTCATATTACCTCTCTGGTTTTTACCTAGTCATCAAAAATAGGGAGTACTGCACGTACTGAAGTGATCATATCACAGTATGTATAAATATCACATCAGTACATATGAAACTGTACTGACAATGTTGTTTGTCAATTATACTTCACTAAAAGAATAATATGGCATTTGAATCATACAGCTTTCTACTAAGTCTACCACTCTAGGATGCCAGTCTCTAGACTTTGCCCTCACCAAAGCCACAGGAAGATTCTGGCCATTTACCAAGAAGACCACATTGGAAAACTTCCCCTTGACTTTATACCAAGAATAAAATATCTCCCCCTACATTATTTAGGGCATTTCAACCCAAGATATCAGTAGAAACACCTGAGTACTACACTAAATTGGGTACATAATTCATTCTGGAAACATGCTTGTAATCCAAAGCACTGGAATACTAAAGTGAATTTGAAGAACCGGTGGCTAAGTTGTGATCATGTGATCTTTGGTAGTACTTGTCAAGTATTACTCGTTTTGCAAGACATTGCTCATTTATCAAGTTAAAATTTATTAGAAACATTTGCTTGTGTTGCAGAACATTCGCAGAACAACTTACTTGTGATCCAAGATTTTATTGTATTTTAAAACCCAGTTTAAAATCTCACCCAGGATCCATGATAACGGGAGCAGCTGATCCTGGTTTGCCCAAAATTATACATTTAAAGAAGGAACCATGTCTCCTAACTTCTGGTTCAAAGTTTCCTCAGTTACTGGTGTCTACTCTCTTATCCCATGCAATTCTATGTATGTAAAAAATGATTTGACTACTAATTGACAGTCTATAAACCTTCATTTCCATGAGAACAACAACAATGGTCAAGCTTTGTATCAATACTTTTCTCCCCCAACTTTCCTCTTTTTAGATTTTTTTCAGAAATAACTGGGGAAAAAAAGACCCCTAGCTGAACCTGGCTTGCATTTGATAGCCCCCCAATGTAGTTTTACAGTCAATGCATCATTTGAACATACTTTAGCAGAAAGTGACACTTTTATAATAATCTGACACATTATGACATGCAGAGATGCTCTACTTTGCAGTAAATCATTTAAAAATGTGTTCATTCCTGCGGTGCCTGGAAGGCTGGGTTGGTCGGGTGCCTGACTCTTGGTTTTGACTCAGGTAAAGATCTTACAATTCATGAGATAGAGCCCTGAGTTGAGCTCCATGTGCTGACAGCACAGAGCCTGCTTAGGATTCTCTCTCCCTATCTCTCTGCCCCTCCCCCACTCATGCTGCTCTCTCTCTGAAAATAAATAAAATAAACTCAAAAAAAATGTTCATTCCTGGGGGCACCTGGGTGGCTCAATTGGTTGAGCATCTGACTCTTGATTTTGGCTCAGGTCATGATCTCACAGTCATGAGATCGAGCCCCATGTCCCCATGTCGGGCTCCATGCTGACAGTGCAGAGCTTGCTTGGGATTCTCTCTCCCTCTCTCTCTGCCCCTCCCCAGCACACACATGTGCATGCAGATTCTAAGTAAAATAAAACAAAATAAATAAAATAAAAGTAAAATAAAATAAATAAAATAAATAAAATACAAAGATGTTCATTCCTAAGTGTGCTGTAAAATGGATCCCAGTTAGACTCAACTTCAAACCAAAATAAGACAAAGAGAGAAGCTTTTTAGTCACTTCCCCAATGTATCCTTACGGGGACAAAAGAAATAAACATATAAAAATCTTAATTTCACTTTGTAATCAAAGATGGATTGTAAAAAATCAAAAGTCAACAATGTTCTGCAGGTAGCATCCTACATTTTAAAACTGTTTATTTTAATGACTTTTATTTTCTCACCTCATAATAGATATAGGTTGCATACAGTAAAAACACCGAAAAAATATCATTCTCTTTAAGTTGAAAAGTGCTCGGTCAAATTACGAAGAATAATGTAAATAATAAGGACACACACTGAGGCAAAAGAATGCTGTTGTGTCTTTCCAGAAACCACAGAAGCCGAGAACCCCTTCCGTGAGTGCACAGAGTTGTAAAAGTAAAGGACAAACTACCTCTCACTCAGGCTCACCCAAACCAAGGTGGGAGGAAATAGCACACTTAAGTAAAAAGCCTACTAAATATTTAATGAACCAAGATTAGAAAACCGTTTCTGTCTTTACAGTTTTGATTACTTCCTGCTTTTTGCTTTTCTCTCTTCCTTTCCTTCCACAAAGCGAACACTCCCATGGCTGTAACTTTCCTGCTCCAAGGGAGCCAAGGCCCAGTTTGGCAACTGCCTGCCCCACCTTTCTTCAGCTCCTCCAGCCAACTTTTCTCACTAGCCAGCTCTTCACTTCAGCTCCTCTAACTGGTTTAAAAACATTCTATCTGTGGTAACGGCATCTTCTGGTCACTAAAGCTTGAAGCCGTTAATTGCCCTATGCCCACCTCTTCCTGGTCCCTAATGCCTGGGTTCACACCATTTCTCCCACTGCTATCAGAGTAGGACTGGACGAGAACACGAATATTAGGTGCATGCCGGCTGTAGTGAGCTTGGCTGCATTCCCGTCCAGAGCAACCAGTTCCCAGATTTATAACCATATGGAAGTTATTTAACCTCTCTGCGGCTCCTTTTCCTCATTAACCAAAGAAAGTTGGTAATAACCATTCTTACCTCAGTGAGTTGTTGTGAGAATTAAATTACAAAACACACAAAGCACTAGAAAGGTAGACAGTGAGTGTTTGCTACCTTTTAAATATAGGGCCTTATCGGGGCACCTGGGTGGCTCAGTCAGTTGAGCATCCCACTTGAGCTCAGGTCATGATCTCACGGTTCGTGGGTCTGAGCCCTGCATCCGGCTCTGTGCTGACAGCTCAGAGCCTGGACCCTGCTTCAGCTTCTGTGTCTTTTTCTCTCTCTGCCCCTCGCCCATTCTCACTCTGTCTCTCAAAAATAAACATTAAAAATTAAAATAAATGTAGGGCCTTATTACACACACACTTATATTAAAGGTACACACCTGTACCTCTGTATCATCCTCTTTGCTGAGATGACTCGTTAATCCTCCAATGCCTGCTGCACACATCTCAAGGATTAAGCCTAATCCCACTCCACTGCTCCCAAGGTGTCAGTGATCCTCAGCTGACGAAGAGGCTTGAGTCATCATCCATCAGCAGTACCCACAATAGGTCCACAGTCTGTATTGCTGGCCTGTAAACAGCCTTTGGCAACCCTGAGCTCCAGCTCTATCTGTCCCCAGCCCAGTCCTCCTTAGCCACAACCACCTTCCCTCTTCTTGCTCCCATGCCTCCCTCCATGTGGCATTTCCTCCACTTCCCTCCCGGATCCTTCATTTGACTCTGAGATATTTCAAACAAATAAAAAAAATATACAGCAGAGAATTATATAACAAACATACCCTCCACCCAATGCTATCAGTTCTAAATATTTTACCACACCTGTGTCACATATCATTAAAGAGATGAAACATTACAGATGTATCTGAAGCACATGTGTGCCCCTCCCCTGATCCCCTGGTTCCTCAAAACCTCCTGAGAGGTGACCAATGTCCTGGGTCTGATATTTGTGATTTCCTTGCACTTTTAAAATACTTGTATTCATCAAGAACAAGGAAAGTCTGAGATACTGTCACAGCAAAGAGGAGCCTAAGGAGACATGATGACTCCTAAATACTAGACATACTAAATGTAGTATGATATTCTAGATGGAGCCTGAAGCAGAAGAAGGAAATTAGGGAATAATAGAAATCTCAATACACTATGGACTTTAGTTAATAATAATGCATGAGTATCTATTCAATGTTTATAAAAAAATATACCATACTATGTAAGATAGGGTATAGGTATATGGGAACTATCTGTACTATTCTCATAATCTTTCCATAAATCTAAGTTTATTCTACCATTAAAAGATTATATTAAAATATTATTGCCTCCTTAGCCATTGAAAACATACAGCATTGTTCCAAATGTTCTTTAGGTTTTCTAATCTGTATAAATGATATCATACATGACTATACCTCTATCATGATGCATTTCATTACCCAACTAGCTTTTTTAAGTATTTAGTCTCCAATGCCTCACCCAAATTCTATTCTCTCTCCCTGTTCATGGTGACTTCTAAGAGATGCATCCTCAAGCTTCCTTGCCCCCTGCTGCTGGATGAATTTGCCCACTGGAAAGCAACAACAGGAGACTAGAAAGTGTCAGAAGGGAAAATGTGACATGCTAAGCAGAATAATGACCCCCAAAGATATCCTTGTCCTATTAATCTCAAATAAACCTAACCTTACATCTTAAAGAAGAATTCATACCAATACTTTATAAATTCTTTCCAAAAAACTGAAGAGAAAGGAACACTTTCAAACTCAATTTAATGAGGTAAGCCTTACCCTGGTACTAAAGTCAGACAAAGATACTATAAATAAAGAAAATTACAGGCCAATATCCCTGAGGAACATAGATGCAAAAATCCTCCATAAGACACTGATAAACTGAATTCAAGAGCACATGAAAAGGATCATACTCTCCATGATCAAGTGACATTTAGCCCTAGGATCCAAGGATGGTTTAACATATGCAAATCAGTAAGTGATACGGCATTCACAGAATGAAGGACAAAAAATTATATGATCATTTAATAGAAGCATAAATGGCATTTGACAAAATTCACTTTTCTTTTATAATAAAAACCCTTAACAAATCAGGTATAGAAGGAATGTACCTTAACATAAAAAGCTCATATGTGAAAAGCTCCCAGCTATTATACTTGATGGCGAGAAGTTAACAGCCACGGGTTTAAAATCAGGAATAAGACAAGAATGCCCACTCTCCCCACGTCTATTCAACACAGTGCTGGAAGTCTTAGCCACAGAAATTCGGCAAAACAAATAAAAGGCATCCAAACGGAAGGAGATGGGTAAAATTATCTCTCTTTGCAGATGACGTGATCTCATATATATATATACTAAAGACTCCACCTAAAAACTGTTAGAACTAATACATGATGAATTCAGTAAGGTTGCAAGATACAAAATTGACATACAAAACTCAATGTGTTTCTATCTAAATTTTAACAATGGACTATCCAAAAGAGAAATGAAGAAAGCAGTCCCATCTATATTAGCATCATAAACAATAAAATACTTAGCAATAAATTTAACCAAGGAAGTAAAAGATCTGTATGCTGAAAATTATAAGTTATTGATTAAAGAACTGAAGAAGACACAAAGGCGCCTGGGTGGCTCAGTCAGTTCAATGTCCAACTTCAGCTCCAGGTTCATGGATTTGAGCTTTGTGATGGGCTTTGTGCTAACAGCATAGAGCCTCTCTGTCTCCCTCTTTCTATCCCTCCTCTGTGAATGCTCTCTCTCTCTCTCTCTCAAAAATAAATCAACATTAAAAATTTTTAACTAAAAAAAAAAAAAGAATTGAAGAAGACACAAATAATTGGAAAGGTATCTGTGTTCCAGATTAGAATAATGAATATTGGTAAAATGCCCATACTACCCAAGGTGATCTGCATTTTCAACGCAATCTCTATAAAAATTCCAATGCCATTTTTCATAGAAATAGAAAAAAAAATTCTAAAATCTGTGTGGTACCACAAAAAACTCTGGATAGTCAAAACAGTCTTACCAAGCACAAAAAAAACTGGAGGCATCACACTGCCTGGTTTCAAAGTATATCACAAAGCTGTATTGATCAAAACAGTATGGTAATGGGACGCCTGGGTGGCTTAGTTGGCTAAGTGGCTCAGGTCATGATCTCATGGTTCATGGGTTTGAGCCACACATCAGGCTCTGTGCTGACAGCTCAGAGCCTAGAACCTGCTACGGATTCTGTGTGTGTGTGTGTGTGTGTGTGTGTGTCTCTCTGACCCTATCCTGCTCACATTCTGTGTCCCTTTCTTGCTATCTCTCAAAAATAAATAAACATTAAAAAAATTTTAAAAAACCCAGTATGTTAATGACATAAAAACAAGCACATACACCAGTAGAAGAGAATACAGAGCCAAGAAATGAAACTATACACATACAGTCAACTAATATTTGGCAATGATGACAAAAAAACACCATGAGGAAAGGATAGTCTCTTCAATAAATGATATTTAGAAAACTGGATATCCAGTCTACGGCCATACCACCCTGAACGCGCCCGATCTCGTCTGATCTCGGAAGCTAAGCAGGGTCGGGCCTGGTTAGTACTTGGATGGGAGAAAACTGGATATCCAGAAGGGAAAAAAATGAAAGTGGATTCCTGTCTTACACCACTCACAAAAAATAATACCAAATGGATTAAAGACTTAAATGTAAAACCAAAAACCATAGAGCTTGTAGAAACAAACATAGGGAAAAGGCTTGTTGGCACTGATCTTAGCAATGATTTTTTTTTTTTATAAGACACCAAAAACACAGGCAACAAAAGCTAACATAAACAAGTAGCATACATCAAAGTAAAAACAAAACAAAACCACCAATGAATTGAAAAGCCGACCTTTTCAGAATGAGAGAAATATTTCAAACCATATGTCTGATAAGGGGTTAATATCCAAAGGAGCAAATAGTCCAATTAAAAATTGAGCAAAGGACCCAAGTAGAATTTTTGTGTAAAAAGACATACAAATGGCCAATGAAAAGTTCTCAACATCGCTAATCATCAGGAAATACAAATCAAAACCACAAGGAGCTATCACCTCACATCTGTGAGAATCTTTATTATCAAAAAGACAAAGGATAACAAATGTTGTCAAGGATGTGCACCGTTAGTGGGAATGCGAGTTGGTACGGCTATCATGGAAAACAGTATGGCAGTTTCTCCAAAAATTGAAAACAGAACAATTATGTGATCCAGCCATCTCCCTCCTGGCCAAGTATCCAAAGGAAATGAATCGCTCTAAGAGATAACTGCATTCCTGTGTTCAATGCAGCATTCTTCACAGTAGCCAAGATATGGAAACAACCTCAATACCCTTAGACCAACGAATGGATACACACAATGTTTACTGAGTCATAAAACACAAGAAAGGAATCACACTAAGTGAAACAAGCCAGACAGAGAAAGACAAATACTATATGGTATCACTTTTATGTAGAATTGTTTTTTAAGTTAAACTCATAGAAACAGAGAATGAAATAGTGGTTGTCAGGAGGTAGGGGAGATGGGATGATGTAGGTCAACGGGTACAAACTTTTAGTTACTAGGGGAGTAAGTCCTGAGGCTCTAATGTACAGCATGGTGACTGTAGTTAACAACACAGGCAGTACTGTGTTCTTCAAAGTTGCTGAGAGTAGATCCGAAGTGTCCTCATAAACCTCCCCCCCATACACACAGTTAACTATGTGAGGCAGCAGATCTGTTTACTCTCCTGATCTTGGTCATCATTCCACAATGTATGTGTCTATCAAATCACTGGGTTTGTACTCTATAAATATATACAATTATATTTGTCAATTATTCATCAATAACCTTGGAAACGAATAAAAATGCCAGTGAGAGCCTCAACTCCCTTACTATTCTCTGCATTCTTCCAGCCCTCCAGGATTACACAATTCCTCCCTTCTCCGCGCCTGCCTGGCTATTGTCCTGCATTGAGGCCTCCATTTGTGCTCTTTTATCTGGAAGACCCTCCTTTTCACCTGCTGAAACTTCCCTTTTCCTAAGATCTTTGCAAATGTTGCCTGTTAAAAAAGAAATCCCTTCTGCTTCCCTTCCTACATCCACCTCCCACCCTGTAACCGTCGCCATCATGCCAGGACATCTCTCCAACCCTGAAACTTGTGATTCATTTCATGTCGCTCAGATTATTGATCCCAGCATCATGCCACGTGCAGACCTCCATAAATCCTAGTTAGTCTATAGAGGACAGAGACTCCATGTTCATGATTACCCAAACCAACACCTACTCTAGTCTGTCTCTTCCTTCAGTGCTTCATTGGCTCCCCATTCTCTAAGAATACAGTCAAGTTCTCAACACAGCCTAGAACCTGCCTCCTCCCTGTGTCATCCTGGACACACTGTCCCCTCCCTGTCCCACTCCAGCCTTGTCTCTCTTGACTCTTATCCTCATTCATTCCCTACTGTCTTCCTTGCTGCTTCACTAGAACAGCTCATATCCATCCCTCACGTCTCAGCCGAAACTTCAATGCATTCACTTGTTCCTTCCACAGCATTCACTAGGTGCCTACTATGTTTCAGGAACTCTCCTAGGCCCTGGGGATAGGGCAGGGAACAAAGCAAAAAGAAACCCTGCCTTCATGCAGTCCACATCCTTCCTCCAGGAAGTCCTCCTGGGTTTCCCCCCAACATATGCACACGAGGTCTGTTTCCCCCTACTGTGTGTGGTCAAAGCAACTTTAATTCTCTACAGCACGTATCACCATTAAGCACATTACCCAGGACCTATCTTCCTTCATAAGCTGAAAGATTCTTGAAGGCTGGGTCACTGTGTTCTCTCCTTACTTTGTATCACCAATACAAAGCAACCTTGTTAGGCACATAGTGGGTCCTCAGCAAATTTCTTGGATGGCTGCATAAAGAAATGAAACAAAGCCTTGCAAGACAAAAGAGGCAACAGTAGTCTAGAACGCAGAGTGGGGACGCTTTTAGCCCCTTCCCATCACGTAATGAGGTAACATAAGGTAACATAAGGAGACTGGTAACATAATGAGGTAACATAAGGACTAGAACGTGGGACACATAACTGCTAATCAAGGGCACTCTCCATTTTAATAGGATTGAAATGGAGAAGACATGTGAGTGAGTTGGGGAAGGGACATAGGGCAAATGCAAAAGAGGGAAAACTTACTAAGAGAAGAACAGGCAGAACTACAGAAACAATTTCCGTGAGCCCAGCGTAAAAGAAGAGCAGGAAAGGTAAGTTGTGCCAACAGGAGAGACAGCCAGCGTGGGAGCCTCCAAGAGCACACAGCCAGCAGCAGCACTGTGCACGTTTCTCTTTGGGCCCCTCTCCCATGACTTGGTAGGGAACATTTTCTGTTCTTCTCTTTTCTCTTGATGATAGTTAGGCAGCCATCACCTTTAATAACTCTTCCCAAGTGTTGGATGGCCTCCACTTGCCCCTCTATGCCTTCAATTTCTACCTTTCCTTACCTTGATTTATACCTGCAGGCCTGACCTCCATGGACTGCATCATGGACTCCCTGGACCACTGGCTTCTCAATGCTCAGTCATTGGGAGGCTCCAGCAGGAAACTGGAAAGCAGGAAGAGAAAGGAATTAAGGTATTTATTTACCCAGCTTCCCCATACCAAGACACAAGCTGATAGTGGCTGCCTTCCTCTGCATGAGACCACAACTCCTAAAGCTACCGGTCTCACTAAATTTCATTAATATTCCCTATCTTTTCAGGTTGGGTGGTAATGGCTTCCCACTTTTGCTGGCCCTCAGGAGCTTGCTGGTTTCCCTAATTGTTCTCCGCACCTTCATAATTAGTTTTTCATTAAACTCCTCCATCAGTTGAGACTGCTAATTATTTTTGGTTTAAGTTTTATTTTTTATTTTATTATTATTATTTTGTAATGTTTTATTTATTTCTAGGAGAGAGAGAGAGAGAGACAGCGTGAACAGGGGAGGGGCAGAGAGAGAGGGAGATACAGACTGAAACAGGCTCCAGGCTCTGAGCTGGCAGTCAGCACAGAGCCCGACGCGGGGCTCGAACCCACGAACCGTGAGATCATGACCTAAGCGAAAGTCGGACGATTAACCGACTAAGCCACCCAGGCGCCCCTAATTATTTTTGGTTTAAAGAATCCTCTACCTCCACCTCGTAGGAGGCAGATACAGCCTTCTTTACACGAGTCCAGTCAATGCTCACCTTCTTAGCTTCCCTCGCCACTAGCAGACAGGCATCCTAGCTGGGCTCCACCAACGGGGTGAAACCACATGAGAGTATGAATCTGAAAGTGGGAAGTAGGAGGATTAATCCATTCTGGGGAGGGTGCCCGAAGGCACAGCCAGATCCTAGCTCTATAGGCTCAAAGCCTGGTTCTGTGATCCTTGCAAAGACTCTGAGAACCCTCTGCTTAAGCAAGCCAGAGTTGGATTCTATTGTTGGCACATGAAAACCATGAGCGATACCGCCCTCTCCCGGACACTGACTTTTGAAGACTGCTTGATTCTCTTCTCTTCCCATCTTCCAACCACAGGTTAAATTTGATTTTAATGCCTCCCATTCCTGCACTGGAAAAAAAATGTATTCTCTGATTCTAGTCATTAAAGTTGATTTAACTTGACTTTCTAAAATAATCCTTACAAAAGCTGATCACATGGAAATCAGGAAAACAGAGTTGTTTAGTACATGGTCTACAGGAGACCCCAGACCCCAATGTCCTCCTCTTCCTCCTCTTCAACCCTGGCCTGACTCTGTTTCTTAGTGGCTGAAGGAGAAACTGGTCCTGACTTCTTGTGCTAGCATTCTATAAACATTCATCATGAATAGCCACCTATTTCTGACCCTGGGCTCTGCTGCTTTCAAAGGATTCAACTAAGAAAAAGGAGGAAACGTTTGCTTAGTAAAAAACAAACAAACAAACAAACAAAACCAACTAAACAAATGAACAAAAAGAAAAAAGAAAAAAAGGAGAAAACTCCTGTTAAAGTAATGTCACCTATATTATACACTGTGGGTTTCTGCTGTGCACAATAGAAAAACACATGTGGCCATGTGTACATCAGTGTTTTGGCCCAAGGGACTGAAAAATGTGTCGCATTTTTTCTTTGTTCATATGAATTACTCAGAGACTGAATAGGGGGAATTCTGTTTGTACTCAGAGATCCCTTACTGAGGATCCCAAGGCAGTCAGTCCATTTCACGTAGGGATGTAGATAATAATGAGTGTAACTTATCCATATCTAAAAAGTAGAGCATATGGGGGCACATGGCTCTATTGGTTAAGCATCCAACTTCAGCCCAGATCATGATCTCGAGGTCTGTGAGTTCTAGCCCCATATGGGGTTCTGTGCTGACAGCTCAGAGCCTGGAGCCTGCTTCAGATTCTGTGTCTCCCTCTCTCTCTGCCCCTCCCCCACTCACACTCTGTCTGTCTCTGTCTTAAAAAAAAAAGTGGAGCATATGGTAATAATCACATGAGTGATATTAATTACATCTTCTAATCATTATGCTATTTTTTTTATGTCATTGCTCTCAAAACCCACCAACACCTAATATTCCAACTAGCAGGGAGCTTAAAATTCATCTTGTTAAATTCCTTCATTTTATAGATAAGGAAACTGGAATCCAGAAGTGTTAAGCTGCCGAGGTCAGGCAGCTGCTAAGAGTCATAGCCAGATGTAAGCCTGATTCTTTCTAGCTTCCAAACCAGGTAATTTCAAACCTCAGGAATACAACATCCCAAATATCAGGGAGAAAAGTAGCTTCGGGTCTTTATTTAATAGAGGGTCTTTCTGTAATACAAAGATTCATTAAATTTCTCTACAGAACTTATTATCTACGAGGGGAAATTAGGAATAATGTGTTATTCACATTTTGAATATCAGAAATCTGAAGAATTAAAAAGCACTTAAAATGCCTTTTTCTATAGTAGCAAAATGAAGCTTAGAACCTTGTCCAGGGAGTCGATCTTGTAAAGTGAACCATATTTTGACAGCGAAAACGGCTCCAAGTTAGTCTAATGCCGTGACTCACAAAGAAATCCAAGCACTAGTAGCAGAATCTGTTGTGTCCCTCTCTTTAAGGCCACATGACTGATGTGGTGACAATCGTATCCTGGACTCTGTATGTGGCTTAAGAAGGGGGAAAGGGTAGTGCTGGGGCCTGGGCTCCAGAATATGGCTGTTGGGATTCATCCTCCTCCATGACTCATCCATGCAATCCTCACATATTAGGTAACTTCTCTGTGCCTGAGTTTCCTCATTCGCAAAATGGGGAGACAAATGTGAGATTAATACATCTAGGATCCTGTATGCATGACGTATTTCAAAAAGTGGGCAATTCTCATTACCAACAAAAGGATCTAAAAGAGATCTAAGAGCTCACAAAGGGGTTGTCTTTGGGATTACCTATTCTTACATTTGGTAGGCGGGACATTTAAAGAGTGTTCTCAGAACAGCCACTAGAGGGAGCTACCTGGCCAGACTGGAAAGGCAGAGGCAGCACCCACCCCAGCCCTGCACCTGCATCCTCCTTTGGCTTTGGCAAAACACAGGACCTCAGAGAAAACCCGAAACTGAAGGCTGAGGCCCATGGAATTTATAGATCGGCTATCCACCTGTGCATGTTCTCTCTCAGGTGAGTCAAAAGAGGCACCTGGTGCTAAACCTCCGAGGGTGCTCACCCTCTCTCGTCCCGCACTCTCTGCCCCACTCTGCTACCACTCACCCCCAAGCCCTTCTCCATACAGCCCCTAGTGTAATAATCCCTCCCCTCTCCTTTGGCAATCCAAAATGTGGGGAAAGGGTCTTTCCTCCGCTGGATTTCAGGACGTCATTAGCATTTCCAGAAGCATCTATATGTTAATGTAGCTGTAATTTTTGACTTCAAGGTTTTCTGTATCCTGTCCTTCTTTTACTTCCACCTTTTAGACCCTTAAGGTGATTTCAAGCCTCACCCCGAACCCAGAAGAGCCATCACCACCAGACTGGAGGCTTTTCCTGACCAAGTGTCTTTCTAAGTGCTTCTGTGGATTCCCAAGGGCATAAATAAGGGGAAATTTCTTAACTAAAGACTATCCCCCTGACTTGCTCTCCAGCACATCGTGTCACTAAACCCCTGTCTGTGGCTGATTTCATCCTGGCAGTGACACTTCTACGTGTGGGGTGGAGGGATTCTGGTGGGATTCTGTCATTCTCTGGAGCGGACTAGCCATTCCTCTGCTGGCCTCCCGTCCAAGCTCTCTGATTTTTGGGCGCAAATGCTGTCTGAGCCACCTCTGGGCTTCTCAACTTGACATGCAGTCCCCGAGGCTCTGCCCAAGGGAAGTGTGTCTGGCTTTGCTTGGGTTTTACCCTTGCTGCGTGTATTCCATTTCCCTTCCCCTATCAACCCCTGACCTCTGACGCTGGGTCGTCCCTGCTCCTCTGGCTGGACCCACAGATGTATTCAGCCTCTAAAAAAATCTGATTTTTTTAAGTGCCATTGACGCCCTAACAAGACTTTGTCCTAAGTTGCTAGTGTCCCTGATTAGCGTGCCCACTCCCCAGCCATACAGCCCCCTCCTCACATCCCTTTGTGAGGATTTGTAGTGAAAATGTGGAACAGTGCACAGGTAGATATGTGTATGACAAGCAACCGTCATCTTCCCTCAGAAGTCCTAATCATCTCCCCCTGATGTTTTAAAAGTTTTCAAATATACAGTTGCATCTAGAGGTGGGGCATTGTTGGTGTGTTTGTTTTTCAAGCACACAACCTTTTCCCTCCTTCAGAAACCATATCACGCAGGGAGGAAGAAGGACCACATAGGCCATACTGCCTTGGATGTGCCCCTTGGACATAGGCCAGTGCTGGTTTTTGTTTTATTTGTCGGAAAACTCCTTCATCACCCCCCTTAATTCTGACCTCATTCCCGGCCACTACTGGGATACCCGCAATGAGACCAGGAAACCATTGGTGTTAGGATAGAAGAAAAGAAGTCTTCTTTATAAAGCTGGTTTAGCTCTAAAAAGGAACTATTAGGACCTCATCAAGATTAAAACTTCTGCACGCCAAAGGAAACAATCAGTAAAACTAATAGGCAACCGACGGAATGGGAAAAGATAGTTGCAAATGACATATCTGATAAAGGGCTAGTATCCAAAATGTAAAAGGAACTCAGCAAACTCCACACCAAAAAAGCAAACAACCCAGTGAAAAAATGGGCAGAAGACATGAACAGACACTTCTCCAAAGAGGACATCCAGATGGCCCACAGACACATGAAACGATGCTCAGTGTCCCTCCTCATCAGGGAAATACAAATCAAAACCACACTGAGATACCACCTCACGCCAGTCAGAGTGGCTAAAATGAGCAAATCAGGAGAGTATAGATGCTGGCGAGGATGTGGAGAAACGGGCACCCTCGTATACTGTTGGTGGGAATGCAAACAGGTGCAGCTCCTATGGAAAACAGTGTGGAGGTTCCTCAAAAAATTCACAACAGCACTCCCCGATTACCCAGCAATANTGTTATATGGAAACCAATTTGACAATAAACTATTTAAAAAATAAATAAAATGATACAAAAAATAAAGTTGGTTTAGTTCTGAAAAAAAAAGAAAAGGAAAAAACCACACATTGAGCAGAGTGGACTTTATTGTTTTTGCCTCAAGTGGTAATTTATTGTTATTGATTTCAGGGCACCCAGAGTGTATAATTTTGTTAGCCTTTTAACCATGTTTTAAAAAATGAGATAAAATTGAGCAAATTAGAAAAAGAGTAGGATAGATTTCTCCTTGGCCACCCCCAAATCCAGTGTTCTCTCTCCTTCTCAGGAGAGCTACAACCACACACTTCTGTCCACACCGACACAAGGGCACATGGGCTGAGACACTGGAGAGGTGTAGAGAACAAGGGACAATGTCTCTGCTCCCATATTCTTTTCTTAAATTTATTTATTTTGTTGGGGGCGGAGGAGGAAGGAGGGAGGGAGAGTACAAGCAGGGAAGGGGCAGAGAGAGAAGGAAAGAGAGAATCCCAAATAGGCTCCTCACTGTCAGTGCAGAGCATGATGCAGGGTTTGAACCCGTGAACCCATGAGATCATGACCTGAGCTGAGATCATGAGTCGGACTCTTAACTGACTGAGCCAGCCGGGTGCCCCTCTGCTCCCGTATCCTGCATGCTCAAACACAGCATGGACACCAGCGTGTAGAGTAAATCCAGGCTTCAGGCAGCACTTCCTAACCCTAAAATACCACCTGGTGGACACGTTAAACCTTAGGGATGGAAGTAATCTCAAAGAACATATAGTCAGCCATCTTCACTTTCCAGACCCAAGGACAAGCCTGTGACTACCAGGAAGCAGAGTGGAAGGTGAGAGCTTTGACTCTGGTGCTCAGCTGCCTGGGTTCAAATTCGGACACTCCAATTACTAGCTGCTGTGTGTGACCTTGGTG
Source organism: Crocuta crocuta (assembly GCF_008692635.1). NCBI lineage: Eukaryota > Metazoa > Chordata > Mammalia > Carnivora > Hyaenidae > Crocuta > Crocuta crocuta. Next base: position 2,880,464 of record NW_027551575.1, on the reverse strand, counting down.
TGGTCCGTAATGATTCTGTGCTCAGCTTCTTCACTTGTAAAATGGACATTATAATGAGGGTTGGAGAAGGGAGCTGATACACCTGGTGCTGGGTGAGTGCTGGATACAGGGAGGGCTAGGTCACTCCGCAGCCCTAGTATGGAGCAGAGCGCTGAGCATTTGGCTGGTGTGCAGTGAGTGTATCACATCACACAGTGGTGTGCAGGAATGCATAAATAATTAAACAAGGATGAGTATATCCACTTTGCAGATAAAGAAAGAAGGGTTATAAACCTGGGAAGAAGTGAATTGGTCCCGAATCCCCAGATCCTGGGAGCTTTCTATCACACCTCTCGGTCCCACTGGTGAAGCCCATGGTAAAAGCTCAGCAGGTGCACCCTTGAGGTCACCTCAACCCTGTCCTGCCTCCCACCCACACTCAGCACAGCCAGTGACACTCCTTCACCTGGCACAGAGCAGGCTCCGTCTCCAATGTAACCCAGGTCCTTCAGCAACTCCCATTAGGCGAGTCCCTGAAGAATCTTCTCAGTGACGCTCAGGGAGGAAATACCCAGTATCTGCTCATCACTAGCTCTTTCTCCTTTTTTTAAACCAAACTGGCCAGCCTGCTGCCTCGGCTCTCTTACAAACTCCCACAGGGCTGTCACAGAAGCCTGAGGATTCTGAGATCATTGTTCTCTCTTTGTTCTGAAGGTGGCTATTTCTGCAGGGCCCTCCTTCTAGCCCTCCCCTCTCGCCCCACCCCTACTTGCTCTTCTGACGAAATTCTCTGAGAATGGAACTCCCCGCTGTGTGATTCCCTCCTTCTCCGCTCCCCCCATCTCCCACCACCATCTCTCAGACATCATTTCCCATTCCCCTGCCTGCTTTTTTCTGCCTGTTTCTCTTGGCTTATTTTATCCTTCTGTGTTTTATAGGGGAGAGGCAGATATCTAGTGATAGCGATCAGCTTGCCGTTGCCCAATGTGACCTAATCAACACCAGGGGGTCCTGACACCTCATCGTAGGACTATTAAAACATCTTCTGTGCTGTTTCACTCTGCAGCGGGCAGATTAAGGACACAGGCGTCTGTTGGGAGGCATAATTGTCATTGTTCAGTTCCATTTTCCCAAGGAGCAGCCTCCTCTGACGTTAAAGGGAGTGACCTTGGGCTGCCCAAGAAAAATGCTGCGTCTCTCCTGACACCTTCAGAACTCCCCCAGAGGACTGGTTGGTCAAGGGTGTACGGGAGGGAGATTAGCAAGAGTCACAATCACGTCATTCATCTGAGAGAGAAGAGGATTTCAGGCTCGGCTCTCTGATTAGGAACCAAGTTTTAGTTTGTGAAAATTAATTTCTTTCTCAGGGAGGGGAAGGTTAGCCTCAAGGTATCATTGTTCTGTGATGACATCCAGGTTTCAGGGAGAGAGACTATGGCTCAGGCTACCCTCCATCCTGGCTTCCTGGAGTTTGGAAATGAACGTGGCTACTGTAGAACCCTGGGGATGTGATCCTTTTTGCTATAGGTTCCCCGTCTTAGGTGCACGGTGCCCTTTAAGCACAGATAGTTACTCTATCTCCCTCTGTAGCTACCTGGCTCTCATGTTATCTCACTTGTGCTTCTCTGCCTCCTCTACTCTTTTGTTTTCTTTGGGTCACATGGGTTTCCCTCTCTCCTTCAGCCACTCTTGCACTGGAACTTAGCTTTGTCACCCCAGAAATACACCTGCAGCCTGGAGGGGAGACCCAGCATACAGATTGTGGAGGAAAACAGGCTCAACGCTGCAGGTTGAAGGAGTCACCACAAGATGGCACTCTACAATGCTCTCTGCAAAGGTGCCTCGTTTGCGCAGTAGGTAGCGCTTCCGTCTCATACAATGCTCTTTGCAGATCTTTTAGTTTCAGTGAGAAATTTCTGACTGGTTAAAAAAAAAAATCATTGGAAAGCACCACGAGAGGTCACTAAGTCCAGTAGCCTCCAGATTTTTTTAAAAAAAATTAATTTCTCATCTCTATATGTCATAACTGTCTGATCATGCACACCCATATGTATGTATCCCTCCGAGTATGTGTACAACAAAGCTATAGTAAGCATTAGTAAAACTTCTTAAAATTACATTTAAATGAAAATTAGAGTGTTTATTTAAATAAACTTTGGGATATCTTCCTTCTGCACTACAACTGATCACTTTATACACCTTCCAGAGAGATCAGTGATCAACTTCGTATTTCCTTTCTCCGAAAGGACATTTCAATAAAACAGGTATTTTTTGAGCTCCTACTATGTTTTCAGCACTGCGGAAGAGACAAGAGATGATTCAAAAAAAAAAAAAAAAAGGAATAAACTGTTTCGTTGTTGTTGTTGTTGTTTTTTTTTCTATTTCTTGTGTTATAGCTGCGGAGGCAAGATCCAGCAACAGATAGAAAAGACTTAAAGACAATGTAAAACAGGATGCATGTAGCAGCCAGAACACTTTACTTGCGAACGATATAGCACGGAGCTCCATCTGCTCCATGGAGCTGAGGCTGTATCCAGAACCAGGCTTCTAGACGTCTTTGCCTCTCCATATGCTAACGTGGAGAAAGCACCTAGAGGCCCAAGTGAAGACTGAGCCAGGCCACAGGATCTATCATGTTAGGATAGTGTCAACTTGAGGAAAAGAGGCCAATGTGTGCCTGGAGCTCTCACGTGAACCATGCCAGGGGGCTGATCAGGGCGTGTCAGCTGCCAACCCAGGCTCTGGGTGCATGTCAGCCTGAGACCCCCTGAAGTTCCTGCCACGATAGGCAAGCTCTGAGAGACTTCCTATCGGAGACGATTTCACCTAAGTTCCAGAGGTTCCTCTCATTGTTAGGGCGTGTCTATTTTTCTCTCCACGGCCGTATCTGACATTCACCCAGTGCTTCATTTTTCTTTCCAATTTCCCCATTTCCCTCTGTTCTTCCTTACGTACCTGACTTCTGAGCTCAATTCCGTATTCACTTCCGTTTCTTTCTGCCCCCTGGCTCCTCCCTGCAAACAAATCTTTGATTCACTGCTTCCCTTGATGTTTGGCTTTTATCCTATCCCTGGTCTTGCTGTCAGCTTCATTCCCTGTCTACCTCAATCTCTGCTTATGCCTCCTCTCTTGAGTTTATGTAGGGTCAGCCTCAGCTAGAGGCCCTGAGGGAGAGGGGCTCTGGGAACTGGGTGACATGGAGAACTGGAAGAAGGACCTTCTCCATGGGGACAACTGAAGGCAGAGGTGCTCGTTAGTGGCCTGGAGGGAAGGAAGAACAGCTAATAACAGGGGCATGAAAGGGCCCAATTAAGCAGAAAAGAAGATTTTTTATAAGGAAAGTAGGGTGATTGCTGTGATTTACCAAAAGCTGAATATTCCCTAAATGCCTTAGTTAGACTGAGGTGACACAGCATAGAAACCAAACCCAAGTGGTTTAAACAGCTCAGTTTATTTTTCTTTCGGATAAAAATCCAAGCTGATAGTGAAGCTCTGTTCCTCAAAGGGGCCAGGAATCCAGACTTCAGTGCCTGGTTTCCACGATCAGCAGCCACCATGTTGTCTAAACAGAAGAAGAAAATGCGAAGAGAGGGCACACTCTTCCCTTTAGAGTGACGACCCAGGTATTGCACAATTTACTTCTTCTCATATCCAAGTGATCAGAAAACAGTCACTTGGCCACGTCAAGCTACCAGGGAAGCTGGGAACTATGCACTTCACCACGCACGTGCACAGGTAGGAGCCTGTTTCTATTTAAGAAGGGAGGAGTGAATATTGGGGGATAACCAGCCATCTGGGGACTGAACTGTGACTAGGCTGCCGAGCAGTTCTCAGGGGAAGATGGCTACTGTCTTACAGGTGGTCTTCCCGGGCCAACTGACAGCCAATGCCTTCTTTGAAAACACTGTAATTGCTGAGAGCATGAGGCATAGGTGGAGAGAATGCAGTGTTACCCTGCACAACCACCCTCCGCCCACCCAACCTCCACCCCAAGCTACCCCTTAGGGCGAAAGTCTAGTGGAGCCCTTCAGAGCACTGTCATCTTGTTCAAATCTGGTTCAAATCCCTGCTCTCCCATCAACCACCTGTGTGATCTTAAGCAATTTGCCTTCTCTCCCTATGACTCCATTTCCTCATCTATAAAAGAGATAGCAATAGTACCTACGTCAGAGGGTTGTTGGAGAATTAAATCAAATAATGCATATTCATGGTACCTGATACATAGGAAAGACTCCATGATTCTTGGCTATTATAATACAGACTATACACACACAAATGAACCCTCAGCCCGAATCCACAAACATGTACATAGTTCTTCCTGACTCTGAGTGGCAAAGAAGAAAGAGTACATCTATGCCCAGTTCCTTCCTTGCCCTCCATATCCCAGGCTCCATTGTGGGAGGAACAATGCCAATAAGGACAATAGCACAATGCAAAGGGACAGAAGCAAGAGTGACCATGGCTTCAGAAAACAATGAAAAGCCCAGAGCAGCTAGAATGAAGTAGAAAATAAATTTGAACATTCAATTCATGCACTCCTCAATAAACACTGATAAAACGTGAAACCACCTAACAAGGAAACTGTCCAGTTGTTCAAACCTCATTTGAGAAAGGTATTCTCAGCACTGGCAGTGGCAGCCAGAATCCTTTCTACGTTGGTAGCAGTGAGCATCATCAAGAGCAGTATCAATAAACCCATGCTCTAACATCCAAGGTGCTCTAATATCCTTGCTTACAATGCCACCGTCTGACCTAAAGTGTCTGGACAAAACTTTGAAAAATTAGCATCTATGTTTCTTTCTACTCTACCCCCAGGAGCTTCTGCATCTGTTAATTATCTACAAAAGTGATTCTCGATGGTAGGGAATGAGGGTTGCTTTTAGTTCCCTTAGAAGAGCTCAGAATCATCTGGGGAGCTTTTCAACTGCATACTACATACCTTCCCACAGAGAAGGTAATATGCACTTACCCACTTGCTAATGATGCGTGGGAGCCAGCTCCTACAGGCTTGCAGGAGCAGATTTGCATTTCTCCTCCCACCTCCGTGTTCAGGGGCACCCATTGGTAGCTTGCAAATGACATGATGGGAATATTTACATGGCAAATGGCAACCACTGTACACCAGGGCGCCCCCTGCCCCAGACAGCTGCTTTTTCAACATTTATCAACACACCACTGCCACACGCTTTCAAGAATCATTGAAGTAAAGTTCATGTTGGTAAGGATAACATATTAACCTGCCTCCTGTCATGTGGGAGTGGAAAAAGACTGAGAATTCAATGTTCTATAGTATGTGCAGACCTATGCTGGGTACTGGAAGGCCTCTGTTCTCCAGAAGGGTCAGATATTTGGTGATTCCAAGCAAAGTGATGAGCTCAGCTCTGATTCTGTGAAGACGCATTGTGGAAGGCCCTGCTGGATAGAGACACAAGGTGGATCTGCCTTGTGATACTTGCGATTTGGGTGACAGGCAAAGTATGGAGCATAAGGCAGTGAGTGATATATATATACATATGTGTGTGTATATATATCCACATGATATATATACACATATATAATATATATTATGATGTATATAATTATAATGTATATGTATGTATAATATATACATACACATAATATATACACATATACATGTATATAATATACAGTAACAAATGGAGAGAGGCCAAATGACTGACGTAGGTACTAAATACTCAAAAAAGAGAAGAGTTGATTGACTGAATGGCTGCTATGTGCCATGCACAGTACTAGGTTCTGAGGGCTCTCGTGAGCAAGACAGGCCCCACTAGGCACCAAGTGCGGTACCTCTCTCAAGGTGTGCTCTGACGACTGTCAGCATCAGAATCATGACTAGTAACGAAAGCTAACAAGCATCGAGGACATGCTATGTGCCTGTCACTGTACTAAGTTCTTCATATGTATTACAATTTCATTTTCATACCAACAGTATATTTGACCTATTAGTATTATTTCCATCTTACAGATTAGAAATCCGAGACAAAAAAAAAAACAAAACCCAAGCAGGGTTGCATCATTTGGAAACAATAAAGCCATGACTGAAACCTGGAAGTCTGGCCTCAGTACCCATACCCAGTTAAGCATTTGACTCCTGATCTCAGCTCTTTTCTTGATCTCAGGGTGGTGAGTTCAAGCCTCATACTGGGCTCCATGCTGGGTATGAAGCTTACTTAAAAAAAGAAAAAAAGACTGACTTCCTCAGCCCAGAGTAACTGACACAGAATCCCCCAAATTCCACATTTTAAATTGGATCCCAAAGTAGCCATGATGCCTGTAGGTGCTAACACACGATGGCCTGGAGATGAAATCTGACAATTCCACAAGGAATCATAATAAAAATAACATTTGATAAGCATCACATAAGAGGTGTGTGCAGGATGTTAAGGGAACGTGTAGCTCAGATGGGGTCAGGGAAGTCTTCCTAGGGGAACTGCTCACACCTGCCTTAAAGGCAGGTGTTCGTTTGGTATCAAGGGGGTAAGAAAGCTGCAGATGGAGGAGCACATTTGGATCACAGGACCAAGGAGAGAAGAGNTATATTTGACCTATTAGTATTATTTCCATCTTACAGATTAGAAATCCGAGACAAAAAAAAAAACACAAAACCCTGCCCAAGCAGGGTTGCATCATTTGGAAACAATAAAGCCATGACTGAAACCTGGAAGTCTGGCCTCAGTACCCATACCCAGTTAAGCATTTGACTCCTGATCTCAGCTCTTTTCTTGATCTCAGGGTGGTGAGTTCAAGCCTCATACTGGGCTCCATGCTGGGTATGAAGCTTACTTAAAAAAAGAAAAAAAGACTGACTTCCTCAGCCCAGAGTAACTGACACAGAATCCCCCAAATTCCACATTTTAAATTGGATCCCAAAGTAGCCATGATGCCTGTAGGTGCTAACACACGATGGCCTGGAGATGAAATCTGACAATTCCACAAGGAATCATAATAAAAATAACATTTGATAAGCGTCACATAAGAGGTGTGTGCAGGATGTTAAGGGAACGTGTAGCTCAGATGGGGTCAGGGAAGTCTTCCTAGGGGAACTGCTCGCACCTGCCTTAAAGGTAGGTGTTCGTTTGGTATCAAGGGGGTAAGAAAGCTCCAGAGGGAGGAGCACATTTGGATCACAGGACCAAGGAGAGAAGACCTACTAGGCCTTCGAGGAAGTGGAAGAAATCCACCATGGACTGAAGGTAGGATGGTTGGACCCCCGCCTAAGAGAAGAGGCGAAAGTGGCAGGTGGAGGTGGGTCAGGGCTTCCTGCAGAAGACAGTGCTGTCTGTGCACTGAGGTGTCTGGGTCTGCCCCGGAAAAGGACTTTTTGTAATTCAACTCCTCTCCCACATACCTCTAAGCAATTTGCACGGAAGACCACCTGTCTTTCGGTGGCCATTGGTGGTCTATCAACGACTCTGGGTCAGATCGGAAGGAGCTTTACTTGTAAGTTCAGAAGTGTGGACAATGGTTAACTCTTGTAGGACTTTTGAAAGGGAGTAACATGGTTGGATTTAGAGGTTTGGAGGATCACTCTGGAGATGAGAAGATCAGAAATTTCTATAGAGCACACTTACTATGAGCATAGGAATAATGGAATAATAGGAATAATTCATAAATGGAATTCCGTGGTGAGGCTGCCATTGTGGCTCCTCCTGTCTCATGAGGCTGTAGATTCTTTTCCACCACTAGGACAATGAGTTCCCTCATACACTCCCAGAATGTTATCCTGCCCCCACCCTCCCTTGTCCACATGCTAAACTTCACAGCATGGCATTTAATCCTTACAACTATATTTATACATGGAGAAACTGAAGGTCAGAGAGGTTAAGTTATGGGCCCAAGGCCACACAGGTGCAAAAATAGAATCTGAAACCAAGTATTTTTTGTTCCAAAGCTTTTGCTCCAGCCGCTATATACAATTGCCTCCAAGTCTATGTAAATGGGATAAAGCCAGACTCTCCTAGAGTTCCTTTACGGTCAAACCTGCATGGGAAATTCAGAAAAACTCAATTTCTTCTTCAGCTTTCCACATCACAGAAAGCTATAAGTGAATCAAAGCTCCTTATATCAGACAGGATGACTATAGCTCGNGGAGGAGCACATTTGGATCACAGGACCAAGGAGAGAAGACCTACTAGGCCTTCGAGGAAGTGGAAGAAATCCACCATGGACTGAAGGTAGGATGGTTGGACCCCCGCCTAAGAGAAGAGGCGAAAGTGGCAGGTGGAGGTGGGTCAGGGCTTCCTGCAGAAGACAGTGCTGTCTGTGCACTGAGGTGTCTGGGTCTGCCCCGGAAAAGGACTTTTTGTAATTCAACTCCTCTCCCACATACCTCTAAGCAATTTGCACGGAAGACCACCTGTCTTTCGGTGGCCATTGGTGGTCTATCAACGACTCTGGGTCAGATCGGAAGGAGCTTTACTTGTAAGTTCAGAAGTGTGGACAATGGTTAACTCTTGTAGGACTTTTGAAAGGGAGTAACATGGTTGGATTTAGAGGTTTGGAGGATCACTCTGGAGATGAGAAGATCAGAAATTTCTATAGAGCACACTTACTATGAGCATAGGAATAATGGAATAATAGGAATAATTCATAAATGGAATTCCGTGGTGAGGCTGCCATTGTGGCTCCTCCTGTCTCATGAGGCTGTAGATTCTTTTCCACCACTAGGACAATGAGTTCCCTCATACACTCCCAGAATGTTATCCTGCCCCCACCCTCCCTTGTCCACATGCTAAACTTCACAGCATGGCATTTAATCCTTACAACTATATTTATACATGGAGAAACTGAAGGTCAGAGAGGTTAAGTTATGGGCCCAAGGCCACACAGGTGCAAAAATAGAATCTGAAACCAAGTATTTTTTGTTCCAAAGCTTTTGCTCCAGCCGCTATATACAATTGCCTCCAAGTCTATGTAAATGGGATAAAGCCAGACTCTCCTAGAGTTCCTTTACGGTCAAACCTGCATGGGAAATTCAGAAAAACTCAATTTCTTCTTCAGCTTTCCACATCACAGAAAGCTATAAGTGAATCAAAGCTCCTTATATCAGACAGGATGACTATAGCTCGCCGAGATGGAACACAATCAAACTGGCTGAAACCAGGAATTTAAATAGCATATATAACTAAAAATCTGACTGAGACCAGCCAATCCTGAGACCTTGGTCATTCTCACCACATTTCAGCTTTGCTTCTCTGTGGGTGACTTCGTCCAACATGAACTCTCCCTTGGTGACAACAAAAACGGACAATTGCAACTTCAGCTGACATCTTACCTGCTTAGACACCACAGCGGGGAGAATGCTTTTACCACTGGATCCAGAGAAAGTTCTGCTGTGGGACCTTACTGGCCAAGTCAGGGCCACGTGCCAGGCTCTAGAGAGGGGATGTGGTCAGCCCCACTTGATCACATGGCCTGAAAGTGGGAGTATAGCACCCCTAAAGGAAAATGAAATGCTGTTTCCAAAGGAAGAACTGGATGTAGGCAGAGGAAACAGGTTTCAAGGACTCCATAGAATTTTCTAATGCCTGCTTTTTAGAGGCAGCAGGATCATAGTGGCTTCACTTTTTCTAGAAACTTGGGCGTCTCCTCAGTATCTAGGCAGTGATAATTTGAGATAGTTCTTAACAAAAATTACCAGCAAAAAAAGGTCTCTCTTTGGTTTCATGCACTTTAACATAAGAAACAAATTGAGAAAAGTCCAAAGAGAAGTGAAATCCTTGATTTCATGGAAATATCAAATAATGTACTTAAATAGCTAGAAATTAAGTGAGAAAGTAACAAATATGAAAGATGAGAAAATTATTTCGCTTAACAAAATTCTGAGGCCAAAGAGAATGATCAAAGTTGGAAGACAGGAAGAAAAGTAAACTTATTTTGAAAATTGAGATATCAGAGAAGGAAGTCAGTCTTGATTGGATATTTCAAGAAAGCAGAAGTCCATCAACTTAATCAGTATTTCTGTGTTAAAAACACAGAGCTGTCACGTATGATGCTTTTCTCAATATGACAGGTTATAGAACAAGCCAAGATCCTGCTTTGCTATCTGGTTCTTCATTGCCATCACAACCTCACAAGTGGAAAACAGCCATGTTGATAATGTCATAATCTAATTATTTTGCTCTTCCGTCTTTGTTTTTCAGTGCTTACGATGATGACAATAAATCTTCTTTATTTACTTTATTCCACACAGATTTTCCTTACTTTAAAGTTGGTGGAGGGGTACCTGGGTGGCTCAGCTGGTTGACTATCTGACTTTGACTCAGATCATGATCTCACAGTTTGTGATTTTGAGACCTGCAACAGGCTCTGTGCTGACAGTGCGGAGCCTGGAGCCTGCTTCAGATTCTGTGTCTCCCTCTCTCTCTGCCCCTCCCTGCTCACACTCTGTCTCTCTCTTTCTCAAAAAATAAACAAACATTTTAAAAAATGGTGGAAACTGTGGGTGATATTCTCTATAACATTTGATTCAAAGCTAGTAAGTTAGAGAAATTTGTAAATGGGAGAAGATAAAACTACTTTGTCCATGATTGAGCTAATGGCACTTTATTATTTGGGGATGATTCTATCAGTCTGCAAATGAGAAGTATCTCACTGGCCTCAGATTAACCCCTACTGTCCTCCACGGAAAATGAGCAATGACATTGCAGGTTAAGATATCATCTTGAGACCTGGTGGTTTAAATTTTTTTTAAGATGCTCCAACAGGGGCATCTGTGTGGTTCAGTCGGTTAAGCATCCAACTTCGGCTCAAGTCATGATCTCACAGTCTATGAGTTTGAGCCCCACATCGGGCTCTATGCTGACAGCTCAGGGCCCAGAGTCTGGTTCAGATTCTGTGTCTCCTTCTCTCGAAGCACTCATGCTCTGTCTCTCTCTCTCTCAAAAAATAAACTTAAAAACATTTAATCAAAAATTTTTTTAAAAAGATGCTACAACAAACAATAGTCATATTAGTTCAATCACAATTATCAGCATCTTTGAAAGCCTGGAAATAGTTACTGTTTATGAAGACCCTGCTGTGTGCCAGGCACTATGCCAAATACTTCTTGTGTTTCACTTCTTATACCAAAAACGTAGGCTTAGAAGAAAACTGAGGCTCCACTTACTTGAGCAAGAGGACAAATTTAGGGAGTAGGAGAACTAAGATTTATACACTAGGCTGGTCAGCCTGGCGAGCACCCCCCATTAATGGAGACAAATGAGAGACGAAATGTATACCAAGACCAACTAGAGTCAAAATGTTCTAAGGCCAAAGAGTTCATTCCTGTCCTTTGTGACCAAAGTGAAGTGATTACTCAAAAAGAGAGCTGAGGGGCACCTGGTGGCTCAGTCAGGTAAGCCTCTGACTTTGGCTCAGGTCATGATACCATGGTCTGTGGGTTCAAGCCCTGCATTGGGCTCTGTGCTGACAGCTCAAGCCTGGAGCCTGCTTTGGATTCTGTGCCTCCCTCTCTCACTGCCCCTTTCCCACTTGTACTCTGTCTCTCTCCTTCAAAACTAAAAGAACATGTTAAAAAATTAAAAAAAAAAAAAAAAGAGCTGAGCAGAAGTATGTTCTTTAGCTATTGAACGTCCAGCTCAGCTCGTGATTGGCACAGATGATAATCCACACCATCTTCCTAAATATGAAGCCTGGTATACGATTATTTTATATTCACCAAATCACATTGTTGGGTAATTTAATATATTGACTGCCCACTATGTGCAAGAAACTGAGGCCATAACTTCAGGGAGAACACTTACGAGTTAAAATGCAGCCATTGTTTCAAAGACCTTCCAGTATGGAACAGGGTCAGAGAGGTGGAAGAAGTTCAGAGGATCCATTTACAAGAAAACAAGTCATAATTGGAATACCATAAAAGAGCTATAACCCAAGTGTTACAAGAGTTCAAAGAGAGAGAGGAATCCCACCCATTTGTGAAAAGGGTTCACTAAATATATACCATTTGATGGCATCCTTGGGTTAGAGGGGGCAGCTAGTTAGTCTTTAACAGGATGCCTGGAGACCAGTAAAGGGAAAATCAAGGCCCCTTACTAGGAAAGTTAGCAACCTGCCCTGGCAGCATTACACACACACACACACACACACACACACACTTGGTCACAAGAAGCCAGATCAAACCAGATAGACCCAAGACAAAGAAGGTCAGAGACAGATCCAAGACAAAGACCCTGGCCAGGTAAGGAAGAAAAGGCACAAACCTTGCTACCAAAGAAATCCCATCCCCAAATAATAAATATTCCATTCCTCAGTTAACAGCTGTCAGTGAAAGACAGAGACCCAAACCCTGGGCAAGGCTCTCCCTTGAGCCATTCATCTCCCACCTCTGATATCAAAAGCGTGCTCCTGCTCACTTTAATAAACTCTTCACTTGCACCTCTCCAGCATTGTCTGGTCTGTCCTTGAATTTCTTTTTCTCAAGACTGACTAAGACCCTCCAGCGACATTTCCCCCCAACCCCGACTTCCAGGGACAGGCTGGTCAGAGGCATCAGGGCCAGAAGTTCTCCCCAGTCTACCCATAAACCCTTGCAGATCTGATGAGATATCACCATGCACAGAGGAAAGGAAAAGAGGGTGTATCAGACAGAAAGAACAGCGTAAGAAAAGGCAAGCAACAGTATGAGTGTGTGGTCTTGCACACACATTTGCATGATGAATGAAGAATTCTAGCGTAAATGGAGTTGGGGCTATGGGGAGTAACAACAGGCAAAGCTAAAAGAGAGGTTGTAGATTCTGTGCTTGGTCTTTTGGCCCAACTGAAAAATTGGGCTTGGTTTGCCAGGCAATGTGGAAGACCTAAAGACAGTGAGCAAGTGCACTGGATAAAAGAACAGTTCAACTGAAATGGCTGTGATGAGGTTGTTATGGCAACACCAACAAAGTATTTAGGCCAGTGCTTCCCAACTTTAAAGTGCCTAAGAGCCACCAGGGGGACTTGTAAAATGCAGATTTAAATTGGCAGTCCTGCGAGAGAAACTGAAATTCTGTAATTGTAAAAAAAGAAAAGAAAAGAAAAGAAAGAAAGCTCCTGCAATAAAGCCCAGAACTTTTCACCAGAACTCAAAAACCTCAGTCTACACAAAATGACACAGACATCTTGAAGCATTTGCCACCATTGTTACTCCCAACCAATTCTCTGCCCAGGTACTTTTTCTTTTCTTTTCTTTTCTTTTTTTTTCTTTCTTTTTTTTTTTTTTTGCATTTTCAACTGAAAATCTGACATTTCCACCTACATCTCTTCCTGTCACCCTCATTTTTTAACTCTTTGAATACCACCTGGAAGAATAGGAAAAAGCAAGCAGATTAAATGAGGTCACTTAAGCAATTTGTGGTTTCAGCTGAAGCTTTGTGTTATCACAAAGGGAAGCAGAAAACATGTGGATGTATAAATAGAGGTGTGGAACACAAGATCACAGAAACTTTCATTCTCTCACTGTATAAGGATGAGCTCACATTTAGAATGCAGGGCTCCAAGCTGGTTGCCTTAGTGAAAAGTGGGATACTGGTTACACTGAGGACAACCGAGCAATCTAGGTCTTTCTGACACTTGCTGTGGACCAGATGCTCAGGCGTTGGCCTCTGGAGCAATTTAAACTGACAAATTAAACTGAAGGCATTTGATAGCAACCTAAATCTTAACAGCTGAAAGAGGAAATGCAGCAGAGGATTTGAATCTAGGTCAAGGAGGAAACTCTGGTAAACCTCCCAAAATGGCTGACTTTCCAAATACTATCATTCTTCCTAACAGTCATTTTCAAAAAGAAACGGTGTTTTCTCAGACGGTATCCTTCCTGATCCCAAAACAAGATAAGTCACATGTGGAGAAACATAGAAACAAAAACCCAAGCCGGCCATGCTCCCTTACCCCTACACTGCCAAACTCCTGTCCCTACCTCTTGTGAATCATGCTGCCTCTTGGCCACAAGGAGCCATGGAGGTGGAAGCAAATTGACTTGGGATGAGAAATACCCATAAGGACACAGATTAATNCTACCTCTTGTGAATCATGCTGCCTCTTGGCCACAAGGAGCCATGGAGGTGGAAGCAAATTGACTTGGTTTGAGCACGGTTTGAGGTTACTATAATTTAATCCATTTTAGATGGTCATGTGACTGAACAGATAGTGGCAGTGTCCATGCGTAAGCTCCAGTCAGTTTCTTGACTGATGCCCACTCACACCAGGAAGAGATTAGCTACGTGCAGGCAGCAATCTCACCTAAGATTAGATGAAGTATCGTCATTGCTTCTAAAATCCCATTGGAATTGTCTTATAATGGTGTTCCCTTGAGTAGAAAGAAATAAAACTTAGCCTATCCAACCTGAGTATTTCCTTCAAGGGAACCTAATAATAAAAAGAAAATATAATGAAGTGTAAGAGGGATCATTCCTAGGTCAGATTAAAACATGTGGGATAAGACACTAGTGAAGCCATGGGCGTATTTACTGAAACTGTGTTTGTGGAAGACATCGTGTGAGATGCCCTGTCCCTTTGAGAAACCCTACCCCACTGAGGAAAAGAGCTGTAAGCAGTAATTCCAGGAGGATCAGCAATGTTTAGTCCAAGAAACCCACTCTGGGGCAAAAACTACCAATCCCCAGGTTATCATGCAACCTGTGATACAGTAGCAGACAAAAAGTTCTGTGAAAAGAGAAAAGGTGATAACTAGGTGGCCAGTCAGGCTTTCCTCAAAATTGGAGCTGGAAAAAGTGGAGAAAAGTGGAGAAAATCCATAGGAGGGGAAAAAACAAAACAAAACCCAAGACACAAAGATAAGGAGACATCCAGAGGAGCAGACCCACAATAAAGCCAGAGCATAGAATGAAGAGACATTGTATTCTGTGGCCCAGATGAGTAGAAGCTCTAGGGAGGGTGGTTCTAAACAGTCATCTGATCCCTCCCAGCCTTTGTGAGACCCACTATTAGAAGCCTCTCTGTGAGGCTTAATAATTCAACTCTTTATGAGTTTCCATCAGACCCTGCTATCAGCTGACATTCCCATTGGCAACATTTGAGTCTTCAACTCCCCAATCCTGACTATGAAAGAGATCAAATGCTAATGCCACCAGTTAGACCCCAAGACTTGACCTTTACTACCTACCTGGTTATACTTAGCAACCTTTGCCCCACATTTTTCCTTAAGCTCTTTTCTAGCTTCTCTTTTAACTCAGGCAAATGGAAAGCAAAACTACCACTCTAGGAATAGTGACTGCCCTGATAAGACCTCTGGCCAGCCCATNAGGAGCAGACCCAGATGAGTAGAAGCTCTAGGGAGGGTGGTTCTAAACAGTCATCTGATCCCTCCCAGCCTTTGTGAGACCCACTATTAGAAGCCTCTCTGTGAGGCTTAATAATTCAACTCTTTATGAGTTTCCATCAGACCCTGCTATCAGCTGACATTCCCATTGGCAACATTTGAGTCTTCAACTCCCCAATCCTGACTATGAAAGAGATCAAATGCTAATGCCACCAGTTAGACCCCAAGACTTGACCTTTACTACCTACCTGGTTATACTTAGCAACCTTTGCCCCACATTTTTCCTTAAGCTCTTTTCTAGCTTCTCTTTTAACTCAGGCAAATGGAAAGCAAAACTACCACTCTAGCAATAGTGACTGCCCTGATAAGACCTCTGGCCAGCCCATCCCACCCAGACCAGTTTGAGCTTAGCCTCTGACTTACTCATATGCAGATGGGCCATGCAGTGATCCCTAGAATGACGATTACCTTTACCTCATTATAATACTACAGTCTCGGGGCGCCTGGGTGGCTTAGTCGGTTAAGCGTCCGACTTTCGCTTAGGTCATGATCTCGCGGTTCGTGGGTTCGAGCCCCGCGTCGGGCTCTGTGCTGACTGCCAGCTCAGAGCCCGGAGCCTGTTTCAGTCTGTGACTCCCTCTCTCTCTGACCCTCCCCTGCTCACACTGTCTCTCTCTCTCTCTCCTAGAAATAAATAAAAACATTTAAAAAAAAATTAAAAAAAAAAAACTACAGTCTCCACTCAAGGAGGAGCCTCAGTTTCATTTACATAACAGGTAAATGTATGTAAACGTATGTATAGGCTTGTTTCCTTAAGGCACATGGGTGATCTTATACCCAGGTCTGCATATGATAACAAGGATTCCTTATTTAAATATTCATCCTAACCCTAAAAAAGGGACCCATCTGCCCTCGTGTGGGGAGTCACAGCTTTGGAAATTTTCCCCTGTGATCTCTTTATTTGCTGCAAATAAAGTTTTCTTTATGGGACAATTCAACCTGGTGCAGTTTCTGATTCATCAAGGAGCCAAGTCACATTGGTTCCATTACCAGACCATAGAAAGAAAGAAAAGACTGAAGGGAGAGAAGAAAGAAAAGACAGAAATGCAGGTCCGGAAAGGCAAACTTGAATAGTTTCAAGAACGTGTCCATGGGCAGATGAAGATATCAACATTTCTGCCAGGCAAGACCCTTGCATGCCAGAGATGACCAGCAATTATTTGAAAACAATAAAAAGGTAAAGGTACGTTATTATTTTTATAGTCATTCCAAAATATTTTTCTTATATTTTAAATAAGTTTCATCATTAATTTCAAGGTACCCAAAATATTTCTTTGGTCTTCTCAGTCTCCTTCTTTGAAACCACAGATCAATTTATTCTACTTTGCCATGTCTTGTCATCTAGAGAAAAGGAAAGATCTTTCAGATAAAAGACAGCCACCTCCCACCCTGAGAACTCAGAAAATGAGAAAAAGATATATAACTATGCACTTAGTTTCATGCACCAACCCACTTTCACACTCAATCTATCCCCAAATTGGAAGCACTGGGCAGATTTTGTTTCAGACACTCAGAGGTATGATTGCAGTGAGAGGGGAAAAAAGAAAGGATCAAAAGTTCTCACAAGTCCAGGGTTATTTCTAACTCAAATAAAGGATTCTTTTTTTTTACAAAATCTTTGGGTTTTTTTTCTGGTCATTCTATGACTGCCCCCTCTCACCCCCCCTCCCCCCACCATTTAAAACCTCTACTGCCATAATTTGAATGCAGGCTGCATCTCTGGTGAGCATTGTCATTGAAGTCTCTTTAGTGGGTTGTCAGGAGGAGAGAATCCTGAGTCTCAGCCCAATTGTCTCTGGCTGCCCTGAGTGTAGACATCACCATGGTAACATAAGCAGGTAAGAGCAGTGTTATTATTCCCTGATGAAGGGAGGCTGCAAGAAGGGCCTTGAGTTCCCAAACTCATCCTCTCCAACATCTGTTAGGCCTCTAACACATAACAGAAATTATAACCTCCAGGCAAGGAGCAAATACNCCCCCCACCATTTAAAACCTCTACTGCCATAATTTGAATGCAGGCTGCATCTCTGGTGAGCATTGTCATTGAAGTCTCTTTAGTGGGTTGTCAGGAGGAGAGAATCCTGAGTCTCAGCCCAATTGTCTCTGGCTGCCCTGAGTGTAGACATCACCATGGTAACATAAGCAGGTAAGAGCAGTGTTATTATTCCCTGATGAAGGGAGGCTGCAAGAAGGGCCTTGAGTTCCCAAACTCATCCTCTCCAACATCTGTTAGGCCTCTAACATATAACAGAAATTACAACCTCCAGGCAAAGAGCAAATACTTCCATGGGTTTGGAACAAGGAATTATTAGTAAGAATATCTCTAAACAGCCACATAAGCAAAGCATTATATAAACATTCAACACACCAGAAAATACCATACGTAAAATAGACATACCAATGAGTCACTAGCTACTCATCAGAGCATTCCTTAAACATAATACATGCCTAAAACAGAGTCCTAAGAGAAAGGAGGAGGCTAAGGATTTGAAATCATGTTTCCAAATGCCAATCTTTCAATCCCTCAAATAAATAAATAAAAGGTAGAAAGACCTTAGGTTGTGTGTGGCACAGCATCCTGTTCTTAAGACTTCTCAGTATTTTACCTTAATTATTACCAAATTTCTAAAAAAAATTTAATGTTTATCCACTTTTGAGAGAGAGAGAGAGAGACAGAAAGAGAGAGGGGGAAGGGCAGAAAGAGAGATGGAGATACAGAATCTAAAGCAGGCTCCAGGCTCTGAGCTGTCAGTACAGAGACAGATGTGGGACTCAAATTTATGAACCATGAGGTCATGACCTGAGCTGAAGGTGGATGCTTAACCAACTGAGCCACCCAGGAGCCCCAAATTATTATCAAAATTCTAAAGAATACTAGAGTTTCTGTTTACTCATAAAGAATGGACTGTGGTTAGGCAGAAGAGAACAGTACCCACCTTTCTGAGAGGAGATCTGAAAAAAATTAATACAGTTTGCTTCCTTTCTAAGAGTTTATTTTCTTCTTTGCCTCAGAGAAAGTAAAATTTCCTAAACTGGCAAATTTCACTGACAAGAGATAATTAGTTCTTTTCATTCAAACTTCTGGCTTGGTGTGAGACAGTATTGCACTGTGTTAATACCTAGCTATGAAACTGTGGTCAGGTTAACAACTTACTAAGTTAGGAGAATTGAGTAATGTTGGTTGAGTGACTCATCATGCTACTGAAACGTAACTACAGTATTATCACTAACAATATGACCATGAGCAAATCAATCATCACACCTCATATATAAATATAAGCATTTATATTTATAAATTAAAGTTACACTCTTGTTTTCCTATTTATCTCCGGGCCATGTTCCTCAGCATTTTGTTCTTTAGGGTCATAACTGCAGACAACAGTCATACTCAGGATGCACTGCCACAAGCAAGATGGCTCACTAAAGGGCGCCGCAAGTTAGACTGCAGCTTATGCTCAATTCCCCCAAGCACCACGTAACTCCCACTCTTGCTGAGACCAGATTTACCGGTGTGGTAGGCAGCCTCTAAGACAGCCCCCAGTAATTCCTGGTCCTACAATAGTCACACAATTTCCCCCCTTAGGTGTGGGCTGGACCTAGTGACTCTCTTCTAACAAAGAAAATATAGCAAAAGTTCTAGGATATCACTTCTGAGACTACAGTAGAGAAAACCTTTGTCTTGTTCATTCCCTCTTGCCTTCCATTTTAATCACTCCGATCATGCTATTTGTTGCCCTGCCCAGAGGCCCACAGGGAAATGAACTGAGGGAGGCCCCCAGCTAACTACGAATCAAGACCTTCAAACCCCATTAGGAACTGAGTCCTGCCAGCAAGCATGTGAGTGAACTTGGAAGTGAATCCTACTGCTTTCCAATTGAGCCTCCAGATGAGATGACTGCTCTGGCCAACGCTTTGATTATAGGTGTACCCAGCCAAGCAAAGACTGGATTCCTGACCCACAGAAACTCTGAGCTTGTAAGGGGGTATTGATATAGGGCACTAATTTTTGGGATAACTTTCATGTGTAATAACAGATAACTAATAACCAGTATGGTCAGAAATCATGATACAGTATATTCAATAAAGTGGCGGTTTGCAAATGTCTGTCTCTAATACGGTTATAATTCAATTCAGTGTGGTGCTGAGCTTCAACCAGCACTTTTTAATGAAATAGAATGAAATGAAATGGAATGTAATAGAAAATATATCAGAACTTGTGTTAAAAATAAATAATGTCTTATAAAACTTTTATTTCATAAATACCTTTCATACTCTAGGTCATGTTATAAAATGTATGTGCTAATATGAATTGAACAAAAACTGTTTGAAAGACACAATCCTAAAGGGCAATTGTAAAATTCAAATGAGAAAATAAATCAAACTCTTGCTGTTCTCTGAACGTTTGTGTCTTCCCTAAATTTGCAAGTTGGAATCCTCATGCAATGTGATATCAGAAAATCAGATGGGTGGAACTGTTATGAATGAGATTATTGCTCCAGTAAAAAAGACACCCCTTTCCTCCACCCCCAACCAGAGTTGCCTGGCCCCTTCCACCATGTGAGGATACAAGGAGAATTCTGTGACCTAGATGGCCATCTTCACTGGAACATGCTATGTGGGAGCCAGAACTCTAACCTCCAGAACCGCGAGAAAGGAACTTTTTCTTGCTTATAAGCCACCTGGTCTTATAAACCTGGTATAGCTACCCAAATGGATTAAGACAACCCTCTTCCTGTCTGCAAACACAACGTTAAGGCTTGGCTCCAGTCTTACCACTCTCTAAAGACTTCTGTCACCACACCAGTCCAACGGCTTTCTCCACCCCCTCTTGGAACATAAGGCCTATAAGAATCCAGTGTCAATGGCAGTTAAGTTACATTAATTTGTTATTTGTTGTTCAGCATGGAGTATTTCTCCTGAAATAATGGCATGATTTTTGAGAGGAGAGGCTGTGATTCACTTCTCTGTGTTCTCCATAGTATACACTGTAGCAAGTGTAAAACGTGAAGAAGTTTTTGGATCACCTTTGATGATGGAGGTTGACAGGAATGCAGAGTAGCACCGCAATTTGTCTCCCTTTGTTAGGCTGAAAAATAGTGCCCTTCAGAGAGATCCATATTCTAATATCTGGAGACTGGAAATGTTACTTTATATGGAAATAAGATCTTTCCATCTGAGATTAAGTTAAGGATCTTTAGATGAGGAGATTATTCTATTTTATCAGAATGAGTCCTAAATACAACCACATACATTCTTTTAAATGGGAAGCTGAGGGACGTATTGCATGGATAAAGGAGAAAATCACTGTGGCCTCAGAGACAGAGACTGTCCTATTACAGCTCCAAAGCAAAAAGTGCTCATAGCCATCAGAGGCCAGAAGACGTAAGAAACAGATTCTTCCCTAGAACCTCCAGAGGGACCACAGCCCTGGCTCCAATACCTTACTTTTGACCTAGTGGATACTGGTTTTGTACATATGGACTCCAAAACAGAGTCTGTTCTATTGTTCTATTTCTATTGTTCTATGCCATCTAGTTTGTGGTAATTTGCAACAGTAGCCACAAGAAATCTGTACACTCAATACCATCTTTACCTTTGTGCCCCAGAATACCCAATATTATGATGTATAGCAGGCATTATTACTCTCAACAATGTTTCTTCAGGAAACATTCCCATTTATTGTGAAATTTTCAGGAAAATAACCTAAAGGGCAATGACCAACTTTCTTCCCAGGAGAACATTAGGCTGGGTTGGTTGGTGCCACATAATATCTCTAGTAGGCAGTCCTCTTGACTAATTATCTTCAAAGCAACTGGACTTTCCCATATGGCAGCTTTGGGGTCATGCTGGTCTGGATCAGGTTACCTAGAAGCAGATCCTAAGATAGGGATTCTCATTCAAATAATTGCCTGAGGGGTGCTGTCAGGATAAAGGGGAATAAGAGAAGAAGAATAGTTGGGGCAAAACAGAGGTGGATGTGGTCTCACCCAGAGACTAGCTTTTGTCTGATCCTATGGAAATATCTTGCACCAAAAAGTTGTTCCCACCATGAGGCAAGAGTGTCAGCCTTGGTAACCCACCCTGCCACTCAAGACTGAGAGATGGGAAGATGGGGAAGAAATCATGACCTCCTAGGCAAAGAGCAAATGCTTCCATGGGTTTGTTACAAGGAATTATTAATAAGAATATATCTCTAAATAGTCACAAAAGAAAGCATTATAGAAACAGTGAGTTATATTACAATATGTTATAGATATTATAAATATTATTATTATATATGAGATAATATATTATAAGATGTGATTAAGACAAATTTAGAGTGATCCTGAAGTGCTGGCACAATGACAGTCAATTATTATTATTAGTTTTTTATTTTGAGAGAGAGCGCACATGAGGCGCATGAGAAGCATAATTGAGCAGGGGAGGAGCAAAGAGAGGGAGGGAGAGAGAGGGAAGGAGAGAATTTCAAGCAAGCCCTGCACCATGAACCCAGAGCTGGACACAAGGTTCAGTTGCACAAACTGTGAGATCATGACCTGGGCTGAAATCAAGAGTTGGATGCTCAATGGACTAAACAACCCAAGGGCCCCTGAGTATGATTTGCTAGCTCTAAGTTTGAACTCTGGGTTCCCTTAGCCTGTTGCACAGAGTGGCAGCTAGTAAATCACAATCTGGCCAGAGAAACAAATCTGACCTTCAGTAAAGGTGGGATGATACTCAGGTGAAAGAAAGCCTTTACAAGGCATGACATAAAGGTGCCAACATGTTCCTAAAGGCTTGGGGAAGGACCTTTCCATAGCAAGTAAAGTCTAATAACTGAGGGAAACAGAATCCAAGGGCATCTGTGACCATACTGGTCTCCTGTTTCCAGCCCAGGATGAAAACCATGATCCAAACAGGGTCTAGATGAAACCAGAACTGTTTTGTCCGTTCTTCAGGCAGACAGGGTGAAGCAGCAAAGTATCCAAAGAGGTATGAATTCTCCCCTTCATGTGGGGAAATGTGTGACCTGCAAAACCTTGGTTTTGATCATTTGAATCCAACACTTCCGAACAGGTCCTTGAAACTTGGAAAATGCCTCATGAATTTTCAAAACAGTTCTGAGACATGCTAGACTGCCTCACTGCTGAGGTCAGCTGGGTGCAAGAGGGCAGGCAGAGACAGACGGTGTGGATGGGGAATGGGGGGCGGTGCTAGCTACATACGCTTAGTTGTCCAGTCTCAGGGACCCCTCCACCCCCCAGCATCCGTGTACCCAACACCCTCAGCTCTGTCCTTAACCAGAATTTTCTAGGCCGATGTCTGGGTTCCATGTCCTGGGAAAGACAGATGAGAGAGAAAGAAGAGCAAACAGAGAGACAGAGAGAGACAAATGAAATAGCACTGCAGACCCTTTTTAATGACATTTCAAAGCAATAAAACACCAAAACGTCATCCATGGAACTACTATTTAACAAACGAAAGCTGTTTGAATAATAGTAATATAAAAAAGCATATGATGTCAGAGTAACAGGCTGTTCTTTAAGGTGAAGAGATTACGTTTTAGGAAAAACTCATCACCTTATTCTTAACTTTTTTCATTTTACCTCAAATAAGTCTTTTAAGTGTTCTGACAGCCACGATTCGCGACTTCAGTGCATCTAAGCTCCCTCTTGCCCANTCTTACTTTTTTCATTTTACCTCAAATAAGTCTTTTAAGTGTTCTGACAGCCAAGATTCGAGACTTCAGTGCATCTAAGCTCCCTCTTGCCCATACACATTGAAAGGAGCTGGGCTCCTTCTGGACCAACAACAAATGAAGAACAAATACATGCCCCAAATAAAGGATGTGCAAAAGTCACAGAAACTCTTCAACTGACTGTTCCCCAGTCTAGTTCTGTTTAATACCTTAGGGAGATTCTCATATTTTTCGTAGGGCTGCTAAACAAAGTTTCAAAAACCTACAACAAATTAAAGTTTAGCTTTAAAAAAAATGATTTATTTTGAGAGAGACAGAGACAGAAACAGGGTGGGTGTCTAGGGGTGGGGGCAGAGAGAGGGAGAGAAAGGATCCCAAGCAGGCCCCACACTGTCAGTGTGTGGAGCTGGATGCAGGGCTCAAACTCATGAACTGAGATCATGACCTGAGGCAAAGTCAAGAGGTGAACACTTAACCAACTGAGCCACCGAGGCACCCTCAAAGTTCAGTTTTCATTTTACATGTTTCTATTACTTAACACTTTAAAAAGTAAATATGACTTTCAACATTTGTTGGGTAACTGGCTGTATGTCAGATACTGCGCCAAGACGTGGGGATATACATACGCATTTTCCTAATATTTAAAAATTAAGATATCATTTACATACAATGAAATTTAGACTTTTTTACTGTGTAATTATGGGAGTGGAACAAATACATAGGATGTGTAGCCATCACCACAATGAAGATAAAGAACAGTTTCATCCACTCCAAAATCTCCCCTTTGTAGTCAACTTTTGCCCTCAGCCCCAACTCCTGGAAACCACTGATCTGTTTTCTGTGGTGACAGTAATGCCTTTTTCAGAAAATGCATATAATAATTCTTCAGATTTCCATATGAATAGAATCATAAAGTAGATAGCCTTTTGAGTGTGTTTTATTGAACTTAGCATCATATACCTGACATTCTTCTGTTATGTGTATCAGCAATCCTTTCTTTGTTACTGCAAAGTACAATACACTTTGTTTATGTATTCATCAGTTGAAGAAAGGTTGGGTTGTTTTCATTCAGGGGATACAGAAGCTAAAATGAAGCTACTATGAATATGCACACTGGTTATATTCATAATATTGTGCAACTATCACTACTATCTCATTCCAGGATATCATAAAGGGATGATGATTGATTTTGTGTGTCATGTTGACTGGATTGTGGGTACCAAGACAGTCTAGGTGCTTCTATGAGGATGTTTTTGAATGGAAATCCATGGTAAGAGAACTCCTTAGAGATTTTAAAACCTCTATCCAGTGGAGCTGGTCATATTTGAGAGGAAAAGCCAGAAAGAGCCATATAAAATACTCATAAGCACAACTTGATGAATTAAGAGGTTACAGTCACTGGAGAGTTGCCTGTACCTCAAAGCAGCATGACCAAGAAATGTGTAGCATTAAGATTCTAAAACAAAGTTGGGGCGCCTGGGCAGCTCAGTCAGTTAAGCATCTGACTTCAGCTCAGGTCATGATCTCTCAGTTCATGAGTTCAAACCCTGTGTCAGGTTCTGTGCTGGCAGCTCAGAGCCTGGAGCCTGTTCCAGATTCGGGTCTCCCTCTCTCTCTGCCCCTCCCTCGCTCATGTTCTGTCTCTCTCTGTTTCAAAAATGAAAAAAAACACTAAAATCATTAAAAAAAAAAGATTCAAAAAGAAAGCATTACAAAGACTGGAGGAGAGCCAGGAAGGACACGTACAGACTGAGACGAGGCCTGAGCTAAATCCTGTTCTCATGGGAGAACATCTCCCAGAAGGGATTATCCAACTCACACAGGAGAAGTTAAGCAAGATTCATATAAGATAAAGGATATTTTTGACAGGCCCAGAACATATTGATTTTATATTTTTCATTACCAGATAGCCCATAACACCAGATACAGAGGACTGCAATTGAAAACAAATGTCTGGACCAGAAGGCAAAGAGTATGTGAAATGAAGGCAGGCTCTTAATCCCAGCAAACAGTATGAGAAAGAAGGAGAGAAGCTTGGGAAAGAGAGTCAACTGCTAGGGATCAACTGAACCTTCCCCAAAGTAGAAGGGAAGCAACAAAGAAGGGGAGCAGTAGAGGTGTAGCCAGGATGGCAGAGGGAGGTCACAGAGAAAAGGCTACTCAAGTCTGGAAATCCAAGAGCAAAGAGCAAGAGAGGGCTTGGAAGTCCATCCAGAAGAGGCACATTTCTGGTCTCTAAGCCCCTGGAACACAAGCTTCAGTAGCATTAATAGCACTTTGCCCAGAAATCTGTTGGACTGTGATTCTCGAAATACAACAAATATGAGAAGGAAGGACTTTCTCCAGGAAGCAGATTTTGAATTTTAGACTCTCAGGCCATTAAAAGTAGATCTGAGTTTGAATCTTAAGACTTTTTTGAATTGGAGCTTCTCAAGTAATTTTTGAACTTTATGTTCGTCCCACAAATTTGACAACATGATGGGATTTGTTGTTTTTTTAAGTTTATTTGAGAGGGAGAGAGAGAGAGATGGTGAGAGAGAGACAGAGAGAGAGAGAATGAGAATGAGGAGGGGAAGGGCAGAGAGAGAGAAGATTCCAAGCAGGCTCTGTGCTCTCAGCGCAGAGCCCAATATGGGACTAGATTTCATGAACCATTGGATCAAGAACTGAGCTGAAAGTGACACCCAACTGACTGAGCCACCAGGCACCCAACATGATGGGACCTGCATTCAGATTTGGGGCAAGTGGCAGGGCCAGGGCTTTAGTGTAAGAGCTTCTTTATGCATTTTATATAAGTATTTCAATTTGCTCCCTGGACACATCATCTGAGTCAATGTTGGACAAAGCAGCCAGAGAGAACAGGCTAGGAAATAGACAACGAGGTGAATCTCTGTCTTGGTATAGAATAGTTTTGGATTTGATTTAATGAACATATTGACCTATTTTAAAATCATCTATAGACACATATATAACAATGTGCTGGATGTGTAAATATAACAAAGCCAAAAGGAGAAAAGGAGTTGGACTAGAGGGACGGAGGGAGATGGACAGAGAGAGTACAGAAGTTGACAAACATAGCAAAAACCTGGAAACCTTTGAATTCAGAAGTGAAACGCAGCAATTTACTTTTACTTATTTATTTTTAAATAACTTCTTAATGTTTATTTTTGAGAGAGAGACTGTGTGAGTAGGGGAGGTGCAGAGAGAGAGGGAGACACAGAATCCAAAGCAGGCTCCAGGCTCTGAGCTGTCAGCACAGAGCCTGATGCAGGGCTCAAACCCACAAACTGAGATATCATGACCTGAGCAGAAGTTGGAAGCTTAACTAACTGAGCTACCCAGGAGCCCTTGAAAGGCAGCAGTTTAAATTCACAAATAACAGAAAGCACACACAACAATGACAAATCAAAGTTGTTTAGATGCAAAAGCCCAACAAATAGTAAATAAATGTAGTTTCCTTGACCGATTATATTGGTCAGGATCCTCCAGAGAAAGACAACCAATAGGACATATAGAGACATATATCTATGAGGCAATTTACTCTAGAAATTTGCTCAAGTGATTATGAGGCCAAGGAGTCTAACATCTGCAAGTTGGAGAACCAGGAAATCAGGGGGTGTGATTTGGTTCAAATCCTCTGAACCAGGAGCACTTATGTCCAGGACAGGAGGAAATGGATGTCAGCTCAAACAGAGAAACAAATTTATACTTCTACCTTTTTGGTCTATTCAGCCACTCGCCAACTGGACAATGCTCAGCCACATTCAAGATGGTTATCTGCTTCACTGGGTTCACCAATGCAATTGCCAATGTCTTACAGAACACTCTCATAGACACATCCAAAAGTCATGTTTTACCAATGAACAGGCATTCCTTAGTCCAGTCAAGTTGACACATAAAAGCAACCAGCACACGGGGATTCAAAAAGTCAGAGCAAGCAGTTTACAACCAAGGGTATATTAACCTTATTCTGATTTTTTATTTATATACTGCCTTTCCACCAAAGAGTAAAATGGAAGAAGACAGTCTAGTCTTCATTTTCTTTCCCCTCTTTCTAGACAACTGAATGCAGAATAGAAAAGTGACACACACACGAAGGTAGAAATACCCTTTTTGCTAAAGAGGGTGGAGCTGAACAGAAAGTCAGAGGACCTCTTCGTTCAGAACAACATGGCCTGGTGATAAGCACAACCCCAAGACTAGGTAGGTAAAGTCTCACTGATGAAATGAATTACCGCAAGATAAAGGATCAGATATTACACATCCAAAATGCAACCCACATGAAATACAATGAAAACCCAAAAGAAAAATACGAAGCAATTTCTGAGTTTGGACTCTATACGATGATGCCATTACTGTAGTGACAGAAAAGTCAAATGGCAAACCACCTGACTGGCTGGTGTCAGACGGACAGAGGCTTTTGCCAAGTGGTGCTGCAGCGTGGTTCCTGGGCTCTTACACAGTCCTTTTCTGTGCATGTCCCTCAACCAGGGGAATCACCACTGATCTTAAAAAGCAGAGAATCCCTTTGCTGCCCTGCTCCCCTTCCAACCAGAAAGGTCTCTAATCAGATGGGTCATCTAAGTATTGTTATTAGATAATATTTTCTAAACAGATTATGAAACCTAAAACATTTGTCATTCTGTCGGTCAAACCAGAATTAGTTACTTCCATAAGTCACCTTAAGATTTTAATATATGAGTTTGCCAGTGAGGAAGACATGATAAGGTAATATTACACCCCTTCTGTTTTTTTTTTTTTTAATTTGTCCCCAGCCTGGCTATATTTTGTCTTGAACCATACCCAGGTACAGCTATAACAAAAGGAGACTCTTGAGTAAAACATTTCTTTTCCTTTTCTCTGAAGCCCTTCTTGGCAAAGGGTTAACTTTGTTCATGAAGAAGGAAGACTTTGTTTTCCATTTTATGGCTAGCTTAGTCATATAATTTATTGCCAAACAGGGACATTGGATGTAAAAGAGGAGCAATGGAAATATACCAAGATTCCAGGCAAACCTGGTCATCACATGTATGACATTTCCTCAATGACCTTGTTGTGTTAATGGCTTGTTTTATCAGCATCATGCATTATTAATTATCCTTTCAAGTCTAAGTTCTGAGTCAAGTTTTTCTGGATGAAAATAGCTGAGACACCTTAAACTAGCTTAAGCCAAACAATAAAGGGGAGAAGATTTCTTTTAAGTGTGTGGACAATCCCATGCAATCTGAAAGCAGAAAGCACAGCACATCTCATGAGGCAATTGTGGAGTCAGGGACTGGGACAGTGTTGGACACCAAGGATACGCGCCCGTAGGTGGTCTAAGTACTCTCTCACCTCTACTTGTCTCTGCACATCTATTTAAGTTTCCTCTTTACTCAAGACTACAAATAAGATAATTTCTGGGAAGCTGTGGGGTATAAATCTGTGGGGAATAAAATGCCTGGGCTCAGAATGACACCCCGTGTACAAGATGCTTCTATGCACTCTGCCTACATGGGGTTCTAATTTTTTGGTTTTTTGTGCTCAGCTGTGCAAGATACTTGAGGTTTTATTACTCTCTTAGTTCTTATTATATAGTTTCCTAACGGCATTTCTCTTTCCCAAAGGGGCAACTGGAAATGTGTATTTGCAGAGGGATTTAAGGTGGGTGATGGGCCGGGGGCAGACAGACATGCTACTCCTTCATTGTAAGGTACAGCTCTGTACAGTGAATTGCCTGAACTCAACCCCCCCTCCCTCCCCCCAGATGCCAATAGGGCTCCCATTGAGAGATAGTAAAACATAGCCTGCTGCCTGCAGAAGCCTGCATGACTGAGTGTGAAATATGTAGATCACTGGATTGAGATGAAACACAGTAAGGGCTCTGTATTCAGATTCTGTCTGCAGGCTGTGATGGCAGAGAAGTACCCTCAGTGTTCCTAGATGGGAAAATAAAAATTATAGCAGAAGAGATTGCCGTTGCTATGTGCCTTTACATGTTCGCTAAATGTCACTGAGGAACATTTGTGGTTCTGGCTACACTAAATGTGGACCACTGTGACAAAACCTTGCATAATAGCACTGACAATGACATCACACATCCTCAGGTCACTCACTCCAACCTTCTTCAGAAAGCAAACATTCAAATCGCCCAGATTAAAGTGAGTGTCCCTTGTATGCTGACAAGATGTGGGGTGCTAAAATAGCCTGCTTTTGTTCCCTGGGATATTTCAACCAGTCTTATAAAGCATCTTTAAATGCCAGAAGCTTCTATCACCTGGTTTCCATCATCTTCCCAGCCTGCTATTTCCCACAGTGATTTTAGGGGACATTTGTTCTATAAACCACAAGAATTTCTGAACCTCAGCTTCTAGACCTGGTTTGGTTCAGAGGTCTGCAATTACCTCCCAGATGGGATTTTTGGCTTTTCGTGTCAGAGATTCTTCAGCCGGGGAGCTATTAAGCTAGAGCTGTCCTGGGAGTGTGGAGCCTCGGCTCCTAGCACCTGTCCACTTCCAGACAAACTGCCAGAGCTCCTCTTCTGTGCTGTCACTTTCCCACCACATGGTTATTGGGGGGAAACCTGGCTCCCAGCCCCAAGTTCCTCCCTTGGAGACTGACGATTTCAAGTGCTCGTCTCCGGTATCAGAAGGCAGGGAAGAGGTTTACAAAGACATCTTCCAGTGTTATCCAATAGCTTTCCTGAATGACGAGGAAAAAAGAAATCCTGAGGAACCAAAATAAAAGCCATCAGCATCCTCCGGGTTCACAGCAAAAGAGCCTCTCTGTCCCTCTTCATTATTAATGAAGCCAAAAAAGGGTCTGAAGTTTCGATCCAGGAAGACCAAGGGTAAATGTGGTAAACCATCTTTGTCTATTGGGCTCAGGGTTGACACCTTTCAGGGAGGGCAGCTCAGTGTGTGAGCATCTGGCCTGTGATCCAGGGGTAGGCTTGCCGTGGGCGCAGGCAGAGGCGCAGGGCCCAGCCTGACGTAGAAGAATGGAGCTCACTGGCACATTTTCCCAGGCAGAGTTCCCAGTCAAGAAGCAGAGACAGATGTGCATGGACATGGACTTTTCTGGAATGTAATTGTTAGTGTCTTCCTGCTCTCAACCAGATGAGCACTTTTATTTTCCTGGAACATTGAGTTAACCTGTTTTTATCTTTAGCCTGTGAACTCATGTCATTTCAATGACAATTACAGGCATTGGAGTTAATCGGCTCATTGAACAATTGAGATCTTTCCGCTTGAGGGCTGAGGACAAAGGGCCTGGTGAGCATTCGAATTTATTTCGGCTGAAGTTGTATCTTGGTTTTAGCTTTCCATTCTTTTCCTCTGAGCCAGACATCAGAAAAGTTTGTTTTTAATTGCTTTAATTTAAAAAGTCTAATATTAAATGAATGGTGTGTGAAATCCTAAGTCCATAAAAGGAAATCTGGCGATGGCTGCTCACTGGCTCACGATACAGTAGTTTGAACTAAAATTGGAGCCTGACATGTATAGGGGACATCAACACATATTTATATGCACAGATCATTGTTCCAGACATGTCTTCTCTATTCAGAGACGATTAACCCAAACCTGTCTCTGTAGATCTTGAGGATAAGGGTACATTGGTTGAGTCTCCCACATTTTGCTGTTTGTGACTGCTGACCAGCAGTTATTGGGATGACTTGCTGATAGTGGAGTGCAATCTAGCCGTGGAAGAGATCTTTCTCTGAACAAAGCTAAAAGTCTAAAGGAGATTTTTCTTCACTAGTTTGACATAATTAGCACAAGCGGTTTAACCGATGCAGAGAACCGATGTTCCGTAAATGACCATCGCACTCTTAATTATGGATCTGACTGTGCTAAGACGGTGCTTCAACTTCTCCTCTTTCGTATTATCCAAAATTGACAGGCTAAATTATTTGGGGCGAAGGCAGTATAATTTAGGAGATCATAATCTAAGTGATAGTGTCTGTCTTCCCATAAACCTCTCTAGAAAAATAGTATTTTACATATGTTGTAAAGGGAACAATTTGGGCAGTTTTAATTGGTTATACAACATGGTACAAGAAAGGTGCGTTTGGAGCAAACGTTTTTTGTTTTCAAACACACTCTATTTGCTCTGTATCTTCATAGTTACTAGTCTTCCTAGTGAGGGTCTGGTCACTTGATTAAACCTGCACTAATCAGACTTAAGGATGGTGGCCCACTCTGAGCAAAGTGTGGGTAGGTTCAGTACACTGAGTGCATCACCTAGAAGCCACGCAGGAGAGCAAGGGTAGCGTTGGTTGTGTGTCCAGAGGACTGGTGACCCCTCTGTGGTTCCAGCAACAGGAAGGGATCAGTAGCTACAGATGCCTCTATAGTCCAGGGACTACCTGTCTGCCCTTTCTCTAGCTTACCCATCCATTTGGATACAGAAGGTCTTTAAGCTACTCACTGGCCAGCTCATCTCAGTATCAACATCTCTTTCAGAAAAGCTTTCTCAGATAAAAGAAGGAGACTAGAGGTCCCGAGTGCTAGTACCAGTCAATAAGTTAGGATAACATCCTCCTTGGGTATCTCGTCACTGAGACAGGAGTAACAAGCTTTATCAGCTACAGTGAATTAAGAAGAAAGGAAAACTGCACAAAATAAAAATAACTACACAATTAGGAAGAACCACCAAACTGCATTCTTCGCTCTAGTATATAATCCTTTTCTCCCTCACCAGAGGCCCTAGCTTCCCAATCTTGCCAGTAACGTCTGAACTCAGATGTTTTGAAAGAAGTCTCAGTTTCTCGGGTACGAACTCTTTCAGTGTGTCTCAAAACTTCACAACCCAGAGGTGAGTTCTGGGGCTGGTAACGCTGTGTGCTCGTGACCACAACCTTCTCTTTTGTCCCCCTCAGCACCCAGCACCACCGCCTCCACTCTCCCCACTCTAGCACACTTGATCATCCCAAAGCAGTACATTAGAACCGTAGGTGATTTGTCTCTTAAACAATTTGAGGGTTTACAAACTCATGGCAGAATGTATAGAGAGGTACAGTCTTGAACTCTGAGATAAAGTTGGCTTCTAAGTAAGTATGGAAGAAAAAGTTCACTCTAGGGGATTTACCTCCTTTGGTCTTTAACAAGAAACTAAAGGCAAAGCTTTTCAGTGATTTATTTGTATTGCCTGCAAACGAAATTAAATACAATTAATTTTTTAAAGTTTGTTTATTTTGAGAAAGAGAATGGATGAGAGAGCATGCAGGGTAGGGGCAGAGAGAGAGGGAAAGAGACTTCCAAACAGGCTCCGCACTGAGATAGCACAGAGCCCAATGCGGGCTCGAACTCACAGATGACCTGAGCCCAAACCAAAACTCAGATGCTTAATTGACTGAGCTACGTAGGCACCCCAAACAGAATTAATATAGGACATGTTGGGGAGATGATGATCCATGGTTACAGCCTGCCTAGTAGTGTTATATCTGCAGCTACAATTATGACCAATTGGAAACTCTAGAGGCATAAATCCCAGCCTGAAGCTGAGTGCTCTGAATCAGCCCTGACCCCAGGGTGTGAGAGATCAGGGAGTTAGGGCCGTCAATCAGAAACTTCCAAAAGTCGCAGAACAATCAATCACCAGGCACCTCAACTATACTGGGAGGGATGGATAATCTCTTAAACAAATTCGTTCCAGCTCCTCACCCCAGCCAACCCCATTCTTCCTCCTCCCCTAACCTAGGATAGTGCCTGGAATTCCAATATTAGAGACTGACTTTTAAGTGCATTGAGGAAAGAAAGATTTTTAGGTGTCTTTGGGAGTGTAAGATGGACCCAAATTATTACCGGTTATCTGTATCCGCTACCAGCCTTCTGTGGGAAGACCTTCATTCCCACTGCTCTCCCACCATTGTTTTGACAATTAAAAAAAAAAACAAAACAAAAAAAACCCGGGTTCAATGGATTCAAAAGCTGGAGAAGGAGGAGAGGAGAAAAGAAGCATGTGAGAATCAGCTGGGGAGAAAATCCTCAAGATCCGGTTTTAGGTATCTTTGTTTTGTTGTTGTTTTCTGCTACCCACTTTTGCCATCTTATTTAAAATCTCAAGAAAGACAGTGTTTTTCCAAAGCCTTCTTATTGGATTTTTGTTTTGAGATAAATGTTAAGGATGGAGCCAAATGGGCCAGACGTACTCTAGGCCCATCTACAACTTAGCACCAAAGGCAAAAGCTAGCCGAGTAAGAAGAGCAAGGTTTTGTGGAGATGGGCAGAGACATGAAAAGGTACTAGAAGGGAGGGTGTGGGACAAGGCACCCCTGACGTACTGCCTCTCCTCAGTTCTGCCCTGGGCTCGCCCCACAAAACTCCTTGGCTTTGGCCTCATGCGTGCCCTTGCTGCATCAAAAGATTACCCAGGCAGCTACCACTGGGGAGCGGAACGGTGGCAGCTGGGGGGCTGGGCGGAAGTCCAAAGGCTTCTGGCTGCCAGCACTGGGGCCTGCCGCCCTCTCCACCCACTTGCTCCTCATTAGGGAGTCAAGGGCAAACCTGAGCCCTCCACAGTCCCCTCCACTTTCTCCCAAACCCACCAGTGTCCCAAGGATGACCTTGTGGTACAATCCCCAGGCAGAAGCACAGTGCCTGCATCTCCCTTGAAGCCGGCCTGGAGCCAAGTGCTCTTCTGGACTAAGCCTGTGAGGGATGGGGAGAGGAAACTCAGCTAGAGGAAGCTGGCACTTAGTGGCGAATCTGGCTGCCTACAAAGAGATTTATAACTAGGGAATTCAGTGGCTCTGTGGTGCTTTTAGAAACAGTTCCTGGCTTGACTAAGAGAGACTTTTGTGGAAAATGCCTGTCATTCATGTTCCTGGCAGATCTGCAAGCATTTTTATGGCACAGATATAGCGCTGATTGCTCACTCTACAAACACAGACAGAAACTTCGTCAGGACGCTGGCTACTGCATGTGCCAGGTGGCAGACTAACATGGTGGAATCAAAGAGCAAAGGGTGATTTGTGATGACCAGAGAGGTATTTTTCTCCAACACCCTGATGCCACCTCAACAATGTACCCTCCACCTTAAGGATAAAGTGCTTCCTTCTGGCCCCCACCCCAGAGTATTTAAGGGCATCTGGGAGACAGTAAACTACATTCATCCTAAATGATATGGGTTGAATCACATACCTCCAAAAGATATGCTGAAGTTCTAGCCCTAATACCTCAGAATGTAACCTTCTATTTGGAAATATGCCTTTGTGGTGTAATTAGTTAAGATGCAATTGGAGTAGGATGGGCTCTGAATCTAATGCGACTTGTGTGCTTATAAGAGAAGACAATGCCATGTGAAGACACAGAAACTAACAGGAAGAAGATGGGTCTGGGATGGGCAGAGCCAGAATGTGGAGGGATGCATCTCCATGCCACTGAATGGTAAGGATTGCTGAGAACTGCCAGGAGCTAGGAAGAAGCAAGGAATGACTCTCTTCTAAAGCCTCAGAGAAGGCATGGATCTGCTGATGCCATGATTTTAGACATCGAGACTTTAGGAGCCCTGAGAAAATAAATTTATGTTACTGGAAGCCACCCAGTTTTGGTACTTTGTTACAGCAGCCCTAGAAAATGAGTACACCATTACAAAAAGAAAGAAAAGAAAATGAGTACACCAAACAATGTTGGCTTGATAAGTGTCATCCTGAGCTGGGCCGGGCCCAGAGGTGAGCTAACAGAGACCCCAAGTACACTACCCATCAAGACTACCAGATAAAAAGCATGTGCTCCAGCAAATTATTTCTGTTGTTTTCTAACTAAAAATGCTTCTCTTTCATGGTCCTTGGGTAGATTTGTAGTCCTTTTTTTAACGTTTATTTATTGTTCAGAGAGAGAGTGCAACAGGGAGGGGCAGAAAGAGAGGGAGACAGACAATCCCAAGCAGGCTTCACGCTTTCAGTGCAGAACCTGATGCCGAGGCTCGAACTCACAAATTGTGAGATCAGGACTTGAGCGGAAATCAAGAGTGGGACGCTTAACCAAGTGAGCCACTCAGGTGTCCCTGTAATCCCTTTTCTGTATCAAACAGACCGAAGCATAAATGGCTGTTGTCTTGTCCAACACTAAATATGCTAATTCCTGGAGACTTTGTCCTGTGATTTAGACTTTGCACATCAGACAATCCCAAGGAAAAAAAGGTCAATCATGTCTCCTTGGTCTCAATAAAGAAAGTCTTCTTTTTTTAATTTGCTCCAGGCTCTGAGCTGAGAGAGAGAGACAGCGTGAGCAGGGGAGGGTCAGAGAGAGAGGGAGTCACAGACTGAAACAGGCTCCAGGCTCTGAGCTGGCAGTCAGCACAGAGCCCGACGCAGGGCTCGAACCCACGAACCGCGAGATCATGACCTAAGCGAAAGTCGGACGCTTAACCGACTAGGCCACCCAGGCGCCCCTCAATAAAGAAAGTCTTAATCATTCCAGAAGAAGATAACCTAGTCACCTGCTTAGGTTTAAGGGCCTGGGATGCTGGCCACACCCTCTTTGGGCTTCAGTCACTCACCTCTGATTAGAGTCTGGGGCTGAATGAACATAACCTTCACTTTTAGCCATGGCAGTGAGTGACCTAGCAGACCTTGAGCTGTCTATAAAGAATGTGGATTTGGCATCACTTTGGGGATTAAATGGAAGGGAAAATTGGCCAGAGAGGGTGGCAGGGTGGAAACTGTGTAATCTAGGCATGATAAAGCCACTACTGGAGCCAGGAGAAGATGGTGAAGGTTAAGGGGACAGAGTAGCTTTCAGAGAAAGAAGCAACTTGAATGTAAGCAAATCAAAAAAGTTTCTGAAGATTGTGGCAAAATTCCGCATGTGGTAACAGAATATTAAGGGAATTTCCCTCATTTCGCTGAGGGAAGAAAGGGTTTATTTAATTGATTTTAAAACATCTACATTTCCAGAAATAATTTAGGTATTTAATAATATCAAATGTTACATAAAATAGGACAATTAAGAATTAAAGAACAAAAAAGAGATTATATAAAAGAGACAAAGGCATAGATGTTATAGGAACCTG
The DNA here is from genome assembly GCF_008692635.1 of Crocuta crocuta. Lineage (NCBI taxonomy): Eukaryota > Metazoa > Chordata > Mammalia > Carnivora > Hyaenidae > Crocuta > Crocuta crocuta. The sequence continues at coordinate 2,844,471 of NW_027551575.1, read as the reverse complement.
GTACCTGCATAAAAGGAAATGTTATAATTGAATGCTAAGGCAAAAAGAAATAATCTACTGTAGTTTTCCTTACATACAATGTACAAACTTATCTACAAACTTTTTCCTACAAGTGAGCTAGAAAATCTTTACACCATTAATCTATATTCTTTTTACAAAGATATGATTATTATATATTTCCTCTTTTAGGTGTATGGGTGTGTGTGTATGTGTGTGTGTGTGCGCACCTATGTATGTGTAATTTTTTCAAAACTTATTGGGCTCATCTACACATTCAATGCAATCCCAATCAAAATTGCACCAGTATTCTTCTCAAAGCTAGAACAAACAATTCTAAAATATATATGAAACCACAAAAGACCTGAATAGCAAAAGTAATGTTGACAAAGAAAACCAAAGCAGCAGGCATCACAATCTCAGACTTTACTCTCTACTGCAAAGCTGTCATCATCAAGACAGTATGGAATTGGCACAAAAACAGACACATAGACCAATGGAATAGAGAATCCAGAATTGGACCCACAAATGTATGGCCAATTAATCTTTGACAAAGCAGGATAAAGAATCCAATGGAAAAAAGACAGTCTCTTTAGCAAATGGTGCTGGGACAACTGGACAGTGACACACAGAAGATTGAACCTGGACCACTTTACTACACCACACACACACACACACACACACACACAACCTCAAAATGGATAAAAGACCTAAATGTGAGACAGGAAACCATCAAAACCCTAGAAGAGCAAATAGGCAACAACCTCTTTGACCTCAGCCGCAGCAACCTCTTACTACACACATCTCTGAAGGCAAAGGAAATAAAAGCAAAAATGAACTGTTGGGACCTCATCAAGATAAAAAGCTTCTGCATTGCAAAGGAAACAATCAACAAAACTAAAAGGACCAACGGAATGCGAGAAGATATTTGCAAATGATATATCAAAGAGTTAGTACCCAAAATCTATAAAGAACTTACCAAACACAACGCATGAAAAACAAATAATCCAGTGAAGAAATGGGCAGAAGACATGATTAGACACTTTTCCAAAGAAGACATCCAAATGGCCAACAGACACATGAAGAGATGCTCAACATCACTCATCATCAGGTAAATACAAATCACAACTACTTTGAGATATCACCTCACACTGGTCAGAGCGGCTAAAACTAACAACCTAGGAAACAACAATGTTGGTGAGGATGTGGCGAAATGGGAACCCTCTTGCACTGTTGGTGGGAATACAAACCAGTGCAGCCCCCCTGGAAAACAATGTGGAGGTTCCTCAAAAAATTAAAAATAGAACTACCCTATGACCCAGCAGCAGCAGCACTACTAAGAATTTATCCAAGGGATTCAGGAGTGCTGATTCATAGGGGCATATGTACCCTAATATTTCTAGCAGTGCTTTCAACAACAGCCAAATCATGGAAAGAGCTCAAATGTCCATCAACTGATGAATGGATAAAGAAGATGTGGTTTATATATTCAACAGAACACTACTTGGCAATGAGAAAGAACAAAATCGTGCCATTTCCAGTAACATGTATGGAACTTGAGGGTGTTATGCTAAGTGAAATAAGTCAGTCAGAGAAAGACAGATATTGTATGCTTTCACTCATATGTGGTACTTGAGAAACTTAACAGAAGACCACAGGGAAAGGGAAGGGGAAAAAAATTTCAAACAGAGATGGAGGGAGACCACAAGAGACTATTAAATACAGAGAACAAACTGAGGATTGATAGCGGGTGCAGGAGAGAGGGGGAAATGGATGATGGGCCTTGAGTAGGGCACTTGTTGGGATGAGCAATCGATGTTGTACATAAGCAATGAATCCTGGGAATCTACCCCCAAAACCAAGAGCACACTGTATACAGTGTATGTTAGCTAACTTGACAATAAATTATATTGTAAAAAAGGCATATTCTTGGTGACATGAAGTACAAATATCATTAACTCTAACATATAGTAAGAATTTTTGCAGGTTAAATAAAAAATCTAAACAAATTTTAAAATTAAGTCACTATTTCTCTCAAAATCATAAAAGTTTATCATTTAATCAAACAACTCATATCGTATATTCCACATCATCCATGATGACTAAAAATTCATTCAAGAGAAGAAAAAATAAAACCTTACCAGGCTGAAATGAGGTTCAGTTTAAAGTCTGCAAATGGATTCTCTGAGGTCTATGATTAATATCTATCTTTAAGAAATAGGTTTGTGATAAGTAGCCAGATTAAAAATATGCACGATTTTACAATAAATATATTCTCCTTTGCTCCTGTCAAGTCTTATAGCCACAGACAGAACCATGGGTGGTAATTGAAAGACAATCAGGTCTGACACAGCAAGAATTGAAGATGATCCCTTTAATCCTCCAGGGGTGTAATTATCTCCTGAAAATCCCAGCTAGGAGAGAAGTCTCCTTGCTATTATTAGATTTCTTTCAGTTTTGGATGTAAGTGCATGCCGAAAGTCATTCACTGAAAACTACTGGTTTCTCTATCAGTGTGTGTGAAATCCGAGCTCTGTGGTGATGAATTTGGTCCTTGAGCTAGGTGAAGCTTCATTTCGACTTTCCCTGAGTGCAAACCTGAATTCTGAATGAACTGGCATGTTGCCCCTTATCCTACTGTGGTGTGCGTTCCCAGAAAACAGCAGGCCGCTTCTCTTGGACAGCGAAGAGTCCTCCAAGTTCAAGATTTTTTTCCATTGACTGTTTTTTCCGTCAGCAATTTCAAAGCTTCTCAGTGGCATTACTTTTGTAATGCCATAACCAAAGAATTGAATATTGCCCAATTACCTGATCAAAAGAAAGCCCTCTCGTCACATCACTTGACTTCATGTGTCCCCTGGCTTGTTCTTTGTGGCTTATGGTGTCATGTTTCCCAGAATCAACTGTTTCAACAAGGGACAAAATAGCTTGTAGGCTCAAAAGGATTAACAAAATTAAAGATGTACATTTCATATGTAAATGAATATGTAGAGAAATGTTCAGGTTCTCCTTCACTCTCCATACATGTGCATCTACTTATTAGCAAAGAAATATGAGGAATTGAAGAGTTAACCAAGTGCCAAACTAAAAATTAGTATAAGACCTATTCCAATATTTGGCAGATGATGTTAATATTTGTTGGACATCTCTGTGAGCCAGGCGTTGCAGACACTTTATGGATGTAAACTATATCCTAACTAAATCTTCTAGCTAAGTACTGTTAGGTTTCTTTTACCCATGGGGAAAGGGAGGCTTTAAAAGGTTAAGTGACTGCCCAAGACTGTTCATCCACAAGTCTTAAAGCAAGAATGTAACCCTACACTTGTATTGTTTGTAAGCTATTCTCATACTCTATTTTACCAGGGATACTGACAGCAGTCATCTAAATACAAAATAACTGACTTAATATTTGTATATAAGCTAATGATACAGCCACTTCTGAGTTCATCATAGCATAATCTTTGAGGCCTTTCTTCTCTTGGCAAAAGTCAAAGGAGACTTGCTAACCTGTCAACCCAAGTCACTGTTTTCCAACCAGTCTTCAGCCCAAGAAGCTTGCTTCTTCCTTTTCTTTCCTTCCTCCCCAGAGCATGGCAGCATTAGACTTCATGTCCGCTACCCATCTCTGTTTTTCCTGGGGTTTGCAAATGAGAATAGCCAGCTCACCGACCCACAGAAGACTCAATCCTGGAAAAAGTCTGCCCTTGGAGCTTCCATGCACCTGAACAAATAGAGTTTGTCAGTGACCAGCAGGGAAATTAGCAGACAAGCTGACCTATGACACTGGGGGCCAATTCTGTTTCTTTTTGGCGGTTTCATGACACTATTAGAAAACACACCCTCTTGGAACAAGGGGGAGAAGAAGGGGGGAAATAGTGGGGGAAAGGGAGAGAGGCAAACCATGAGAGACTCTTGAATGCTGACAAAAACTGAGGACTGATGGATGTGGGGGGGAGGGGGGATGGGCATGGAGGAGGACACTTGTGGGGATGAGCACTGAGTGTTATGTGGAAACTAATTTGACAATAAACTATTTGTAAAAAAATAAAATAAAATAAAATAAAAAAGAAAAGAAAACACAGCCTCTTGTCCTGGAATACCTGCAACTCACCTGCAAATTGATCACTCCCCCAACACTGCTCCCCTGAGAACTTCCATATTACTGTAACCTCTGCCATTCTTCTTTCTTTCTTGTTTTTCCTTTATTCCTTTTCTTTCCTTTCCATTCCCTTTAAAATTTTTAAAAATGTTTTCTTTATTTCTGAGAGAGAGAGAGAGAGACAGCATGAGCAGGGGAGGGTCAGAGAGAGAGGGAGGTACAGAATATGAAACAGACACCAGGCTCTGAGCTAGCTGTCAGCACGGAGCCCAACGCGGGGCTCGAACCCACAAACCATGAGATCATGACCTGAACCGAAGTCAGATACTTAACCGACTGAGCCACCCAGGTGCCCCTCCATTCCCTTTTTAATGTTTGTTTGTTTATTTAGAGACAGAATGAGTGTGTGGGGGTAGTAGAGAGAGAGGAAGAATCCCAAGTGGGCTCCATGCTGTGAGTGTGAAGCCCGATGAAGGGCTTGATCCAGTGAAATGAGATCACCAGAGCTGAAACCAAAAGTCAGAGGGTTGACTGACTAAGCCCCTTTCTTTGTTTTATTTATTTTTAAAAAAGTAAACCTCAGGTACCCCTTCCTTTTTTTAAAATGAACCTCAGGTGCAGAGGATTTCCTTAATCACAGGTCTCAATTCATAATACATTATCATCACGAACCCACACAAGGACTCTTTCTTGTTTCATGTAAATGCCCTCCTTCCTCTTTTATCCTGATCTCCATTCCTTCCTCCTCAGGCCTCCATGCTAATGTCTGATCTGTGTAACTCAAGTATACACATTTGTTGGAGACACTGCTTTCCATCCTCCTCACTAACATACTAACAGAATTTGTAGCTCGGTGTTAGGCAGGACCATACCTCTTAATTTTGGCCAATGGGATATGGGCAACAGTGATGGGCAGCCTTTTCTCCCTTTCCAATGGGCAGATTGTGATTATGTGGTAGGAGAGCAAGCAGCCTCACAGGAAATAAAAGCCGCACGTTGAGGTGAGAAACCAAAATTATAGAAGCAGTTGGGTCCTTGATGATTTTGAGCCACAATATTCCCCTGGTTTGCCTACATGAAGTTTTACAGGAGAAAAAAAAATTCTATCTAGTTAATCTATTATCATTTTGATAACAGAACGGAACAGTGCTTCTGTTATCACCATTGATCCAATTTCCTAAATAAATACAGCATCTTTGCAATATATGCAGGGTGATTTAATGTGTCTGTATTTCAAGTTGTAAATAGTATTGTTCTCTTTCTTTAGGTTTTCACTCAGCACTGTTTTATAAAAATCTGTTCTTGTTACAATGAGCACATGTAGTTCCTGCTTCTCAGAGCTAGACTAGACCACTATGTGACTAACATATTCCCACAGTTTTTCCCTCACACTTCCCTAGTGATATATACCTAGAAGCTTTCCAACTTCCCACTTCCAGAAACAACACCATGATGATCTTCTTTGTGATGTCCCTAATGAAACTTTAAAGGCATTTCTCTTGGGTATATGTATAGACAAAAATTGCTGGTCATAAAAGAGTCTCATGTTTATTTCATTAAGTTCTGCTAAATCACCTTCTAGAGTGGCCATATCAGTCTGTATGTCCATTAGCAATGTCTGAGGCTTCCTATTCCTCCACAGCCTTGCCAATGTTATGTGTTACTTAAGTTTGTAATTTTTGCCAGTCTCAAGTGACTCGTTGTTATTTGCCATTCAATGATTACTAGTGTTTATGTAACTGTTCATATGCATGCTAGCCATGTGAGGTTTTCCCTTCTATGAATTTTCTCTTCATACCCTTTTCCCACTTTGTAATCTATTCCTGACATTAATTCATGTTGGTTTTAGTCACTTCTATTCATGATCCTTCAAGACAGAAATGTTTAGCACCTTATTCATGGAGACTCTGTAGCCATTTAATATCAGTTTCAACATTGGTCTGCAACCCATATCAATTTCCACAGCTTTGTGTTCCCCTTACCCCAGGGCCCCTGACAGTCCCAATATCGCTGGGTGGCCAAGTGTCCTCAGCTTCCAGTAACTCTACTGGTGAGCCAAGTCTCCACTCTCTCATTCCCCTTCACTCTATATTTTAGTTCCCAAACCTAAATATGGCCATCAAGTGGTGACCCTCTTCCTTTCCAGTATACTTTTTTGCTTCCTCTGCAGTTAAGGAGCAGAGGAAAACAGGGTGGGGTTTGGATTATGCAGCCAGAAGACAACACTTAAGATTTCAACATTTGGAAATACAACTTGGATGAAAATTTAAATGACATACTTGTAAGGTTCTTCCTGATTCCAAAGAGTCCAACTCTTCAGAGTACATGTGCGAATTTACAGAACATTTCTTGTCAAACCAAGAGGTTTCCATTAGCTCTATTTCTTATTTCCAGCTTACTTTTTATTGACCTTCTCACCAAAGGGCTATTCTCCCTCTGGATTTGTTAACACTTGTCTGCAGCTTAGCAAAGCCTATCCCCATTTACAGTAGGAGGCCATGAAAGTTGTCAAAGCTGTATTTTTTCTTTTCAGCAACCTGGGAGCATGCCGGCCCATGAAAGTCAGTGTAAAAAAATTCATTCACCCAAACAGAGAAAAATAGTTTAAAAGAGCTCACCAACTAATAAACCAAGTAGGGAATAAAGGTGATTTCTTTCCTGGAATATGAAGAGGAAGGATGTATGACCTCTGGGCCCCTTGGTGTTGACCAGGGGACCTTATGATACAACAGATTCTTAGCTGTCACTTTTGGCTCTAAAAATGGTTCAGTGCTACACCACTCAGCTGGGTAGTCAATACACACAATATCCTGACCTTTTCTTCTTCTGCTACGCCTGCTTGGGAAAAGTCCAACCCTGGATTAATTCAGCCATGTTCCTTCTTTGCTCCCACAGCGAAGAACTCCTGCTGAGCGCCTATGGCAAAGGTCATACCATGGTGCTGACTGAGGCTCTCAACCACATCTGGGCTTTCAACACTGCCTGGCAATCTTCCCAATGACCACGTCATTGCCCCAAAGATACTCTTTCAGACTTTCCTCTCTCTTTTATGTCACTTTCTGGAAGTTCACTTCCTCCTTCACTCTCAACACATCCTAACCTCCTTCTTCACAGAGGATAAGGCACAAGAAAACTCCCTTAGTTCCCCGTTCTCCCTCCTTCTACTCATCTATATCTCATCCACCTTTTTGACCCTCTGTAGGGCAGCGTCCATTAACTTCTGCAACATGCGTCTATCTTTGTCGATGACTCTCAGCTACATCAGATCCAATGCCCTCATTTTATAAAAAAAAAAAAAAATTTTGTAGGGGCACCTGGGTCAGTTAAGTGTCCAACTTTGGCTCAGGTTATGATCTCATTTCCTGAGTTTGAGCCCTGCATCAGGCTGTCTGCTGTCAGCACAGAGTCTACTTCAGATCCTCTGCCCCACTCTCTCTCTCTGCTCCTCTGCTTGTGCCTACTCTCTCTCAAAGATAAAGCATTAAAAATTTTGTAAACCTCTTGCCCTTTACTACTGAGAAATGAATAAAGCTTTACCTAAGACATACACTTACATTTTAATTGGTTTGATGCTGTGATTACAAAATAAGATGGAAATTAAAGGGTAGTAATTAGCATTTCAATACACAAAAGTTATGTCACTACTATACTAAATACATAATTAGGTACACAAATGCTTGTACCTAGAGGTAGCATCCGTATGTGATAGCTATGAATATGTCTATTGATACAGGCACTTGACATTGGGACTCAAGTGGCAGGGGCAAAAATGCCATCTGCAAAATGATAAACCTTTGCTAAAACTCTCAGTAAAACACAGTCCAATCTTCCCTTGATTCACACAGTACTTGAATCTTTAGAAAAATTAATCCATATTGATATTGCATAAAATTACTTCTTGTTTATATGAACAACAGAATCAGGTTCCAGGCTCAAATGACTCTAAATAGATTTTTCACCTCCCATTTGGTGGGTCATTTGCAAGCTGTCCAGGATATGGAAATGTTCACCCCTGTGCTACCCATCACAGAATGTAACATCCTAGGACGCTGCCCACTCAGTGCCTTAATACCACCAAATCACTGTGACCGTCCAAACTGTCCCACACGTTTCCAGAATGCCCCCCTCGGAACGCCCCAGCCCTGTGTGGAGAAGTACTGGTCAGTGTCCTGGATCTTTCTCCAGGGACCCTCTTCCATCATTTACCCTTTCCTTTCCATCTTCAACTCTGCCTTCTCTATGTGCTGTTTGTCCTCAATTCTCTTTCATAATAAAATCAAAACAAAACATCTACTTTCCACCCAATACTAGGTGCTCTTCTAGTTAGTGAAGTGTCTCCCCATCCTCCCAGCTCAAGAGCCCAGGAGCCTTCCCTGCCATCCCCTTGTGGCTTTCTTTGGTCCCTACCGCATCAACAGAATTGTCCTGGTCTCGGCCTCATGTGAACGCTTCCCTCCTGGTTTTCCTGCAGAGTGGCTCTTTGTTTGCTTTCTTGTTTTTGTCTTCGTCCACAGATCCTCTTTGACAACCCATCTCTTAAGGGAATGCCTTCATCAGTACCATCTCATTAGCATCCCTGGTCCAAGGAGAGGCCAACCCATTATCACGGTCCAATCCAGAACCAGGGAGTCATTCTGACAGTGGGCTGCAGTATCCAGGCAACCTTAGACATCTGTTTCTTCACCTTCCTTAATACTGAAACGGTTATAGAAATGTAAGAGTAGATGGAAATTAAGATGAACACATTCACACTTTAGCAAGACTTGACTTTAAATGGCACAGATTTTTTATTTTCCTCATTCTTGAAGCCTCCCCTTCCCTTCACTTGTTTTTCTGTAGACTTGTTCCAGGAACTTAGGATCCATAGTGACATCTTGCTGACTTCAGTGTATGCCTAGTAATAAAACTTGGATGGCTAGCGCTAGTGCTAGTCATGAGCACATCTTGAAGACATCATGAATGTGGCTCGCAGTATGGACCAGATTCCTACTCAAACTGCCCAGATTCTCTATTTTCCTATAAAACCCCTCAGCCTTTTACCCTGAGCAGGTCTGCGGTTTTGATGACATTAGCCTGCTGCAGCATCCTTTGTCCGGCAAAGTAATAACGCTATTGTTTTTCTTTATCCCCAAACTCTGTCTTTGGGTTACATTTTGGCTCTGGAGCACAGCGGTCAGTTTTCTCTTTTCTTTTCCCTTCTCTTCTTTTCTCTTCCTCTCCTCTCCCCTTCTCTCCTTTTTTCTCCTGCCTTCTGCTTCTTGATTATAGCCAAAAATTCAACAATGAGCATGTTCCTTTTTAAATTTCTTTTGTAGTTAGAAGTGTGTCATGGACACAAAAGGAAGTGTTTGTGTAATGCACTCATTTGGCAGTGGAGGGTGTGGAGGCGGTGACACTAGTGTAGAATATGGTTTTGCCCACTCATGATTCCTTTCTGCCCTCCCAGGGGAAGAGTAAACCTTACAAAGAGCAGTTAAGCATGAAAGGTTGTTGTAGAAGCCAAGAATCATCTGTGGCCTCTCTCCTCCCCTCCCCCATCCATGCATCTGTCTCTTTCACATACAACAAAGAACTGTGTGGGCTGCATGTGAAGAGGGTGTAGACAGGAAAATGATAGGGATTTTCCATGCATTTGAAAAACTGTGTGGGAATACCTTTTTTCAAACCAAATGAAAATCTATTCACCTGTTGTGAATGGTGCATGAGGGGCAGATCTCTCAGATGTTCTTAGTGTGTACAAATTAAACCCACCCACAAACCCTTGAGCAGACTCCAAATCTCCCAGTGCACTGGCACTAGATTTAAAGGCTTCTAGGTTCTGACAATATGTTCTGGCCTCCCCCAAGCAGCAATATAACAAACACTTCACACAACTACCAATGAGGATTACCAAGGATTGGTAATACTAAGCAGAGCAAACAAAGTTGCAAATGAAGGGGTATGGGTAAAAGACCAAAATATTTTCAGCTGGTATTTTGAGGAACTGCCGCTGATAAACAAATGAGTTAGGAGTGTGGGCAGGGAAGGTTCCAAAATCTAGGGGAAATTATCAGGTAAATAAGCCATCTGCAAATAGGCTATCCACATTAATGTATAAATTCAAAGTTATCCAACATTGGTTTTGTCTTCCAGGAAGCCAATAATAATGCTCTCATTTTCCAAGCTGAGTCTCCCAGGAGGATGGAAAGGAGAATCCGTCCATGTGCACATTTGTGGGGCTTTCCCAACTCTTTAAGAAACTCACAATTCTCTGCTGATAAGGTCACATAACATGGGGTCCCTGGATAGCTCAGTTGGTTGAGCAATTGAATCTTGATTTTGACTCAGGTCATGATCCCAGAACCTTGGAATTGAGCCCCACACATAGTGTGGAGCCTGGTTGGGATTTTCTCTCTTGCTCTCGCTCTGCCCTCTCCCCCACTAGCATGCTCTCTCTCTTAAATAAAGAAACAAACTTTTCATATTAAACGTTTTATAAACTTAACTGTTGTGCACCCCTTCTTGGGAAACCACTAGCACATGAGCTACACCACACTAAGCAAGATAAGAGCCAAACTAAGACAATTAAAAACATTAGGATCCAGGAAACAGAAGTTCCAAAAGAGCAAGAAGGAAAGCAACTGTCCAGGAAGATCTTAACAAATATTCAAAGACAGAAGTCAAGACTACGTCTCAAAGCCATATGCCTAGAGAATATTAGCCAAGTTAGAGCCGGCATGGGAAGCAATGAAAGCCAAGGTTTCCTGATGTATTCATCCACAATGAAAGGACACTTGTTTCAAGGGAGTGCATGGAGGAAGAGTAATAAGGATGTTGAAAACTAAGGGATTAAAAAACCAAACAATTATTATCTCTAGGAAAGAAGCTACAGAAAACTAGAAATGCAATTATAATAGAAGACATGGATTGACTATAAATTGTTTTTGTAGGACTATAACAATGCAAACTTTTAATGATAGTGTAATAATAATGTAACCAAAACATGTGATATAATTCTAGTAGAAGACTTAAAGAGAGCATGTGAAGATGGAATCTGAGGGTAAATCCTCATCTGTGAGAGTAACAGTCAGAAGATTATGCCTAAAAATCAGGAAACCAGAAGTAGTGGTACAAATAAGTCATTTATAAATGTGGCAGTAAAAGCAGGCAGCAAACATAAAAGGGAGTCTAGATTCTTAGGTGGTGGAAATCCAAGTGCATACAGGTAAAGGATTTCCTTTTGTTGACGGTTACGGTTTGAACCGTGTCTGGCCCAGCTATATGTTGAAGGCCTAACCCCCAATATCTCAGAATGCGGCTGTATTTGGAGATAGGGCATATGAAGAGGTAAGGTTCTAGGAGTAGTACTAACCCAATTTGACCAGTATCCTTATAAAAGGAGAGTAGGTGCACACAGGCGCCGGGGACGCAGACACATCCAGGAAAGGCCTTGTTAACTTATCTACAAGCCAAGGGGAGAGGCTTCGGGAGAAATCAAACCTGTGGACACGTGGATCTGGAACTGCCAGCCCCCAAAACTGTGAGAAAATAAACTTCTGTTCTTTAAGCCGTTCAGTCTGTTATTTATTTTTTTAGGGCAGCCCAAGCAAACAACCATATCCTAATGAATCATGTAAGAATCGACTTTTTAAGCAATGTACCTGTATTACTTTTACAAAAAGAAAAAGTTAAAAAAATACACAGAGCTCAAATTAGTTGACTACTATGTCCAGCTGAGGCATCTGAAAGTCAGGTGTGTCTCACTCCAGCCAAAAATTTCCTAGTTCCTTCTGGAGTCCGCAGGGCATCAAAAGACCTCGGCCCTTTTCTGTTGACAGCACTGGACCCTGGGCCCTTAAACCAGTATCTTGGACCATCCCTGGGAAGATGCTCTGCATAATTTCCCCTTAGGCCCCACCACCATTCCCTGGCTGTGATCTGCTAAGCAGCTCCAAAGTTTAGGATGATAAAGAACTTTAAGGTCTCTTTACTTATTAGCATACCCTTCGAATGCCACCGCCCACCTCAAGGGCAGGCCTAGTAATGATTCTGGAAGAAAGATTTAGCCCTTATTTATGGAGCCCTGAACTCAGGAGTTCTCGTGAGGGCTGCACTGATCAAAGAAATATTTTTATTTCTCTAATAAAAAATAAAAACGGCCACATAAGTTCATGGTGCTAAGACCTTGAGCAAAGAAGAGGACGGATAAAATTACAAAATGCTCTAGGACAACTTTCCCTTTCTCCCCAAGGCTATCTGGATTGAGGAAAGAGACAACAAAACTGTAAATGAAAGTCAACTAAATTAGTTATGTTACAGGTGTAACCACTACAAAGGCAGCAGCTAAAATGCCTGGGCCTCACCGTGGCCCATGAAGACACCGGCTGTCATCAAGACACTGACACTCAGACATAAATCTGAGTCTACTTTGCAATCAACCAGGACAGTAGAAAATGGATTGTTTCAGAAGGTTCTGTCAAATAATTCTATACCAAGTTGAAAGCCTCCATACCTATCCTCGAAGTTAGATGGGACCCCCAGGAATTCTCCAGTAAACTGCCACCAGTTCTCTTAAATAGCAAAAGGGAATCTAAAATTAATGATCCAAATTCTAGTAAGCACTGGGGCTCCCCTCTCTGGAACTCACTGCTGATGGAATTCTAGTAAACCTGACAGAAGCCAGCAAAGTGTATGTATCCTTACCACAGTCAGCTCTCCTGGATCTCTGCAGTGCCCAGTCCCAGTTGGAAGAGGAAGGTAAAGTTTCCAGTTCTGTCTTCCGTTCCAGGTCTTGACTGATTGGCCATCCATCTTGTCTCTCCCAGGAACAGCAACTGCCTTCTTGTTTTGTGCTCTGAGAACTTAACTAGGCTGGGCTATTCTTAACGTAGGCCATTCCTATAACGTTTTCTTCTCCGTATTTCCGATAATAGTCATGATCGCCTCTAGTCTTTTTTAAAAGTTTAATTCTAATGAGGAGTAAAAGAAGAAGGAAAATGGAGTCTCTAAAGGCCAGTGGAGAGAGTGTCTCCAGGATCAGGAAAAGAAGAGTACTTGTTTGCCGCAATTTGAGTACTCAGTAGTGAGACATTAGAAACACATGCTCTTTTTAGACACAAAAACTACATAGTTTGAGGAAGTAGGGCCCCAAACTGGGGTTCCTAACCTCAGCATCTACTGGTTTGTCACATGCACAAAGAAGAGGTGAAGGGCCAGGGATTGTAAGGAATCACAGTTTGGATAACACAGGTGCTCAGGCTCAACTGGAGACGAGAGAAGCTTTAAATTGGGGAGGGAGGGGCTTGTGCTAAAAAAGACAGAGATGGAAATTCCCAACACCCTGGGAAGACACAGAACACAAATTAATCAATTTAAATGAAATAGTGTTTCTGGCTCCCCTGAGTCTATGAACTAAGATTCAAACCCACTGCACTGACTTTGACCTTGAGTATCTGAAGACAGGAGAGTAGCTGAGGGAAACAACATCCATCCAAATCAGAAAAGCTGTTAAAGCACAGGTGGCATTCTTTAAAAAGAGGCTCAGCCATGAGTAAGCACATTCCCACTGCTGGTGGAGCTCTCTGACACGCAAATAGGCCCTCCCAGCTCCAGCCCCACCTCAGTGTGGTGTTTTGTGGTTTCAGCTTCATAGTTTTGTGTCTGAGGAAATGTCTCCAGGTCAAAGACATAAACTCAGATGGGCTCAGCACACCCAAACAGGTCTAAATCAGCTTGGGGGAAACAAGTGGGGAAATAAGACAGTTGGTGTTTTAGTGCCAAAGTCTCACCTTGGGACCACAGACTCTGAGGGATTGAACTTGAGTTTAGATCAAGAATTCCCCGAGGGCACCCTTTGGTTATAGTCATTGTCATTCCTTGGGGTAGCAGGAGGAAGTTAGTGAGGTGTTAAGCATATAATTCTATTTTGTTATCCTTATTCTATTTGTTAAGTTTTGGGGGTTATCTGGGGATTAAATTTTGCTCATTTTTTTTACTCTCCTATCACAATTTTTTTTTTTTTTTTTTTTGCCATTCAGAAAAAAAATGTGAGGAAGAGGCAAGTAGAGTTTTTGGTTATCAGTAAGATATAAAACTCCAGATTTTATTTTTCTGGGATCTTAGCAAGCTCAAAACCAAAAACCACCAGAATAATTTTATGATATCAGCTTAATAAATTCTCTAAGACCCCAAAATGTCTTAGCACATTGAATTACATCCAGTATCAGTTTGGCGGCTCTATTCAACAAGTATTAAACACTTATTGTGCAACAAGGCGTGGGTATAGGTGTAAGGGATGTATCAGTAATCAGATTTAGCTCTCATGGACCTATGTTCTGGTGGGAGAGTGAACAAATAGATATAGAGGTCAATTTGTAATAAGCATTATACAGGAAATAAAGCAGGGTAAGGGATAAAGAGTGTTAGGGAGGGCTGCCCTCCTTCCATCTCTCCAGTGCTCTCTAGTCACTGGTACCTCAGACTTTTACAAGTACAGTTAACCTGTCTGGAAGTCCTGGTTTTCCTATCAACTCTCCCTTCTTGCCTGGCTACCTGTCGATACGCTTTAGCACTCAGCCCCACATCGCTTCCTTAAGGGAGCCTCTATTGGCCCTCCGGAAGAAATCAAGTTCGGATTCCTGCTTAATCACAGCACCTGGGCTTCTTTGTTGTACGGAGCTCTTTTTTTTTTTTATTTTTTTACAAATAGTTTATTGTCAAATTAGTTTCCACATAACACTCAGTGCTCATCCCAAGTGTCCTTCTCCAAAGAGGACATCCAGATGGCCAACAGACACATGAAACGATGCTCGGCATCCCTCCTCAGCAGGGAAATACAAATCAAAACCACACTGAGATACCACCTCACGCCAGTGAGAGTGGCTAAAATGAGCAAATCAGAGAACTCTAGATGCTGGCGAGGATGTGGAGAAACGGGCACCCTCCTACACTGTTGGTGGGAATGTAAACTGGTGCAGCCCTTCTGGAAAACAGTGTGGAGGTTCCTCAGGAAACTAACAATAGAACTCCCCTAGGACCCAGCAATAGCACTGCTAGGAATTGACCCAAGGGATACAGAAATGCTGAGGCATAGGAGCACATGTACCCCAATGTTCATAGCAGCACTCTCCACAATAGCTAAAACATGGAAAGAGCCTAAGTGTCCATCAACAGATGAATGGATCAAGAAGATGTGGTTTATCTATACCATGGAATACTACATGGCAATGAGAAACAATGAAATCTGGCCATGTGTAGCAACATGGATGGACCTTGAGGGTGTTCTGCTGAGTGAAATAAGTCAGGCAGAGAAGGACAAATATCATATGTTTGCACGTATAGGAGGATTAGGAGGAACTTGACGGAGGAACAAGGGGGAGAAGAAGGGCGGAAATGGTGGGGGAAAGGGAGAGAGGCAAACCATGAGAGACTCTTGAATGCTGACAAAAACTGAGGACTGTTGTACGGAGCTCTTAATGACGATGCGTGCTTGGAAGTGTTCAATGCCTGTGTCCCCTCCAGAGGATGTGCTCACGAAAGCAGAAACTCTGTCTTGTTCTCCGTTGAATCCCTAGAACCTTGTCATTGGCAGAGTACGTATCCAACAAATAATTGTTCGATGTCTGAATAACTTGGTATACCAGAACACTTCGTTAAGCAGAGAAGTCCCGTTCCCAATTCTATGTGGAAAACGCTGCTTCATCTGAGGGGCCATCTAAATAGTTTGGGCACTTCTTTCTATAGAAAAGTCCATCTAGATAATTTTTTTGGTGTCATTTGATTACATGTATCAGTACTAACTTAATGCCACTATTCTCCTTGCATTTCATCTATCCATCTTCATCACTCTTGGAAACCTATGCTGACTGACCTACAGTTTAAAATAAATAATTTTCTTTTTTTTTTAAAAGATCGAGTCATAAATAGGCAGAATCAACCCATGCTTTTATTTTCATTGCATATAAAAATTTCATATGAAGGTATTGATGTACAGTACTATCCCCATGGGCTGTAAAGAGGCTAAGAAACCACTAAAAGAATCATCATTTGTAATGCGCACACACAATTTACCACTCTGAAAACATATCCTAAGAAATAAAATTAAAAACAACTGAAATCAGGAAGGAGGTTTTTCATAATTATAGTGTCCCCTTTGCACTGTTTAAAACAAAAGTAATCAAATTCCTTTGGGCCAGGGCTGCTAAAATCTACAGTTTGTGTCAAAAAAAAAAAAATAATAGGAGGCTCATTTTTTCTAGAAAAAAATCTCTCACTAAGTCACATGCTCTGAGGGCTGGGCAAGAGTGGGAGGCAGTTTCCATACCACCCAGTGGGAATTTTTGAACGCTTTTGGGAGCTGGCCACAACACCAAGGTTAACTTTTAAAATTCTACAGCCACAGAAGTTTTGCAGAAACAAATTATAGAGAATGGCAAATCATTTTTGTGTGAACTGGCATATAAAAACTGTTTTATCTTTGGGTTTACATACATACGGAAATTTGGTTGATCTTAGGTAAAGTCAAATTCCAGGGTTAAAAAAAGATGACCTTTTCATATTATATATATATATTTTTTACATTACATATTCTCTTAATATGACAGGAGCTGATGAATAAATGAGTGTGACCTATGGCTCTAGTTTCAAATCAAGTTCATTTGTCTATAAAAAGACTTTGTTATCATTGGACAAGAATATATTTTCCCAAGTAGTGTTTGAAAGTTAAAAAAAACACACACACACAAAAACCCCTCACAACAACAATCAGATGTAACTAGCTGGAGGAGCTCCTGATCAAGAGATAGGGAAAAGAATCATTATATATCCAGTGCTGCTTCACAGCAAGAAGTACTTAAAAGCTTATAACTCAGAAGGGTCACAGAATCTTCCAGAGGTTGACTGTGGTTTTGTCAAGTCCAGCTGGTGCCAGAAATCCAATTGGTTCAAAGCTTGGATGTAAAATGCCCAGCCCTAGCCCGCCCCCATTACCTTACTTTCAAATGCAGCAAAACAGAAGAAAATATTGGTTAAAGTTAAGGCACAGCCCTGGGACCAAAGACCTGCAGCTATGTTTTTTAAATTTATATATCTTTATGTATTTTATAGTTTTCTTGAATCTTCCATAAACAAGCTCTAAGGTGACAAGACTATATATATTACAGGAGAAAAGAAAATGTACAAGGAGTATGTATACACATCATTCATTCTCTCACCAAGAGTTTCCAAATATATCAACACCATCCCATCATGGGATGATGTTTTAATAAGAACTGATAATTTACAATTAACATTACAGTATGTACATTACAATAAATACATGGTTGTAAACAGACAAACAAGACTGTATTACAGGTAAGGTCATTTGGTGAGAAAAAAAATGCATGGCACAAAAAATAAATAATGCATTCAAAAATTATCATAAAGCTTTCTGTAAAATCCATTTCATTCAAGTTTTTTTCCTTGTCTGCAATTTGTTCTATCTACATTATTTTTTTGTGAATTTTAAGTGATGTAAAAGAAAATTAAAACAGCATTGTATTTAGTAACTTGCAAGCTGAAATGTACTGGTTTTATGCGAACTTGGACTTTTTTTTTTCCCCATACAGTACCCAGATATTGCATTTTCTTATGGCATTTTAGGAAATGTAAAGCCACTTGTAAAAGGATGTTCCCTTCAAAGCGGTGTATAATTCCGAAGCACACTTTGGCGAGAGAGAGGGCAAGAGAAAGAAGGGAGAGGGTAAGCAGACTGTACAGTGCGTTAGTCCGTCTCTTGGATATTATGCCTTTTCTACAATTTGATTGTCCATCGGTGAGTATCTTCACAACATGTGATCATTATAAACCAACAAACTGAAAACGAAACAACTCCGGTTTTCAATGTGGTTACAAATCCTTCCAGGTCCGGATTTGTGACATATTGCTACTTTTTCTATTATTATTAGGATTTTAGGCACTCTGTGGGGGAAATACCAAGCAGTAGTGAGAGGAGGGAATGAGAATATTTTGGATAAAGGAACTCACTCTAGATTGTTTGCCTTTTCTTCTAGACTTCCATCCAGGACAAATAAAATTAAAACGAGTTTTCAAGTGTTCGTATGAAACCACTTAGCTAAACACAGGACTTTATTTGAAAGATTACTGACTTTTTTCAGGGAAGAGGGTGGAAATCTGGTAATTCATTAGTTGATTCCTGTTCTGCTCTAAGAACAGATCAGAGCCACATAATTTTTTTTTCTTTTTTTTTTTTCTTATCAGAAGTTCCCCTGTGGATCTCAGGGGATTAAAATAGGGACTCTGTTCAGCTTGGGTCCTTTCCCTGGCTGATGACTTGGTTATTAGTCTCCAGAAGGCCCTTGAGAAAATCCCGATATAAATGCTTTTCAGGGTTACAGTTTTTCTTGACTGTTTAATTTATTTTTCATTTGGTCAGATACCCTTTTAGTCTCTATTTCAGCTCCTGAAACATCAATGTGAAAAATGACTATTTGGGCTCCCCGTCTTTGTAGACAAGGCAAATACTTTACTAAGAGCTGGAACGGGGAGAACTCCAAACTATTTAAGTGTCCCAGGATGCCAACTGAAGGTAAATACTGGAAAGTAGTCTCGAAAATTCGAATACATTTTTTGGTGCTAATTGCAGCCAAGAATTATCTCTGTAACTCAGGTAGAATCTTCTTACCCAGCCTTGTATTTTAGGATGGCACTATATTACCAAACCCCTGGTGCCAGCAGCACCATCAACTTCTTTCCCTCGGTGCATGTAAAAATATTCTCCTCTACAAGAGATACTTGTGGACCAGTGATAATTGAGAAAGCAATTTCTACATTACGAGGCTGTCCATTAAGGAAGCGTAGTTGCTACACTTAAGATCTTTTCTCAAGAGTGTCCCTCACATAGTTCTTAATCTCATGGTGAAATCATGGAAACAAAAGAGCATTAGTTGTACTGGTGGTCGTTAATATATCTTGCTAATAATTTTAAAAAATTACCTAGCTAGCTGTTAACTTTTCTCTGTAAATCAAGGGTTAAAGGTTGGCATTATATTTGGCCTTGTGGTAGAAATAAATGGTGACTCTAGCCTGATTACTTTTCATCAATCAGAATGGTGGTGATATATTTGATAGACCCCATCTAGTGAACGTGGACAGAGGTTCAAACACACACTAAATAATAAAGCGGCACAAGGGGAAAAAAGTTCTTACTACAACTGACTGTGAAAACAATAAAAATGAGCATAAAATGTGAGGATTATTACAAAGACATGCACTTGTGAAATGAGGGTCTACTGACACAGCAAAAAGTTATCAGAAGACACTAAGTAGGAAAATATCTAAAAAAGACCATTTTAGCTACTGGGTATTTATATATCTCTTACTTGCTTCAGACAACACCAACTGATGACTGTTTATGAGGCTTAAGACACATTAGACAGAATGCACATCAAAGTATCACAGAACAAATATTCACTTTGTACACCGTGAAAAAAAACAGCAGTGAGAGCAACTCTGCTTATCTGAAAAGACGGAAATGGAAAGCTAAGTAGATGAAGACCTACAAAAAGGGTTTCCTGCAACATAAAATCGGTTTCTGTTTTAAAATATGGAAGTCGTTGGTATATAAAACAATGAATCACTACAAATCAGTTAATTGCTATGAACTATAAGGTGCAAGTAAAATTCGTAAATTAGATTTATCCAGTGTAGCACAGATTTGTACTGAAAACTTGCAAGTTACTCCTTAGAAAAAAATAACCAGTGGCAGATGAAATTTTGAACATAGTTTTTTTTAAATATAATACCTCAATACATTTAATAATAAAAGTAAGCTCTACAAAAAATCTGTTTTACATATCATACAAAATGTAGAGGTCAGTGTAGCTCACCGAACCACACTATACAGTCATGTATCAGGAAGACTTGAAATTAGAAAAGTATGCAATTTCTGTGGCTCATCTTCCTCCGGGTAACAGATTCATGCTGTGTCCTGTTCCTGACACATTTGTTGCTTCATCCATGAGTTCACTCTGTCTGTGTAATGCCTTCTTTCTGCTGAAAAGATTGCAAACAAATAAAAAGTAAAGAAACCCCAAATCGTAACAACTTTTGGGCTGCCTGATGAGCCACACTCTCTTGAAAACATTTTGGAGTTGATTTTCTCTGCTTTGTCAGCTCTACCAAGCTGAAATCTTGTTAAAATGCTGTTCGTGAAGATGTCCGTCCCCCTTGCTCCGATGACATGGAGGTGAAAAGACTGGTTACAATATTCCTGAGCGCCAGACTGAGTAGTCAAGGTCAGTTTTGTTCAACAAACATCCTGGCAGATGACAGTGAGGTGTGACCATGGTTGTGGCATGTGACATGCACTTTGGAAACAACTTTTCTACTTAAATTAAAAAAAGAAAAAGAAAAAGAAAAAGGTGTGAAAGTCTTTGCACTGTTACGTGTCAGGAGAATGGTCTTCTATTACACAGGCTTCGGGCTGGCTGTCTTCTTCCTCCCCTACTGTCTCCTCTTCCACCTGTTCATCAAGGGGGATCTCAGTAGACTCTGAGTCTTGAGTACAGAGAGTCTTGGAGTCACTGCAGCTCGTGTCTTCTTCCACTTGACTTCCGCTGTCCTTTTCAGTGTCTGACTCGCCGTCTTCCTCTAAAGTTAGTTCAAACTGGAACTTGTCAGTTTGACCCTGCCGGCCTTCCTCCTGGTCATCGGGCGCCGGGGAGGGGCTCTGAGGAATTGTGCTCTGGTACCATTCACGATTGTCCTCCAAAGTGTCCAAAATATCCTGGGCGTCAGGATGCACGAGGTCTGCCCACGTCTCCCAGAGAGGATGAACAATATAGTCTATGAAGCCCACCTAGTGGAAGAAAATAATTCCAACTTGAGTATAAGACTTGGGACTACAAAACAATGGGAAAGGTTATGTAGATTCTGCAAATATACCTGATTATGTATTTACTTACACTGATTGATATACATAAAATAATTTACATTAAAATATAATAAATATAACATGGCCCACAAATGTAACACTGAACAGAAGACTTCTGACCTGAGTTTGGTATAACAGTCACTGTTTTAGGCAGCAGACCATATAAACGTATTGTTAACAGCTGGTGAAAATTAGCAAGAACTCTTAGTTCAGGTGTATGCTTATCATGTAAAAAATTTCCATTTGTTTAGGACATCAGACCTGGACTTTATTTTAGAATGGCCAATTTATAGGTGAATCTGGATAACTGAAATCAGGCCAGGTACTCTTTGTCTCTTCATATGACTGAATTCACATATGAGTTCAGATAGCTGGAATTCTCTATATATGTATATACTATATGAAAAGAGTCATAATGAATGAATGTGATGTCATGAGAAATGTATATACAACCATATGAATTAAAATCATACGAATGAGTTTTTTGGCTCATAAACACTAATGTGAAACTGAGCCTGTCAAAAGAAAAATAATTTAAAAAACCCAGTGAAATACTGTATGATGTGGATACAAAGTAATCAAATATTCAAGTCTCTGCAAACTTTATGCATCACCTGTGATTTTTCCACAGATGCATTGTGCTTGTCACACATAGGACTTATCTCCATGCCCCGCTCTCTCTCTCGGTCTCCTTGGCGGAAGAACTCCTCCATTATTCGGTCAGTCCACTGGCGGTACAGCTGAAGAGGCTTTGTTGGGTTGCTCAGATCTGCACAGTGCACCATATTCTGAAGGACCTAAAATAGACAAACGCTTTTTCTACTCAGTACCTGCTGCTACTTTTTTCTTTTCTTTCCTTTTTTTTTTTTACTAGAAATTCACATTGGATGAATGTGATACTTAAAAATACATGTAGTGTAAGGTTCCTTCCAAACAGCTCAACTGTGATGTGTCTGTGTATGCTTCTCACTTGTATTAATAGCCCAAATTTCTGCCACTTCTATACCTAAATATCATGAGAAACAGTTTATGTGTGCACGGCTGATTCGATTTGGAGCTGCTTAAGTGGTTGGTTTTCTGAGACATTAGGGTTTTTTTTTTGTTTGTTTGTTTGTTTTTTAATGCATATGCAAGTGAAGAGACCAATAGAATTTTATCTGGCTAATTCTCAAAATTAAGAATTTGGTTATTGGGGTGGCTGGGTGGCTCAGTTGCTTAAGTTTTGAAATACATGATTTTGGGTTCATGAATTCAAGCCCTGTGTGAGGCTCTGTGCTGACAGCTCAGGGCCTGGAGCCTGCTTCAGACTCTGTGTCTCCCTCTCTATCTGCCCCTCCCCGACTCACGCTCTGTCTCTGTCTCTCTCTCAAAAATAAATAAACATTAAAAAAAAAATTTGGTTAAAAGTTCTTCTTATAATTACTAAAATTGTNCTCCCCGACTCACGCTCTGTCTCTGTCTCTCTCTCAAAAATAAATAAACATTAAAAAAAGAATTTGGTTAAAAGTTCTTCTTATAATTACTAAAATTGTAAGTTGGAAGAAAGGAGGCACACCTTATCAAAGTTACACACAGACACTTGTGCACACACAGAACAAATTCAAATAATGCTTTACCTGAATCCTATCAGAGTAATTATCAAGAAGAAGAACTCCAGAACTTGTCACTTTCTTAGTTTCCACCATAGTTTTCAAATCAGCCAGTAGATTCATGTGTTTTGACATGTCTGTTGCAAGTACCTTAAAAAACAAGAGTATTTTAGTAAGGAGCAAAGTCCAGAGGAAAAAAGTCAGAATTCGCACAGGATAATATGAACGTAGAGGATGAAAGAAATGGAAAACTACTGGGGTGTCTGGTGGTAGGGAATGGGAGTCCTACACTACTCATTTGGGTAGCCTCTTCTGCTTTGCTATAGGGTATCTTGAAGGCCAGATAAATACATGCAATACACAGAAGGTTAGCAACCACTTTCATGGTGTAAAAAAGGGAGGATATTCCTGTGGATAAGAAATTAGCACATGTTCTGAAATTCTTTCTACTCCTTTGATTAGAAAGTAAGTGGTACCTGGACTATGATTAAGTTATTCAAGGATCCTCACAGAGTACTTCAGAAACAGACTATTCTGGTTAATTTTCTGCTGATCCAAGACACACGATTCCTACCTTTGTGTATACAAAGTTATAAGTCATTGATAACCAGAGGTTTTCCTGTGTCTCGTTATCACTGTGAACAATATGCATTAAAGCAGTCATGGATATCTCTAAACAGCACTGTGTACTGACATAAATTGATTTTTTTCCATTTTATAAGTGGAAAAAATCCTTTCATACTCATAACTTTTGTTAGTCATCTCTCCCTGTCTGCCACCGGACTGGAGAGCTTCAGAAAATAAAACCAGAATGATGAGGGCGAATGGTCACTACTCTTAACTCCCAACTGCTAGAATGAGAAATCCCATTACAGAAATCACTGCCGGCAGCACCGGATGCTTCTCAAACATAAGGGGCAACAACATGTTTTGAAACACACGGTTTCATTTACCTGATACTCATCTCATTCTTACTCTTAAAAACAGCTTGCATCACAACTCTCTTTTTTGCTTTTAACAGCTACTTACAATGTCAATGACCATCTTCCTTAATGATTGTCTTTGCTTTTTGGTCAAATTCTGGAAAATGTCACAGTTTTCTTCTTGAAGCAACTTAAAGCCCACGGCCAAATGATGGTTCTCCAAGACAGAAGAATCATTGTACATCAAGGCAAGTTCAGAGTCTTAAAGAAAGGAGATAGAAGATAAGCAAAGCCATTTTTTCCTAAGTTTATTGTCTTCTTCATATCTGAGACACTGTGGGTTTAAGAAGCATTTTTCCCTCAATATCTCTGCCAGCCTTACCATTACAGGACAACACCCAGGAAAGGATATGTTGGAAAGGATATTGGAAAGAGCAATGGAATCTTGGGAGTGAATTCTAATGCTACTGACATATGATAAGTCATTTCACTCTGTGAACCCCTCAGCTGCGTCTTTTCTAAAGTGGAAGAAGGGTTGGACCAAATATGTTTGAACCTCCCCTCCAGATATGTCACAGGTAGCTTCATGAGCAGCAGAACGTGACATCATTTTTAATACCTACAGCTTCTTAACAGCATAAGTTGTCAGGTTCCTGATTAACTGTGGACTATTACCCAACATTTCACAGAATAAAAGGATCATGTGATTTAGGTTTGTACTCAAGAACAGTTTGGAACAAATGAACAATATTAGTTTTGTTCATGCTGCTCTTACTCATTTTCTTTCATAGTATAGCTTTGAAAGTCAAAGCTTTACTCATTTTTCCCATGTTCTTTTCTGAGTATCATGGCAGTGACTATATATGTGTATATTGCCCTTCCCACCTGCATGCTCAGGACTTCACAGAGACAGGAGGTCAGCTACCTACGTAATAACTCCATGGTAAAGATTTTGCTGCTCCCTTATGACTGCCCTGGACCTATGCATTT
The DNA here is from genome assembly GCF_008692635.1 of Crocuta crocuta. Lineage (NCBI taxonomy): Eukaryota > Metazoa > Chordata > Mammalia > Carnivora > Hyaenidae > Crocuta > Crocuta crocuta. The sequence goes on along the minus strand of NW_027551575.1, from coordinate 2,819,964 downwards.
TAGACATCAAGATCCTGCCTCTTTCTTGGTTCCTGTAAATAGCAGACCCAACTCTATAAGGTAGTCATTAAAGAAAATTGGGTGTTTTATTCTGTTTCCACTTAGGCCACTGTAAAGACCAAAAGCACGTGTATTTTATCTTTTTTTCTGACTAATGCGTGGGAAATATACACTCTTTTCTAAGAAACAAAGTGTCAATGCTACTCAATGACTATTTTCAAGGAACTCGGAAGGAGAAGAAAGGTTTAAGACATACTTCTATTGTTAAATCTTATGAATTTACTAGTACTATAGACATAGGAATGTATACATCTAAATATCTGCTCTTGAACTGTAGGAATAGAGAGGTCTAGAATACCAAGGAGTAGGTGTGTATATTCTCTTTTGGGGGGATAAAACAATAGTGTTCATTCAGATAGTATCTGGTTAAGTCTGACACTTAAATAGCCTCTAAATGGGGTGCCTGGGTAGCTCAGTCGGTTAAGTGTCTGGCTTCAATTCAGATGAGATCATGACCTCGTAGTTCATAGGTTTGAGCCCTACATCAGGCTCTGTTCTGACAGGTCAGAGCCTGGAGCTTGATCCCTTTCTCTGCCCCTCCCCTCTCCTTCATGGTCTCTCTCAAAAATGAATAAATATTAAAACCTTTTTTTAAAATAGTCAAACTCTGACTATGATCATTTATCTACAGGTGGTTAAACATACAGAAATAAAAAGATTAATACTATATAGGATCTTAGCACTTGGTATTATTGTTTGTACAGTAGAATCCTATTAAATAAATATATATTGGAAGGAAGACAAATGTTTTCTGAAACGACAAATAATGCCCAATTAATATTTAGGGTTCTTTTAAGGGAATAAATATGCATGTAGATAAGAGGCATTAATAAATGAACTGACTCAGGCTTACAAAAACCCAGACTGGCTTAGATACTTCACAAAGAAAGAAACAAGATTTTAAGGCTGTGAGCGTGAAGAGGAACAAGGTGAGTAGCTGTTACTTTAAGGAAGAGGGTGATGTATGGTATGGGTGCTACAACAAAGAGTCTCAGCTCCAATCAATGTAAAGATGCCCTTGCACCCAGGAGGTGCAAGATCCTTGGAATGAGAATCCAGACTGGACAGAAAGCAACAAAAATAATCCTTACTGATCTACCCCCTTATTCTCCAGTTTTCGGGCTGCTGACAGGAAGGTGGTGGATATTGTCACAACTGAATCTCAGGGTAGTCATTTACCTTTCTACTCTTCCTTAGGGCTGATGGCATGTGGTAATATCTAATGAAAGAAAGATTCTGCATCTCCTGAGAAGTTTATTTTCCAAAGATGCTACTAGAGTACTTCTATATAGAGTTTCTTGAAAGTTTAGGAATCATCAGAAAGTTATGCTTCATACTTTGCTCTAATGTACAGTAGCACAGAGGCGGAGGTAGGATTCGGGGTGAGAAAATAATTTATAGAACATTTCTGTTGAAATTTGTTCATCTTTAAAGCCCAGTAACGAGTCCATGGAACCTTTCCTGATTACCACAGGTGGAACTGCTCACTTTCTTGTTAACTTTTCCTTTTAATGTTTTATTTATTTTTGAGGGAGAGAGAGACAGCATGAGCAGGGGAGGGTCAGAGAGAGAGGGAGACGCAGAATCCAAAGACAGGCTCCAGGCTCTGAGCTGTCACCAAAGAGCCTGATGCGGGGCTCAATCCCACGAACTGTGAGATCATGACCTGAGCCAAAGCTGGACGCTCAACTGACTGAGCCACCCAGGCACCCCCAAACTGCTCACTTTCTGCTGTAAACTCCTTTATACTTTGTACCACTCTTTTGGCACTAATCACATTCCACTTTGTCATTATCTCTGTGCAGGTCTTACCAGTCTCTTCCAAAGACCTCCCAACCCACTTAGAGACTTAAGACCTTATATAAAATGAAACATTACTCATCTAATGTGCATGGTTTTCTGGTTTCTCCTGGCACTTCTGAACAAAGTATTTCTCCTTGAAATGGGGAAGGAAGTGGTAGTTTTATTTTCTAGTTGCCAAAGATAAAGGATTAAAACTGTTTGATTCCCTCCCTCAATTCATTCACTGCCTATGTCCATAACCTGCACTATTTTTATCCACCAAACTAGTACCATCTGATATTCATGTGTTTTAGTCTGTTTTTTTTTTTTTTTTCTTTTTCCTGGCAGAATGCAAGGTCTTCAGAGCCAGGCCATTATCTTGCTCACCCATATATCCCTAGTGCCTAGAACACTGTTTGGCACATAGTAGGCTCTCAATATATTTTGTTGTTGTTGAATAAAATAATAATCTCTGTATCATTTCTATGTAATCACATTTGATAAAAATGAATTTATCCTTATTTTCAAAGTGCTAGATTTATGTAGAAAATAACATTTTATATAAAATCCACAGATACGGCTATGGAAAGCTTGTTTTACAATGAGACTAGAGAAATAAAAATGTGTGTGTGCTGGTAGCTAAATCCAGCTCCAGTTTAATAGAGTGAAATGCCTCTGCTCTTGGAAATCAAAGCTGTATGTTTTGAACACATGACTAATGTGACTTTATCTTTACCCCTAGAACTTAGGCATCTTTCCTATAAACTCAAATTACTTGTTTTCCAAGTAAAATTTAATACTATATAGATACTGCACTTTTGACAATGCTTTACTGTTTCAGAAAACAATGCTGTGAAGTCAAATGCTTTGTTAGGATAAATACTCTCCAGTATGTTATATTCAAAACCTTATGATGCTATTTATATTTTATGGGTTTATTTACATGTACTAGCCTTGAAAAAGACTTACACAGCTTCTCCCCCTGAAATTTCAACTTCTTAAAATCCTACTCAGATTCCTCCATTCCCCCAAATCATTTACAAAACCTAACCATCTCAGTCAGGTAGAAACGATATCTGTCTTCAAAACCTCCAGCCTGTTTACAATGAGTGTATGCATCATTACTATCAAATCACTTGGTACCTAGTGTGGAATGAATGATGGAAATTTATTGTCACAACTAAGAATAAGAGGAGAATCTGGACTGGGAAGCAGCCAGGTGAGCTCCAGAACCCTTCTACCAGACAGGGCCATGCAACCTCACTGTGCCTCTAGCATCCTTAAAATAAACCAGCTCTAAATTTTTAAATATGATGATTAGAAGTCTTTTAGACTTCTCTATTACAAGAAACGGATTCAACCCTGGGCTTTGGACAAGTGGGCAGCACCAGCTCCAAGGTGAGAGCTGAGAGTGTGCTAGTCTGAGCCACTGAGGCTCAATCCATCCATGAAAACAACAGAAAACATATACTGTCTATTAAAAAGGATTTGCTGCAAAACAAATCACATAATTTTGATGGAGTTCTTCACAAAGCTTTTTATTATAAGTTTACAAGTTATGAGAGGGACTCCTTTATAGAATGCTGTGAAATTAAAACTTTCTTCTTGTCACCGGTTACATGCTAAGCCTCTTCTGCGTCCTGAAATAAAATGCCTACTGGCATGACCCCTAGTCTAAAGCTAACTAAGGCAGTGACTCTCACAACGACCTGGGGCCTTGATCAACCCTTGGATACATTCCTGTACCAGGTGATGATGCTGATTCATTCTCTCAGGAATAACAGCCTCCTCACACCCCACCCTCAAGAGAACATTAGCGGCCCAAAGCTGCTCTGGGAACTGTTAACCTCCCAGTGTTGCTGAGGTCTCACGGAGAGGAGATCTTCATACCATCACTGAGTAACAAAGTACTTCCAGAAGCAGGATCAGTTATCCTTCCACTTTGGGCAAGTCATCAGCAAAATGACCTTAAACAGACACCCTTGGCCACTGTCACTGTATTTATAATTCTCCCCTAAATTTTAACTATTATCTATTCAGATGGTCTCAGACATGGGAGCGCATCAGATTCCTCTGTGGCCTGAGGCCTTACTAGCTTAAATTTTAGACACCATGGGGACCCTACTGCCTGCCAGCGTCCTCTAGTGCCAGCCTAAGCTCCTTTGACCTTAGAGGGTCTACAAGAGAGAATCATAGAGCTGGTTCTCATTTTTCTTAAAAAAATTATCAAAGGACTTAGAGACAATGACTTTATTATAAATTGTTTTAATTGATTTCTTCTCTAATCTTTTCTTACTTGTAATGTTATAATAAGAAAACATACAATACTGTATAAAGTAGAATGCAAAGACAATATACTAGTTTCTGTTTCTGGTGTTAATTTAAAGGAAAAATGCATCCTTTTTAAAGGCAGACATGAAAACAAAATTATGTATTTGTTTAAAATTTGTAAAATTAGGAACACAGCAAGACACGCATGAGAATCAAAATCATCAGGTCAGGTTAAGGAAAAGTGCCAGGGTATACTGTACTATACACTGTACTATATGACCTCCTCATTTTTCCCAGAAGGACAGTCAACCCTCAGCACTGATATACAGCTGTATCTAATGTGTATTAATATTTATTAATGCTTTGACGACTCTTGAAAGCACCTCGCTGTAGGTTCTCATAAGATAGCTAGAACAGGAAATGTTATTCTGTCTAATCCCGGGTAAGTAAGTTCATAAACCAGACTTCTAAAATGTACTTGAGTAACCACATCTTTCAGGAAATCCATGACTTTTCCAATCCTCTGACATATAAATGAGTCACTAAGGTGCATTTTGTTACAGAGTAATCCAGAAGAAAATTAAAATATAAAAATTGACACAATCTTAAATCTCTCAAACTAAGACTACATTTAAATTGTCTCTTTAAATCTGGCTGCAGCGAAGTATAGGAAGTAAATGGGGAATGAAAAGACACCATGGAGTTCAACTTCTTTAATCATGAAAAGGCTATTATCTACAAACTCCTGGCAAAAAAGAAAAGCAGATTTTTCATAGATACTAAAAAACCTCTTTTAACAACTTTGAATTTATTTTTTTGTGTATAAAAGTGAATTTATGACAGTAATCTACCTGTGGTGGGAGGACATTAAATAACAGTATATTTAAATCATTTACCAATTAATTTCAAGTACCAAAAAAATAGAATTTTTGTAAAACTAAAACCTCTTTGCAAAGGCATAGCTCAGACACTGCCTAAACATTGCCTCAGAGGTTTTCTATGCAGCTGTGTGTTGGAGAGGTCTGTATTAGACAGTCTCTACCACTTTTCCTATTTGTAAATTCAGTAACAACTTCTTATCTGATGAGGTGTCACGACAAAAAACTTAAAAAGGTTAAAAATACTTTAATAAAGGAGAAGTCAAAAGAGACAATAAGAGATGTTCCTACACTATCAATAAAATGCATATGTACACATTGCAAAAGAACATTATGGCTCTAGAAACACCCCAAGTTTATAAAGACACTCAGTCATTCTAAAATGTACAAAGGAAGAATTTTTTTCTGCATTAATAAATTTCACTCACTTGTATTGATCAGAAACTGATTTGACACACCCGGATGATCTACATCGTGTATTGCACTGGCAAAAATTGCTGCAAGAATCTCCAAATCTGTAAACACAGCCTGTAAAACCAGACAGTATAGATAATAACATTATTACTCTGCAATAATACAAATCAAAATATATACAAATGTGAAATTACTTCCCAGAATTTGATGGAAAACAAAATGGAGTTTCAAAATAGCAGCTTATTTTAGAAGTATTTAAGATGTTTAAGGATATTCTGAAAATGTACATAAAATTAATGACAAGAGTGATTGTTTTCTTTTATTCAAACCAGGGACTATTGATCTCAGCAGAACTGACATTTGGCGCCAGATAATTCTTTGTTGTGGGAGGCTATCCTGTGCACTGTAGTACTGTTAATAGGATCCCTGGCCTCTACCCATAAGATCGCCAGGTTGTGACAGACAACAGTATCTCCACACACTGCCAAATGTCCCTGGGGGATCAGGGTAGAAGGGAAAGGGAAGAACCCCCCTGGCCCCCCATCTCCCTGCCCCGCTGCTGAGAACCACTCACTCAAATGGTGAGGTATGAACACAATTTTACAATGAAAACAATCTGAACTAAAAAACATATTAAATATATTAGCAAAAGAGAATCTTTCCCCTGAATGATTACAGAAATCAAACTGTTTGAATAAACATTTGATGGAACAAATTCTTAAAATCTGACAGAATTAAAGATGTGTTTATTTCTGAAAAATTCTATAAAAAAATCAAAGCACTGTCTACATCTTATAAATAATAATCACCCTTTCAACTATAAATGCAAAAACCATCAGACTAAATTCCAAAAACTAACTGAAACTGAGTAAGCCAGATGTACTTTATAGAATGTCCATGAGATCATTTCAAAGCAGTATCATCAACAGATGAATCCTAAATCTCTGACCAATTTTCACAGGCACAATTCATCAAACACTGAAATCACAACATTTTCCCCTTGTAACTTAACATAGTACCAATGAAGCCAATTATTTTCTGTCCTGCACACCCTTCAGTATAAAAGTTTAAGAGATGTTTAAGTGTAGCAGGTTAATGGTATCAAAGTTTTAGAAACCAGATTTACCTCCAAAGCAGGTGTAGATAACAGCACATGTGTTGACTGGACCACATCTGCAGCATGAATATTGTTGTGGTAGGCCACATCAGCATGGTAATGGTCTTCCAAGGTCATAAGGTATGTAATTAAAGTGTCTACTGGAATTTTAAATGTTTTTAATAAATCCCGTTCCTGTTGGAAAGGAAATCCTCTTCACATTTTGGCTTCACACAAAAAGTTTTTCTACAGAGTGTGTTAAGAGAAACAAAACATGCCCAATATCACCTATGGATAACCCAGAAATGAAAAGAGCACTCTTGCAGTGTATAGTGAGAATGTTCAGGGACTTTGGGGGAAAAAAACCAGGGTAGGGTTGTCCTGCTGGAGCCCAACCTTGCTTTTCCCAAGAGGTATGCTGTTGGGAATGAGTTGCCAACTGTAAGCATGTCTTACATGTGCTCCATAATCGTGAAAGCAGCTTCAACCCCGCATCATTGCCTTCGCTAGTGGATCACACCAATGGAACACAGAATGTTCTCTAGGGTTGGAATATGCCATACCAGTCCCAAGGGATCTACATAGCCTCAGCTCCTCATTGATATAATAACTCTGAGCTGGGGCAAAAGCTCAACAGGAGTGGGAAACGGATATGGAGAAAAGAGCAGTACAAAAAACAATGACTGAAGAAACTATAATCTAAGGCAAGTCAGCAGCAAGAGGCTTATTCATTCTTTACTTAGCGCTCTGTTCTCTCTACAAGTCAGGGTCATGCAGATTTTTAAAAATCATGTAGACCTTAAACTCCTGTTTTAATGAATTGCTTGAATTTTCCCAAATGACCTCTTCTTTTTAAATAGAAAAAAATAACAATATTGGTTTAGTTGTATTTGACCCCACACTAGGTTAGGTTAAAAATCTAACCTTGGTTACCATGTATCCCTTGGTATGGGGCAAGCAAGAAAAAAGTATCAAAATAAGCAAAAGAGGGTGAATAGTAAAGAAGATAAAACATAAGCACACTTCACAAACTAGACACTGTATCACCAAAAAAAGAAAAGGTGACAGAATTTCACCATGTTACCTGAAAAATAGTATGCATGATAACAGTCAAAGGCCGGTTACCAGACAGCTCTGCTATTCTGAAAACATGAAGGCCCCATTTGTTTACATCTTCTAGTTCCTGAGGTTAAAGAAAGATTGAAAAAAATCACGAGGCAGAAGTAGAACACGAATCAATGAGCATGGTCACTTAAACATTACTGAATTTAATAAAAGGAATGGTAACTTAAAAAAAGATTCATTTTTTAAAATATAGTTTATTGTCCAACTGGTGTCTATACAACACCCAGTGCTCATCCCAACAAGTGCCCTCCTCCATGCCCATCAACCCCCTTCCCCTCACCTCATCCCCCGTCAACCCTCAGTTTGTTCTTAGTGTTTTAAAAGTCTCTTGTGGTTTGTCTCCCTTCTCTTTAACTGTATTTTCCCCTTCCCCTCCCCTTTGGTCCTCAGTTAAGTTTCTCCCGTTCCACATATGAGTCAAAACATATGGTAACTGTCTTTCTCTGCCTGACTTATTGAAAGATTAATTTTAAATGCAATGGATGCACCATGTAAGTACCCGCAAACTTTAGGTAAAACCACTTAAAAGTACTGAAAACTGAATAGTATGGCTTGACCTTATGGCTTTGACAATACAATGTTACCTACATACTTGACTATCAATCTCAAGGGATTTCTTTAATAGATAAAATCTGTTCACAAATCTTAACTATTCTGAAGCACAAAAGATATTAAAACTTCTAACTCCTTAAGGTCAAATAATCAAATGCAGATGCAAAAAAGTAACAAACATATAACCAAACCACCTGTCTAAATCCACATATTAATAATATCCTATCTGTCTATCATCTATTCTTTCTTGTTCTGTCTTTCTGTCTGTCTGTCCATCTGTCCATCCATCTTATCTATCTATCTATCTATCTATCTATCTATCTATCTATCTATCTATCTATCTATGTATCCATCCATCCATCCATCCATCCATCCATCCATCCAGTCATCCAGTCTCTCTATCCTATCTATCTACCCATCCATCCATCCATCCATCCATCCTTTCTTTCCTTCTTTCCTTCTCTTTCTTTCTTTCTTTCTTTCTTTTTCTTTCCTTCTTTCCTTCTTTCTTTCTTTCTTTCTTTCTTTCTTTCTTTCTTTCTTTCTTTCTTTCTTTCTTTCTTTCTTTCTTTCTTCCCCTTTCCTCCCTCCCTCCCTCCCTCCCTTCCTTCCTTCCTTCCACATTTATTCAGTTTTGAGAGACAGAGAGAGACAGAGCCTGAGTGGAGGAGGGGCACAGAGAGGGAGACACAAAATCCAGAGGAGGCTCCAGGCTCTTCACTGTCAGCACAGAGTCCGATGTGGAGCTTGAATCCATGAACCATGAGATCATGAACTGAGACAAAGTTGGCTACTTAAGTAACTAAGCCACCCAGGTGCCCCAATACCCAAATAATTGATAAAGAGCTTTATAAAAGTACTTTCCCACATTCCAAAAGAAAAGAACCCCACAAATTTATAAACTAGTCCACCTATTTAAAAAAGAATCAAAAAGCATTAAAAAGCATCCCTGCATATTATGATTACAATCCTTAAAGTCATCTTACCTTGGCAAGGACATCTTCTTGTTCAGTTTTAACCCCGAATCTCGGGATGCTTGAATTTGTCAAACTGGAGCTGTGCATCAACTTCTTGACCCCACTGATCTGAGACATTGGCCTTTTCTTTTTCTCCTTTTCCTTCTGAGTTGGAGAAGGAATTTCCACTTCATGTTGCTTATCTTAAGACATTTAGAAAATGTTCCACATTTAATATGAATTCTACGGGAGTTATTACTTTTTCATCATAACATCCATAACTGTACAGGTTTTAATTAATCATTGTATGTTCCAGAAAATTTTTCCAAGAAACACTTCTTTTAGAGAAGCTGAGTATTTACTATGTATGATATCCTTAAACACAAAATTGAGCAAATACATCCCACTGCAAAATAATTAACATCAAATGTATTGACTGGTTACTACTTGGATAGAATGTCATTGTAAATTTTTTTGCAAGACTTATGATAGCAGAGTTCGATAAAGCAAAACATTGGTGATTTCAACTGTTTATCAACTCCGTCCCTACAGGAGATTCACTTAGTGGCTTAGAAATTGCTCTTGCCTGCTAAGGATTCCAGTTTTAATACGTACTTTGAAAAGGAAAGAATTTCACAGATATATTGTAAAAACAACACTAGATGAACTTAATAACAGCTTACTGAAATGTGTCATAATGTAACCACACACACAATATATTTGGATGACTTAGATTGTTTTTGTTATTTTATATTTTCTGTACCATAGAGGGATAATCCTTATGATATAACAAGGGGAGCAGAGAGAGCCTCCAATATCATGTGATAAATAACTGTCAGATTCAACTGTTATTTTCAAATAAAAGACAGTAAGTAAATACCTCAGCACATTCATGCACTGTTTCCAGGCAGTGAGCTCCTGTAACTCATCCTTGCACATAACATGTGTTACGTAAATATGTTTAGTGAAAGTGCTAACTAGATGTTACAGCGATTTTGTTTCGAAAGTACATGCAAATCAAGGATATGTTCACATTACTGACTTTCACCTACTGAATTTTCTTTCTGTGGATGAGGGGTGGGGTGGAATACAACACATTCTCAACTATTCTCAACTATTATTATCTGTAAGCTTTTCATTAGCAGTTATATTGTATTTAGAGCTTGGTGTTCATTAGACTATAACTCATTGATGGCAAGAACCATTTCTAAATTATCATTACCAATGCCCAGCAATGTCTGGCATTTAACAAGAATTTGTTGATGCATGCATAGATTTCTCTATAAAATACATTTTACATTTTAGTGCTTTGGAAAAATTGGCAATATAGAACTTGAATCCAGAGAATCCCTGAAGTTCTGAATAAAAACTAAAAATAAAAAAAATGTACTTTGTCACCTTAGATTTCAAAGCTTAGAGGCTTAGATAGTCAAGTTACTAACAGGATGAATGAAAACAAATGAAATTCCTAGCACATGTGTAGTTTCCAAAATCAGTTAGTGCCCCCAATCCACCTCCAAAAGCAAACAACTCAAAAGAAAATTTTGAAATTGCATTTAAATTGTTATTCTCACCTAAGAACGTGTTTGATATATACTCTGACACTTGATTTCCAGATCGACTCATTTCAGAGAGATGGGTGAGCTCCCGGTTAAGCATCCTTTTAAACTGAAAAACAGAAAAATAATATGAAATAGCAGAAGAGGAAAATGTAAGTGAGGTAACGTAAGCATACTTGTAAGATACAGAAAACATGCCCAAAGAATTTTTAAATTGTCCTGACAGTTTAGATCAGTGCCATCCAATAGAACTTTCTATAATATTGGAAAGTTCTAGAATTTGAGATGTCCCTTACAGTAGCTACTAATTGTACGTGTCTATCAAGTACTTGCAATGTGGCTAGTAAAAATGAGGGGCTGAATTTTGAACTTTTTTTCATTTTAAATTAATTTAAATTTAAATAGCCACACGTGGTTAGTGGCTACTATACTGAACAACAGAGATTTAGACACTCAAGTATATTAGCTAAGGGGGGAAAAAAAGGAAAAAATAATTAAGGTATATTATTAGTATTTAGAGAAGGGAAAAAAACCCTAATTTATAAACACACAACAGAACATGATTTATCAATTAATTTGTCATTTGCAGAAGTGAGTATATATACTTGTTAGAGGTTAAAATGTCATCTTTTACCCCAAAGCAAAAGTGAACAGATTTGAAGTACTCTTTTAGAATTATGAAGTAAAATATATGAATAGATAAGATTTTCCAAGTGGAAGATGTAAGATTTTCTGCTTCTCAGCATCCATGGATTTCCCAATCCATTTCTCTAAAGTCATTTAAATACAAGACAGGTCCATTTTCAATACTCAACTTCATTTCTTCACAGTATTTTATTGATGCCATGGTGCCTATTTTTCCTAAGAAATACTGGAATTAACTTAAAACAATCACATGGCATTACCCAGTTTCAAAGTTCTCGAAGACTTTTATGCTTTCTCATCCATCAGCTGTTTCTTAATGTGTTTCCCTTTGATTCCCAAAATAGCCCAAATGGGCCTTAAATTTAAATATGCCTTAATATCTCTCTTAACATACAGAAACAATATTTTTTTCTATTACATGGGTTACTATTATATACTTGATCAGAAAAAATTATACACATTTTACTCTAATATTCAGTACCCTTTAAAATTTTGAATTTTACCATAAATTCTCATTTAAATCTAGGAAGAAAGAGATTAGTGAATTTACCATTTAGTAATGTTTGAAATGTAATTTCTAACTCTGTATTTAAATAGTTTATTAGAATTAAAGAAAAAAAAATGTGCTTCTCTGGATAATTCATACCAAGGTGTTCTAACTCAAGATAATTTGGCAAATCACTTCCAAAGTCCATCTTATTGACCATGTGAATCAGATACAGGAATTTATCACAAAGGATCAATAAAAATATTCCAACAGACTGTTGGATATAAGAAATGTATACTAGCATTCTCCTGCAGCCAAAACTGAAGAACTGACCATAATCCATATACATTTTTCTCGCTGTTAATTTACAGGTCTAAGGAGGTTATTCTCAAACTCAGGAACATAAAGATAATTTTTTTTGCTCGTGTATTTTCTTATTAACTTGTCTCTAATTATAAAATGCATACATGATACAGAAAATCTAGAAAGCTATATAGAAAGAATTAAAAATCATGTATATCCCTACTGCTCAGAGATGACCATAGATAATTACTTGTATTTCCATTTATGTCATTTTTTCTTACAATTATATACATCTATTTTAAATTGGCAACACGCAGTATACAAAACAGGCTGCTGCTTGGTTTCACTCAGCATTACACATTCTGATCTGCTGGGAAAAACTGGGGGCCTCCTAAGAATATTCAAGAAGACATTTATGATAGTGTTTAAAACATTTTCTGTCCATCTTTCATGGAGTTATAGTTTCTTGAGTAAGTAATAAGCTATTAATTAATTACATGATTTAATGGAAAGTATCTTGGTTTTTTGCCGGGCACAGAGGACATGCTCCTCAATGAGTTCCCAGTTCACTGGGCCTTTTATAGAGATAGCTGATCTTTATCACTCCAGGAGAGACGGAAGATTTGACTATGGTCATGCCCACAAAAAATACACATATAAATATCTAGCTTCCCTACCCATTCCCAAAAGTAATTTGGGATGATCATCATGCCTCAAAAACAGAACAATAATACAATGTGCCAGGCCCAAAGGCAAGTAAATCCTTGCTTAATTAATGAAATTTACTCTCAGAAAAATCTACTCTTTAGGCAAAACAAGGTCAAAAGACAGTCTGGGAAACATTTAAGACATATATGGAATGAAATATCTCTTTGACCTGAAATTGTCCATGCCTTGAACTAAAAGTTGCCAGTAAGAACTGCCTGCAGGGCAATGTCTCTTTTATGTGGGGGTTGGGGGGGGGGGTGAGGCTAGGAGAGGCTTTCAGCTACTCCTAGTCCCCCTCCTCAGTCTAGAGAGCAGCTGCTGTCCACCTGCCCTCCACGCAACTAAAAAATGATGCCTGCTTAGGAGTGGGGGAGGGTATAACTGGAAAAGTTAGACAGGGACTTGGTTTTTCCATAAAACTACCTTCTAACTCACAAGCAACCTGGTATAAGCCATAGGCCCTGAAAAAAAAAGGACACGGTACCTGCAGACACTCTACACAAATTCCTGAATCCTCTGGACTAATACAAATAATGAATTTTAATTTCTCTGGCAGTTCGCTTATATAATTCCTCAAAATAGCCAGTCACTACAGGTAACTGAGGGAAAAAAATGCCAGTGAAAGGAAATCTGTTCTACAGATGGATAAATTACAGGTTGCATATCCACTGATTATATCTGCATCTTATACATATATTCCAAGACTGCTTCTTATGCTTTTGTTCAAAACCCAGAAGTGTGGGTGGAGAAACGTTTCAGCACACATCTATATTCCTACCAAGGTTTGTCAGGTGCTCTTAGGAAGGCAACATTTCCTCTTAAGATGATTACAAGAGACAATACTTTAAACAATTCTCTTTCTTCCCAAGGGAAAGGATGTGGGATATTAAAGACAGTTTTCAAAGAGTCATTAAGTTATAAGACCATTTTCTAAAAGGAATTAAAATTGCTTCCGTTTTTTTTTTTTTGCTGTTGATATAAAACTTTCAGGAAAGCTAAATTAATAACCACAAAAATTACCATCATTGCTTTCTCAACTGGTAGTTGATCTTACAATACCGTTTTGGAGTGTGTAGTTGGCTGTACTAAAGAACAATACACTGAAAACGACTCAACAATCATTTTGAAACATAAGTGATATTTCTCTCACTTTAAGATAACTACATACCATTTATTAGGATAACTATACAAAATTATCATGAGAGGGAAATGATTAGAAAAGGCAAAAAAATGTGTTTTTCCTGGAACATTGTTACAGTTCTCAATTTACATATTTAGAAGAGATAAAAGACAGAACTGATTCTACAAAAGAAAAAAGAAACTGGTTGGAAAATGCAAAACAATTTAATTGAGCATTTAGATATTTTAGAAAATGACCTCAACATATTTTCTGTTAATGAGTTCTTCTGATTGTTTTTGGTCTAAATAGTATGAAATAACATATGGAATTATTATTCCAACAGTGAAAAAGAGATGAAGATTTAAGCGACTACTTTCAAATCCTTTGTTCTCATTATGCATCAGAATGTCTGCATGCAGCATGTAAAGCATAAAGGAAGCTGAAAATGCTGTTGAAATAAGTTCTGTATTTTGCTTTTAAACTCCAGTTTTCCAATTTATGTTCTACATTTAAGACTGTAGAGGAAGCAAAATTAAATAATAAAAAAAATGAAAGTATTCTTAAATATAATCCCTGTATTTCCGTATTCATGCCAATATACTGGGTACATTTTATATTCCCCTAGTATATAATTAAGAAAGATCAAACATTAAGAAAATGAATACCCACCAACCCCCCTCCCCCGACCAATATTCTGCTAAAAATCATTTGAATATGCTGCACTGTGTGATACACTGTAAGTTCGGTATATATCAGCATTAAAAGCTAAAATAAACACTGCATTGGCTGTATAAAAAGAAATCCTTCAAATGCATAAGAAAAATATATTTATATTTTTCCTTAGGTGTTTTTAGCAGTGCCATTAAAACATAAACAAGGCTGACCAGCAAAAATTTTCCTCAAAAAGATAAGCACTACAATTATTTACTTAGAATCTGGAGGTTTTGTTCATAATCATGATGCAAATATGAAGCCCCCTTCAAAATCATATCAGATATGAGCTGTCTAAAAACAAAGAGATGAGTTGTTGGGAGACTATGGGATTTTCATTTATTACTTTCTATACTTCTCTGTACTAAAAAAATTTTAAGCCAAAATTGGCTAACAAAATTAAAATAATGAAAGTCTGTACATTTCAAAAACAATTAAAATATATCTGGGCCATCCATAGATTTCAGAGGAAGTGGAGAATGGTGACTCCTTGGATAACTAAAAATGAAGTAAGTTTTCTTAGAATGCAAGTAAATCTCCCGGCGAGGATATTTTCCTCTAAAATGAAACAAAGAAAATTAAAAATATTTCAATCTGAGACTCCTTCAAGTAACAGAAAAGGATTCTTAAAAATTATGTATTGTGATTGGCTCAAATGTTTAAGAATTTATTTTAAATTCTGAAATGATGCTTCATTTAGGACTGAAAAAGGCTTCTATACCTCCTGCTTCTATGACAGATAGGATGGCCAGGCTAGCATTACCATGAGGCATGCCAGAGGTCTGCTAAGCAGGAATACATCTTAGTAAATTTAATGTATTACTTCATTCCCTGATATTAACAAAAGTTATACTATGAACTTACATATTTCTTCCAGTTTTACAAATAGATAAACCAGTTTTCATTTTAATAATATATTACTTTAGTTAAGAAATTTCAATTTTTAATGTCACCTAGAGCTTTTATATCTGAAGATTAAAAAAAAAAAAACAAAACCCCAAACAACCAAACCACTCATCGGGTTAAAGTAGCATAGAGTTTCAGGAAGAGCCACAAATTAATTTTTATAAAATTTAAGTGTTACATATGAACTTATACATCAGTATAAGTAATTTGGCCCAATAATTTATTTCCATTGATTTTGTATGATTACCTTGATATTTAAACGCAGAATTCAAATCTATACAACATGACAAACCGAAGAACCGCTGCACACTGAAAAGCTATTTTAACCTGTAAACTACAGCTAATAAAAGTTATACAATTTCTCCTTATCTTGACCACTAAACACACATATTTCTTCTATAATTCACATCTAAGGGAAAAAATAAATGACTGTTAAAGCTTAATGCCCCCATAATTTATTAAAACTATCAGTTATGTAATCAGAGCAATTAGGAGCCTAAATAAATCTTACCTTTATGTAGCCCCAAGACACTGACAGTAAGTAGTTTGCTTCAGGCATTTTGGATTGATTATATAAAGAGACAATTAGTTCTAAAATATGTAGATCTTCAAAAACCTTGATCCTTTAACAATATCCGCAAGACACAGAGAGTGCGGGTTTTTGAAGATTTTTTGTAATTAAGTATACATAAGAAAGCCTTGCATTAGATCCCATCCGGCCATCTTCCCATTGAACACATGCCATTTGTAAAACTCCAGAATGGAACAGAATTCTACAACGGAGCCGAATAAAGAAAATTCATGTGATAAAGAGATAACTAAAGATCTAAGGGTCTGCATCTTTTTCTCCCTGAGCTCCAGGGCTTAATGAATAATGTATGTCAAGATGCTTAGCTGCAAGAAAGACTAGTTCTGTCAAAAGCTACCAAATAAGGAACTGCGGGGAAGCCAGGAAGAGTGACAAGAAACCCCTCCCTTAAAAGCCCAACTATGCACCAATCACACTCCATCCCTGGGTCTATGGGGCGGGGAGGGGGGCCGGGCAGTGGACTCAAAGCAGGCTGCTTCCTGATTGGCTCCAGGGGCGAACCTCTGGAGAGGTTTTCCTCCTCACCTCTGGTAAACGCCATTTAATAATGGTATCCCTACAGCTGAGGCTTCCGTGTGAAAAGATGAATGGGGTTTCCCTCTCCCAGTGATGAATAATGACCATAAACTTCTCAAAATTCATAATCCATTCATAAAAAAGGGACTGCCAATCTTTTCTGAGTCCTTTATATGAATTTTAATACTCTGACTTTTTTCTTCAAAATAAAAAGCTGCTCTTAAAATGGCCATCACACATTTTAACTGCCTCCTCTCAAATCCAAGACAAATGGCTTCCCCCCTGGGTGACACAGATATAACCAAAGTTCTCCCTCCATCCAACATAAAAGCATAGTGTGATTACAAAATACAATTAATGTCCAGAATTCACAAGTGGGAATGATACATTTCCTCACCTGCAGAGAATGGCTGTTCTAAGCTCCTTTTGTTTCTATTTTTACATGCATCTGAGCTCCACAATTTTAAAACTCTAAAAGTGAGGATGATTTATCATGAATCTGGGTGGACCAAAAGCTAATGCACTGTATAGGGTTAAAGAATGCAGAGTTCCGTGTGCAGATTTCAAGATTTATATTTTGACCAAACGAGAACATTTTTATGATTGCTCACAAAGTTAAGAGAGGTATTAACAGTGGGTCTTGAAGGGATACAACACTGAGCTCAAGTATAAACATGCCTTTTGCAAGGAGACTTAAATAAGAAATCTAAATTTTTTCATGAAAAACAATCTTTTCTACTTGATTTGGGGTAGTATTATTCTGCACCTTGTATACTAAAGACTTGTGGATAAAAACATGAGGAAAGTCTAGCTTTTACTCTATTTTAGCATAAAATTCTGTCCATTCTACCTCATCTCTATCTCAATGCACTTAACTGCTTTGTGCTTCTCTGACTTGTTGATATTGTCACTTTTCAGTTTTCCTGCATTTGGTTTATCTGTTCTAGTTGGTACACGAAACATCCACGTACAACTCTGCCTCTCTTGGTCCTTTGCTCCCCAAGTTTTCAGCTGTAGTTCAGACCTATTGTGTTAATTTCCTACATTCCTCTTAAGTCTTTACGAAAAAAAAAAATTAACCCTCCAAAATGCCACCAAAACTGCCTCTAGAAGAATACAAAGGTCCTCCTCTTCCCTAGTTTTTCATTCTCCTTACCTTCTCACAAGTGTTCAGTGATAAAAACTCTCTCTATTCCTTCCATTCCCAGGGCCCTCAACTGCTTTAGTTTTCTACCCACTCCTCTGACCATGTCTTTTTGCTTTCTTCTATTCATCCTCTAGCTTGGGATAGCCACAAGACTCTGTCCTAGACCACACTCTTCAGTGACTGCTTCTAACCTGAATTTCAGAACCGTATTTCCAAATGACTTGTAAGATTCCCTCCCCTGTCAAATGCCCTGCCACTCATTGCAAACTTTTCCAGAATTGATGGATCCATTTTTCTATATTAAGTAGTTCCCATTATAACTACTCCAATTTCAGTCAGTGGGTTGATATTTCTCCTAGTATCACAGACTGGAATCTTTGCTACCATTCAGAAGGCATTTCACGTGAGTCAGCCACTATTAGGTGTTTAATATAAATCATCTAACTGGATCTATGAATAACCCTAACATGTTTCCCATCTATATCAACTTCCCTCCATCAATTTTATTACCAAGTTTTATCTTTTATAAAATGCCTTTTTATTTAGTCTGTTCCTTCCCATACCCACTCCTATCATCTAAATATACAGGCTTAAACCGTGAGAGAAAGGAAAATAATTTTCAATATCATATCCTCCAATCCCCTCATTTTCACATAAAGTGACACCTAGAAAGAGAAAATGATTTTCCAAGTTCACCCAGATACTAAGTACACAGGCTTTGTATCAAATCCTTTAGTGTATAATCTTTGACAAATAATCTAGATCACTCTTAGTGTATTTTTGGTTTCTTCATCTGTAAAATTGGGTTGTTACAGTAGTTAGTCTCCAAAGATGCCTCCTAACGAGCCATCCTACCCTACGGTGAATCTGAGTTGGTTTGTATAACCAACAAATAGTGTGTCACAAGGAAGTCTTGAAGCCTTCACTTTGGTGGCTTTGAATATGCTATTAGGATCAGATCCCTGAGCCACCCCATTGGCAAGCCTGATTATTTTAAGACTGCCATGCTATGAGAAAGCCCATACTAATGCTACGTAGAGGCTGAAGAGAGGCAGGGTCAGGGCGAGAAAGACAGGGAGAGTAGATGTGTGCCTGGACAATCTCTAGCTCTGCCAGCCATCCCACCCAGAGCCAGACCTGAGAGTGAAGAAGCCACCTTACTCACCCTGCCAGGGGAGCCTCTAGATGACTCTAGCCCTAGCTGCCGTCTGACTACAACACATGAAGGATTCGAATGAAAGTATTTAAGTAAGCCCAGTTAGCCCCACCCGAAACACAAAAACAAAGACAAAAAAACCCAGCAAATTGGTATTTTAAGTCCTAAGTTGGAAGCTATTTATTTTATAGTAATAAATATCCAGAACAGTTATTATGAGGACTAAATGAGATTATATATGCAAAGAACTTAAAACATCTGATACACAGCAACAAATAGGTATTAGATGGTGATGATGATGATTAAAACAATGATGTGGATTATGATAACTATCCCATTATGGTGACTAGATTGTTTAAACTCCCAGGTCTATTGTGTGTGTGTGTGTGTGTGTGTGTGTGTGTGTGTGTGTGTGTGTAATAAACCATGTTTTCTGTTAACTGCATTACATCATTATTTGTCTCAGACTCAAAACTGTAAGTCCCTGTAAGTGCTTCTTAGCTCCATTTCTTTGGCTTTTCTCCTTCTCATGCCGTACTCACCTCCACTGCCAGGTGAGTGGCATCCAGCTTCAGCTGCTGCTTCAAAGCTACTACCTAACAACTTGGCATCACCTGCCTCGTCACATCCATATGAGCTCCAGACTGACAACCTCTGATCCTAATCCCCAAGTCCAAGCCCACCTCCAACTGCTCTTTATACCCTTGCTCTGGTCCTGAAAGGCTAGTATTCCATTCAGCTCTATGATTTAGCAGACAGTCCCATAACTATTTTTACTTTCATTGAATTCATTGCCTAGAATACCCTCTTTCTCTTCCTCTACCCCCTTTAAGCTTTTTTCAGAAAAAGATTTAAATCATTCAAAGTACATTGCCAAGTATCTCTGCCCTTCTCGAAAGTCTACTCTGCACTCATTTCTTTATTTAATAAATACTTTATTAAGCTCCTACTGTATGCCAGGCACTGTCCTGGATAATGAGGACACAGCAGTGAACAAATCAAAGGTTTTTTTACTTGGAGCTTACATTGAACAACGAAGAAAATAGATACTACATCATGTGGTGATAAGTACAATGGAGAAAAAAAAAAGGATAGGAGGCTATCGCATGTTAGTGATGTCAGTTTCTCTATAATAAGATCAGGGATAGCCTTTTTAAAAAAATTGCTTTTAATGTTTGTTTATTTTTGAGAGAGTCAGAGCATGAGTGGGGGAAGGGCAGAGAAAGAGGGAGACACAGAATTTGAAGAAGGCTCCAGTCTCTGAGCTGTCACCACAGAGCCCGATGTGGGGCTCGAAGTGAGATCCTGATCTGAACCGAAGTCCCAGGCTTAATGGACTGAGCTACCCAGGTGCCTTAACCTTTTTTTTAATGTTTATTTTTGAGGGAGGGAGCATGTGCACAAGCGGGGGAGGGGCAGAGGATCTGAAGCAGGCTCTGCACTGACAGGAGTGAGCGTGATATGGGGCTTGAACTCATGAACTGCAAGATCATAACCTGAGCTGAAGTCGGACACTCAACTGATTGAACTACCCACATGCTCAGGGAGAGCCTCTGTGATGAGACAGCATATGCTCAGTGATCTGAAGAAAGAGAGGGAGAAAATCATGTGGATATCCGGGGCAATGGATAAAGAGGAGTCAAGTGAGGGGAACACCGAAATCAAAAGCCCTGAGACCGGAGGGAGTGTGCTTGGTGTGCTTCCAAAGAGCAAGGCGTGTCACACAAATATTTAAATCCAAATTACGCTTTCTCTCCATCCATCAATCTATTTTTTTCTTTGACTAACTTCAAACTAAGCTACTTCTTTCTTTTTTTAACAAATATTTTTATCCTGATAAAATATTCCTACTCTTCCAACATAGGCACTTTACGAAATACATCCATATATACTAAATAATCCCTATAGAGAGAGACACTTTAAAAGAATCCAGTATCATGGCTTATCAGTACCATAAAGGAACAATAAGATTATATTAAACACTGCAAAATACAAATGCTTGTATAGAGGTACATTAAAAAATAAAGCAGTCAAGGGGTGCTGGGTGGCTCAGTCAGTTAAGTGTCTGACTTTAGCTCATGTCATGATCTCATGGTTTGTGAGATCATGCCCCATGTCAGGCTCTGTGATGACAGCTCAGAGCCTGGAGCCTACTTCAGATTTTGTGTCTCCTTCTCTCTCTCAGACCCTCCCCTGCTCACATTCTGTATTTTTCTCTCAAAAATAAACATTAAAAAAAATTAAAAATAAAACAGTCAAAACTTTGGATCTTACTATCACTTAATGTATGACCTTGAGAAAGTTATTTAAACTTTCTCGGTTTATTTCATGTTTGGTTTACTCACTTGGAAAGTGAGAAGAATAACAGCAGCTACCTTATAGACTGCTGTTAAGGATTAAGTGGAACATACGTGTAAAACACTCAGAACAGAAAGTGCTTGGCTAAGTGTTTGTTCTGCTTCCTCCGATATGGAGAGTTACCTACTTTACCTATCAGAGAGTTACCACAAATGTGACAGCAACATGAAAACGAATACAGGAGTGCTGTATCAGAAAAACAATCTTTTTCCAAAATGGTGAATGACTCTTGAAAGATGTAACAAAGATGTAACAAAGTACAATTCTCCTTCAGTATACATTGTGGTAGAATTACTGAAAAAATTAGTCTGGACTTAAAATCACGTAAAAAAAATATTTTGTGTTAAAAGTAAAAAGCACTTGTGTCCCAGGCTCAGAAAATCATAAGTGAGTATTTTGCTCATGTGAATGGTTTGCTGGGACACAAAACAATTCCTCCTTGGTAAAGGACTATCCCATATATTCCAGGGCACCTGGGCCTCTTTGGCTTCTGGCCGTGAAATGCCAGCAGGGCGCCATAATCAGTGCATCCTGAAATTTCCTAAGTTACTTCAACTGCCTTGAACTTTGTCTCGTCAATCAGGGTAGAGGATCTTTGGGGCAAGAAAGATACCTTAATTATTCTTTCTTTATATTTCCCAAAATAATTAGTGAATCGTAGGCACAAAAGATTCAACTGTAAATCCCTAATCCAGTGCAGTAAAGGAGATAATGATAGTAATAGTAATAACAGTTATAGTAACGTCAAGTAAGAAGATTTCCGTATTTCTAAGCAGTAAGAAACCTTTATTTTAAAGCTCTGAGCTAAATTAAAATTCATTTCCTTTTTCTCCTTATGAGAGACCGACTGGATGCTGCTTCCATTTGCCACAGCAGTAGCACCCGGCAGAAAAAATCTAGACAAACCAGAAAAGAAATTTGGATGGGGTCGGAGAGATAAAGTTCTTCGAATCAGACTTAGCTTCTGACAATTTTAATGAGGAAAGTGTAATCTGGTACAGCATTTGTTAAGCATGCACTATGCACCAAGAGCTTTATATATCTTAACACGAATCTTTGCAACATCCTGGTAAGATAGCTATTATCCTCTTCACAGTGGAAAGACAGACAGGTACTCTAAAACAGTCATAACCTGCCCAGTATATGACAAAGCTGAGATACCAGGCCAGGTCTTTGCTCTTCATAGCGTATATGAATAGATTGTCATATAATTAGGTGTTTGCAAACTCTGTGATAAATGGTGTCAATTTAGGGGTAGAATCACTTATTCTTAATCTTTTTAAAAGTTTATTTATTAATTTATTTTTAGTAATATCTACACTCAACATGGGGCTCAAACTCGTGACCCAGAAATCAAGAGCCACATGCTCTTCTGACTGAGCTAGTCAGGCGGCCCAATTAATCCTTAATTTTTGCACCGATTTTGCAATGCCCTGAATTAAAGAACCACTGTTACTATCACTGCGGTCAGATCTCTGTACTGAGTGAATCGTACTAAGCAGTGAAGTCAGGAAACTCATGCCCAGAGACAGGCAGACTCACCTGACAGTGAGACCTCCTTGCATGTGGGGTAGTGAACACTTAACACGTGGGACTGCTTGCCATGAACGAAACACAGATGCCCTTGCACACAGTTAGAACCCCTATTTCCTCACTGGTCGTTTGCTGTGCTCAAACACCCAAATGATAGTATATACAGATATGTTTGTACATGTACTGAAATTAAAAATACCTTTAATTCTTTTTCTGTACTTTCCTCATAATATTCCCCAAAATCTCTAGATATCGCTCCTCTTTTATTCTTCATTTTCTCAGCCCTTAAATGTTACCCTAAGCAATCAAACTTTCTGTATTATTTACTTAAAATTCTGCTTATGGAGTTGAGTCTTTGATACACTAACAATTCCTAGAATTATGACCTTACAATAGGTGTTAAGACAGGTAAGATGCAGTTTTGATTAGGGAAAAAAGAAAAACAAACCAAACTATGAGGGAACTGAAGCTCAGCAGTCAGGTGTCTTATCCCAGGTTGCAAAGCCAAGCAGCAGAGCCGAGATTTAAACCCAGGCTGTCTGGCTGCAGAACACTCTACATTGCCAAAACAATGTTTTAGGCATTCATCTATAGTTAGCCTACAGTCTATGAACAATATGTTTACTAACATAATAGATCCTAAGCTGTATACGACATTATTTTGTTTGAAATATTCAAGAAATATTTAAGATAAGTGTATTAATAACCTTTACATTTCTACAACCTAAGGGATTTTCCTGGAATAGCTGTTTTTAACAGGACTAACACATTTGGAAACTATTTTATTCTGTAATCAATCTATATTGATTTACATATTTCTGTGTAAGATCGAAGTTCTGGGAATTGTTATTAGTCAAGAAGCAAATCTGTGTAAAGTGGGCTGCTGCATATCCAAGAGAGTTCAGCTTAACATAGGCAAATCTAGTTGTTAAATTCCCCCTGAAGAATTCTGAGGCAAGAGGAAACTTCAAATATTAAATACAATAACTATTGCACACCACTGTCTATAAAATCACTCAGCGTTCCTTTGCTTTCACTACAAAAATAGTTTAAGAGGCAGGTAATAATCTAGAACTCAGCTATAACCATGTTTTAAATAACAGAATTTTAAATCTATTCTAACATTATAAAAACTCTACTTTCTTTGATGAATGCTAACATTACAAAAACAACCTTAACTCAAGTAAATCCAGAAAATTGGTTTGTGTTTACTGCCCCCTAGTGATAATAGATCCAAATACGATTTAAGGAACAGCTCTGTTCCTAAGAGTCATTACATTTCAGAAAACAAAAACATAACTTACAAATATTATAGAAGCTTGAGATGAAGAGGAACTACAGGCTGATTTTAAAAACAGAATCATTATCTGAAAAGGCAAAGGATCATTTGCCAATTAACCTAATTTGAGAATTTTTACCAAAGTTTTATTTAAAATAAGAAACCCCTCTAACATTTACTGAAAAAGGAGATTCCAATACAAGAAACCATGTGGCTCAGTTGGCTGAGTTTCTGACTCTTGATTTCGGCTCAGGTCATAACCCCAGGGTTTTGGGATCCAGCCCCGCGTTGGGGTCCATTCTGAGTGTGGAACCTTCTTAAGATTCTTTCTCTCTCCCTCTGCACCTCTCACCCATTCCCACTCTCTCTCTCTCTAAAGTAAAATAATAATGATGATGATGATGATAATGATAATAATAAAAATTAAAAAAAGAGAAACTGTAAGTTTTGTTGAGAGGTACTCTGAGACTGAAATAACATCAAACTCATCTGATGATAGCTGTATTTGAATTTTGCTTCTATATGGTCTCTCTGGCATAGTATTTCATAATTCTTGATTCAGCGTGAATCATATACACCAGATACAAATTTTTCTATGTTCACAACTACTGAGTAAATCTAGCTGAAACCACTACCATTACCACCACCACCATTATTACCACATCTACAAAGGACTTTTATTTCAATGCAGGATAATTAAGGCAATGAATGGGTGCACAAACCTCACATAAATGAAACTTTCCCAAAAATAATCTTATATGAATATAGATTTTCTTCTTAAAGAGAAAATTAGGACCTCCAATTTACTTAAACTCTCTTAATACCAATTTTCCATGCTTATGATGGCCATCATAATCACCACAAAATACTTAATATTCCCTCCGTACTTCATGGTGTGCTTTGTAAAAATAATTTAAATGGAGAATACTTGTCTCCTAAGGCAAGAATAAAAAAAGAAAACAAGGAGATTTCTGGAAGCACATATTTAATTATTTATTTTTATCTACATTTATTGGATTTTAAAGTAATGGTAAGTCATAAAACTTAGGTTCTGTATTCCTTTCAATAAAGAGCATTTAAACAAAGGGACATCCATTCACAAAAAAAGTGAACTTCCACCTTTACTTTGCACCATATTAGTGTATATCTAATCAAAATGGATCTTAGAAATACATGTAGAACTCGAAACTATAAAACTTCTAGAAGAAAAAACAGTGAAAATGTTTGTGATCCTGGGTTAGGCAAAGATTTCCTGGAACACAAAAGAGCATGAAACATCAAAGATAAAAATGATAAACCAGACTTCATCAAAACTTCTCTTTGAAAGAAAGTGAGAAGAAAATAGAACAACAAGCCACAGACTGAGGAGAATATATACATATACATATATATATACGCACACACATATATATAAAATATGTATCTGATAAAGATTTATAAATGAAATTTATAAAAATCCTTACAATTTAAAAAGATCAATAAGCACTGGAAAAGATGTGCAACATCACTGGTCATTAAGGAAACAAAAATTAAAACCAAAGTGTAATGCTACTACATACTTAACTACAATAGCTAAAATGAAAAAGACTAGTAATACAAAATGCTGGGGTGCCTGGGTGGCTTAGTCGGTTAAGCGTCCGACTTTCGCTTAGGTCATGATCTCGCGGTTCGTGGGTTCGAGCCCCGCGTCGGGCTCTGTGCTGACTGCCAGCTCAGAGCCTGGAGCCTATTTCAGAGTCTGTGTCTCCTTCTCTCTCTGACCCTCCCCTGCTCGCGCTGTCTCTCTCTCTCTCTCTCCTAGAAATAAAATAAAACATTAAAAAAAAAAAATGCTGGCCAGTATGCAGACCAAATGGAACCCTCATACACTGCTGGTAGGATTGCAAAATGGGATAACGACTTTGGAAAATATTTTGGCACTTTCTTATAAAGTTAACAATTATATTCATTACATGTTCCAGCAATCCCACTCCTAATTATTTACCTAAGAGAAATGAAAACATATGTCTATACAAAAGCTTATATGTAAATGTTTATAGCAATTGTATTTATAATAGCTAAAACCTGCAAATAGCCCAGATGTAAATCAACTGATGAATACACAAAATGTGGTATATCCATAAAACAAAAAACGAGAAAGCAAGAAAAGAAATAAATTACTAATACATGCATAGTGTTATTAGTGGATGAATCTCAAAACCATTATGCAAAATGAAAGAACCCATTAACAGAAGGCTCTTTATAACTGTATGCTTCTATTCACATGACATTCACTAGTTGCCAGGGACGGGTAGTTAGAGGGAGGGGAATGAGTACCAAAATAGCATGAGAACTCTTTGGGTGATGAAAATATTCTACATATAGATTAAGGTGGTAGTTATCCAATTGAATACATTTGTCAAGATGCTCTCAACTAGATCTAAAAAGTGAACACCTTACCTTATGTAAATTATACCTCAAAAACTGACTCTAAAAAATGTTAGGTAATGTTACCCAATTACTTTAATACCAAACTTGATTAACTTTGACTAAAGAAAATGAAAACAAAAAATCCCACGCATAGTCACATGGAATAAAATAACATTTTTACTTTAAGAGCTCCACCATCATATCCCAGACAAACAAGCATGTAGTTGTCCAAAATCTATGTTAACTGTGAATAATGAAAAATACGGTAAATTCCTAGTTATACAAAGCATTTAGGCAATGTAATAACAGTTGAAATGTTCTCTAAGTACTAATATTTTAGATTTTAATTCTTTGGAATGAAACATTTCCTAAAATACATTAGATATTTTCATGCTTTCTTAAACAAACCAAACTGATCTTAATTTAATGATTTAATGGTGATCCTGGGCCACCTTTATTCACTCATCAGTGAATAGTCAACAGATATTTATTATATGTTCACTCTAGGCTAAGCACTGTGTGAGCTGTGGAGATAGAAAAATCCAGTAAAGCAGGAAGAGCTGATTGCAGAAAACTCAATAGTTTCAACTGCTGTGGGTTCTTTTTGAATCCTTCCATCACTTTTTGATATTTTTTTCTGAGTCCTTGTTTTATAGTGTGTTCTCCTTATAGTCAGTATAAATCTGCCTCTTTGTAGTCAATATAGCATCTCTTTCCCTGTCTATTATGATGGATTTTTGTCTAAGGCAGCAATTTTCAGAATGTATTATAAAGAATGGTAGTCTTGGATGTGGGGGGAGATGGGCATGGAGGAGGGCACTCGTGGGGATGAGCACTGGGTGTTATGTGGAAACTAATTTGACAATAAACTATTTGTAAAAAAAAAAAAAGAAACAAACAAAAAAAGAATGGTAGTCTGATGTGATAATTCTCAAAGACATCGAGAGTCAAATTTTTCACATAGTGCTAACCTTCTTGGAGATGGTGTACATTAGCATATTATAGGCTTTGCCAAGGCCCATAATATATAATCCTGTTTTACTTTGTTTAATATAGTATTTCTCAAACTTGTTCTACTACCTAACTCTTGGTTCCCTTCACATTTATTAACAAGTAAAATCAAACAAAAATACCAGGGTTTCAAGAAAAAAAATAGAAAATAGAAAAGAAAATAGATAATTCTTGTGAAAAGCAGCAGGCTTTAAATATCAGAAAACAAAATGCTTTAGAATGGTCATTCACTTATTCACTTAACAGGTATTTATTAAGCAACTACTATGTGCCAGCATGGAGGATACAGTAATAAACAAAGAAGAATCCCCTAAGTATGTAAATCTTGAACTCTTGGCACAGAAAGACAAGAAATTAATGAGAAACATACTGAATGGAAGATAAAGGGGTAATGTGATACTGACAGTAGAATAGTAAACTAAATAGTCAGGAAAAGCTACACTGAGAAGGCAGTATCTGACATGAGACCCAAAGGATTAGAACGAACCAAGCAGAAGATGTAGGGCAGAGCATTCCCAGCCAGGAAACTCAGAATGAGGGAAGACAGGTATAAAGAATGAGATTACGGGGCNAAAAAAAAAAATAAAAAAAAAAGAAGAGTAGTAAATATCTTTAACCTTTTGCATTAAAAGTCTAGGTCTTCCAAACAGTGATTAACTGCTTAACATGAGCAGTTATAGCCTGGGCTCTCACTCTCTCCTAATAGGGAGAAAAGCAAGGATGTGAATTAATTAGGACATATGAACTTACACTTGGGCCACTGAGAAAACATAACAAGAAAATGGCTTCTATACAGCTTCCAGAATACCAGTTGTAGTAATTTACAAAACTGTCTTTCCCTAAAAGGCACAGTAAAAAATAATAGCTAATATTTGTTGAGTGTCTACAGTGTGCCAAGAATCGTGCTGAGTCCTTTGCTGGCATTATTTCATTTATTTCTAGTAATAACCCTATGAGGACTGGTATTATTCTCATTCCCTTGAGGTCTTAACCAGCAACTCTGCACAGGCAACTGCCAGGTAAGGTCCTGTCTTACTACTAGCAGTCTAGTCCTCACCACTGAAGGCCTATCGGGCATTTTCCTTTAGCTAAGTGGTCTCACCTCAATTTCATGTCTAAAAACTGCTATCTTTCACCCCACTCCCAAACTGGCTTCTAATTTTCCAGCTATCATCCTTTCTATTGTTTATGTTTAGAATTTTATACCTTCTTCTTATCCAGTGCAGTCCGGCTACTCCCAAATAGGTCATATCCTGTCTCCTTTCCTACACCATCCTTCTCCTACGGACTCCTCCCCTTTCATACCATTCTGTTTCAATCTCTCATCTCTTCCTTGCCTAATTCTCTAACAGACCCTTCTTGCTTTCACTACTGTCCCTCAGTATGATCCATACCAGCACCAGACTTATCTTTATAAAATCCTTTTGTTATTTTCCTGTTAATATTTTCCTTAAAATGTGAGGGTTCTTCAGGACTTAGAGGATGATGTGGAAATGGCTTAGTCTGGCACTGAAGGCACTTTTCACTGTGGTCCCGAGTCCACATTTCTCATACCTGCCTGTTCCCAGCACCAGACCTTCTGATCCAGGCAGGCTCACTCTTCAAAAACACCCACTACTTGCCCACTACCACAAACACAATAAAGATAAAATCCACAGTAGTGCCCCATCCTACCCTGCCTCATCTAGCCTCTGGAATGCTCTCTCTTCCTTTGTTAGCAGTCTATATGAATCCTCCAAGTTAAAGATCTAGTCTAAGGAACACTTTTTTTGGGGGGGGGGAATGTTTCCCAATCAATCTGGTCCTTAGTGTTGAACACACTCTAAACTTCCCTACAGGACCAGAACACCATGAACTATGCTGTTCATTAACACACAACAAATTTACTTATATGACTAGCTATATTTTCAGTTTGTATATCCATATGTCTGTCTGTCTGTCTTTTTATCTATCTATTTGAATACAAACATACATATAAAAATCTCATTTGTATCTAAAAACTAGAGCAGATATATATTCTACAGTGACCAGGCAAAAACAAAAATCTCTTAGTGAAAGCCTAAATACCAGACTTTGATTATCTGAAGCCAAACATACAAAACAACAAAAAACCTTCCTAATGATTTATTTCTCACATGAAAATGGTATGTGGTCTAGAAAATGGTCTAGGATCAAATACTACTAATAAACTAAAAATTTCACTTAAAAGTGATTATGTCAATAAAGAGCATAATCAGGGTCTTATGTCTAGCGACAAAAAATTTTTATTTGCCACAAGATAAAACCTTGACCAAAGAAACATAGTACTACTTTGTTCTGAGTCACTTCAACTTAACTGCACCTTGTTACCTCATCTCTAAAATGAAGGAGGCAAACAGGTTGATCTCAAAAATCTCTTTTACCTCTAAGGATGTTTGGAATTAAAAAAGCATACCCAAGTTTTTATTTAAGCATACCAAAGTTTGATTCCTCTGCAAAATGGCTGACAGTAAGTAGAAAATGGAAAGGTATCAATCATCTATTCCTTGACTCATTTTCAATTCTTAGAACAGCTACACCACCTGGGAATTTGCTCTCCCTCTGCTATGGCTAGTATCAGACCTATGATTAAGACTTTATCATGGGCTGAAACTAGGTTCAAGGTGATTTTATCCACTTCTCTATTTCTCAGTGAGACTGTCATTTTAAATCTGTGCAATGATTAAAGAGTTCACTTTGGTTCTTGTTTCTACTTTCCCCAAGAAGAGATACCTAGTTACCTGATATTACTGATATTTTACTCTCTTGTAAATACTCATAATCTCAATATTTCACAGAATCAAAGAATCATTTGGAGGTGTCTCGAAGGTCATCCAAGGTGAGGGAGAAATGAAGCATAAGCAATGCAGCAATTTTTAAACACAGTGGTATGAAGATCTACCCGAGACTCTCACAACTCTAATAAAAGTTTCTTTCATGGCTGCCTTCATACATATTCTTTCAAGGTAATCATAATTAAGTGGTCAAGTAAGAGTGTAAATAAAAATATGCTATCATAGAGTGCTAGGTAACCGAGCTAAAACTAAAGTAAACAAACTCAGTGGGCCATCACATATGCAAGCTAGTGAGGTCCCATAAATCACCATGACTGGGTATCAGGATTTCAAAGGCGCACTCTGTAAGCTCTTTTGCCCAGGCCTGTTGATTCAAGCTCCAGTTGCATTGGGTCACCTATATGGTAGCATATAAAGTTCACCTTTTAAGTTTAAAAATAGTCCCAATCCCCATCCTTACTAAAGATAGGCCACTTTATGTGCCTATTATGTGTGTGTACCATTCCATGCACTTTCGGCAGGTTCTTATCCAATTTGTACAACAAGCCTCTGAGATAGATTTTGTTAGTCCCGATTTACAGACAGAATAGGTTCAGAGAAGTTGAAGCAATTTAATTACCCAAGGTCACAGCTCTAGTGTGGAGTGATCCAGAAGAGGAATTGCTAAGCTCATTGGAATTTAGGAGATTTACAGGAGAATAAAGATAAAGGTTCACATCTACCATCTGCTATTCTGTTCTACTTCACTCTTCTGGCAGCTAAGAACTTAAAGTATACTACAGTGAACCAATCTATACTTATTTGACACAGTCTCTCTTCACCTTGTTCCAGCTCGTACCTTGTTGTCCCACGTCCTTACCCCAGGCCCAGTTCCTTAGGGATGGCCCAGCAGTTGTATGTGACAATCCACCCATGTTGCTACAGGGCTATGACTCAAGGAGGCAACAGGTGAAGGAGAGGATGCCAGCTACCAATGCTAAAAAAGACTCCAGCCTCATGCAATACCCTTCCTCCGTAAATCACCCCTCTCCAGTCAGTTGCCCCAGTCACTATCTCCACAGCTGATTATTCTCCTCTTAACATTCACACCCTCACCCTGACTCGTCTGGATTTCCTTTTTTCTTCAAGGCTGTCCCCAAAAATCATTTCAATCAGATTTCACCACAGAAACCCTGTCCGAAAAAGTCATCTATTTTCCTTTCTTTCAGTCTTCATTCCTCACTCTATCTACAAGTCTTTCTTCCCTCCCCACTTCGCCCCCACCAAGAAAACAGACCTCCACACTAACACAGTAATAGGTCATTTTAAAAATCCTGACACCTGCTTACGCCTCCCCTGAGTTTATCCTATACCTTCTCCTGCCACACTCCTCACTATCAGTCAAGCTTCATTCCATCCAATTATACCCGTACCCTCTTCAAATCCCTTGCCAGCTCAGGATCTGAGATCTGCTTTTGCCAACTGGTCTTCTCAACCCTCTGACCCCTTTACCCTCCAGTTTATATGTGTGCCCTGTTAACTACCTGCTTGCTAGGTTGACTCCCAACCTAACATGCTGTCTTATTATCATACTCTTCCTGGGAGCCAGAAACTAGGTCCTGTCTCCCCATCCTCTCAGGACACAAAGAACAGGGAAGCAGAATAAGCTGCATTATAGGATTCCCCTCTAGCAATTACATTTTGCTGAAACTACTCTTGCTATTTTGAATCTAGTACTTATTTAAAAATTATATTAAGAGATATTTTGAAAATGCAGCCTGAGAACAAACACTTGTTTTTCTATCTCCCCATCTTCCTCCCAGATGCTACATTCAGAAAAATAAGTGTCTTTATACCTATTAAGCAGCACATGGATCTTATACAAGTCTAACTGAGCCTCAGTTTCTGATCTTTAAAAACGAGACATATTGTTTTGGCAGGTAGTGTACTGTTTCTGGGACTAAGGCTTGAAGTATGAGAAAACATCAGGATCGTGCCTTATATTAGAAAGTGCGTTACATACCAGTGTTCCTTGACCACTTGTAGTCAAAGACTGCTGATACACGGCAAATTAATAATATTAAAATGTTTGAAAATATAGCCAAGGGATAATAAGTAATTAATCTTTCCACTGAGTTGTACTTTTGAGAGAACAAATTGCTTCCAATCTGTAATGATAAAAGCTCTCTGTTTTGTCTCTTCTACTATGTACCCTTTCATCATTTTACTGGTCATGAATACTACAGAGAAAAATTAAGATTTAGGCCCAAACAGTACCTTCCAGGAGAAATTAAACTAATTTTTTCTTAATATATAGTAAAAAAGAAAAAGGGAAATTTCTAATAAGGGGCACGTAGGTGGCTCAGTTGGTGTCAGTTGGATCAGTTAAATGTCTGACTCTTGATTTCAGCTCTGGTCATGATCTCAGCAGTCTGTGGGATTGAGTCCCACATCAGATTCCATGCTGACAGCTGGGAGCCTGCTTGGGATTCTCTTTCTCTCTCTCTCTCTCTCTTTCTCTCTCTCTCTCTGCCCCCCGCCCCTTATCCCCCACTTGTATGCGCAAGCATACTCTCTTACTCTCCCAAAATAAATAAACTTAAGAAATTACTTTAAAAAAGGAGTATTTTTAGTAAAACATTCCTAAGATTTCTTTAAACCTAATTATCACTTACACTTATGGAGATCTGAGGGACCATGCTGAGAATATATGATTAAGTTAACAAAGAACAAAAATCAAAGTTTATGCCAAAGATAATGTTAATTTCATTCTTATCAGAGCATATTGTTGAAATAGCCTGAAAATACTCAAAATAAAAAAAAATTACATGAGGATCAGTGCTTATTTAAAAAAGGAAGGAACAAATCAGCAAATATCCACTTACTTAATCTATGAAAGGCTATGAGCAAATCTCTCAAAGTTCAAAACTTCAGTTTTCCTAAATCTAAAATTTCCACATACTTTTAACAGAATTATAGCTGTATGTTTTTTTGCATCCTTTGAGGTCTTTAACTTCTTTTGTGAAATAAGGTTTCCTTACAAATAATGAAATGTCACCTATATATATTTAAAACGCACATGACAGGATTTTATCTTTTCAATGAAAATTGTCAAAGCCCTTCCAAATTTGAAATCATCTAAGTTCTTGTGATAATGTCCATCATCATTCATTGTTAAAATTGTAGTTATTAGTTTTCTGAAGGTTCGGGAAAAAATGAACAAACACAAAATAAAAACTTTCTTGGTCAGAGAATGTACTCCTTTTCTGAAACCTGAGTTTGATGGTAAAAAGGCATAAACAACGGAAAGTCAACTTACAAAGAAATGCTCTTTTCTTTGTAATTCTGTAAAATTTGTATAACTTATGTTTCTTTAAATAGACACATGATTATTTGTTTTTTTAATTTTTTTTTAAGTAATTTTCCATTGCAAAGAAATGTCTGTTCTTTCTTCCGAATGGGTTTGGATTGGATGTCCAGGTGAAATTAAGGGAGAATAACAAAAGGAAAACACTTGGACATAGTCTCTCAAAATATTTTGGAGAGTATTGGTTAATTATTATTAAGGACATTTAAAATGCCTTTACTCATATTTAGGTCTAACAGAAAAACAGAGCAACAAAAATACATTCTGCCAACAATGGAAAGCAGTCTTAAAATCAGCCAGCTCTTTTCTGAAATGACGAAGATGGATATCAGCCTGCACTTAACTCCACAGCCTTGCTCATCTTTGCTCAGTTGCTATGGACACGTCCCTGTCAGGCCTGTGCCTTCTACTCTTTAGACCTGTTTATGACAGGCTGAGGTGTTTCCTATTATGGTGCCTATGTCTGCACAGCACACTGCTTGCCAGTAATAAAAGCCAGAGGCTGCCGCTATAGGGATTACAGCACAGCAGACCAGAGATGCTGACGGAAACCTAAGAATGCCCTGCATAAAACTGCACAGAACACTCCCTAACAGGCAAAAGCCAACAAACACATCTTTTCTTCCCAAGCTAGCAGAGAAAGTGCTCAGAACTGTCATTTTTAGTTGCAACAAAATTATATAAGAATATTGTTGCTAAAACATGTATGAAGGAGAGAGAACAATTTAACAGCCACCAACATGGCCTATATGGTTTTGGTCGGTGCACTGTAAACTTTTAATTTAAATGAGAGGAGACTAATGTAAGCATAAAGTATGCTAAAGTTTCTGAGACCCAAGTGTGTAAGCAGAACTGAGTCTTTTAAGTGGAAATGATCAGGATTCTTAGCAAAGAAATGAAAAGGTCTGACTTTCAAGGCATCAATCATAGTCCACAGACTCTGAATCTACCAATCCAAGATGAGAAATGGCTTCTACGTTAACAAGCATCACACATCTGGTACTAGTTTATGTGACCAAATACAAAATAATACATTGACATGCACTAGTTTTGGGTTAGAAGCCATGTAGAAGGTCTCATCAATACTCCTAGTGGCTGGTAGAAAACTCAACGGTTTGTGTATTTCAACAGTTATTAATCACATATGCTTATCAGATATATAGCTCGGGGGCACCTGGGTGGCTCGGTTGGTTAAGCATTCGACTCGTGGTTTCAGCTCAGGTCATGATCTCACAGTTTGTGAGGTAGAGTCCTGCATCAGGTTCCACACTGTCAGCGAGGAGCCTGCTTGGGATTCACTCTCTCTCCCTCTTTTTCTGCCCCTCCCCTGCTCACTCTCTCTCTCTAGAAATAATTAAACTAAAAAAAAAAAAAAAAAGAAAGAAATACAGCTTGTATTCCATTAACACATTCAAATTTAAAAAAAAAGTATAATGTCCCTCCCACTATTTTTAAGTGTGAGTTAAGATAAAAGGCTCTGACCCCAAATGATGCTGAGACCCTCTAAAAAGTCAACTACAAAAGAAGTCAGGAGATTTCTAGCTACCCAGGTGGACCTGGATAAGTTTTGGGCCTCATTTTCCAATTTAAACTAGATGAGTTAGATAAATGATCACTTCTAACTTCTTTAGTTTTAAAATATAAAGTTTCAGTCTGAGATGGACAATGAATAACAGAAACAATAATGCTTTCAAATACTGATCATGCTAAATACTACCAAAACTATCACAAAACTGTGGTAGACAGGGACAGATTATATTTTCACTTATTAATTTCTATTTGGACTCAAACGACATTAAACTGAAAATTTTCTTCAATTCTTTGACCAAATTTCAGTAACTTCCTTGCAAAGGTTCTGACAAACAGTAAAACTGAAGCTAATACCCATAAAAGAACACCTTCAAGGGCTTTAAGGGCTTGGAACATTAAAATTAACTTTCATCCCTGAGACTGATCAGTAATAATTCTATAGGACTGAAAGCAGAGAAACACTTAAAGCTGTACTGCAAGGACCATAATACCATTCATACAATTCACCCGATATTTATTGAGCACCTACTTAACAAGGACTTATGTCTAATGCTATGGGTGCTGGAAAAATGTGTAACACTAACAACCTACTGTACAATATAGTATCAGTAAAACTAAGAAAAATACTACAATTTTAGAGTTAAGAGTTAAGAGAGCCACAAATAGAGTCCTGGGGAAGGTCAAAGGAGAAAGACATGATCCCTGATCAGGGGAGGCTGGAGTGGGAAATATGGGAGAGAGAGGACAGAAAAAAATTCATGGGAGAGGCAACATTCCAAATAGGCCTTAGAAGATAGTTAAGATTTGTTAAACCAATCTTTTATTTTAGAAAAGTTTTAGATTTACAAAAATACTGTGAAGTACAGAGAGTTCCCATATGCCCTTCATCCAATTTCCTCCACCTTTAACACTACATCATTATGACACATTTGTCATAGGTGGTTAATCAACACTGATACATTATTATTATTATTATTATTAGTTTATTTTGAGAGAGACAGAGACAGCACCAGTGTGGTAGGGGCAGAGAGAGAGAGAGAGAGAGAGAGAGACAGAATTTCAAGCAGGCTCCACACTATCAATGGCAGAGCTTGGTGCAGGGCTCGAACTCAAGAAACATGAGATCATGACCTGAGCTGAAACCAAGAGTTGGACACAACCAACTGAGCCACCCAGGAACCCCAACACTGATACACTATTATTAACTGAAGTCCACACTTTATTTAGCTGCCCTTAGTTTTCACCTAATGTTCTCTTTCTAGTTTAGTATCCTATCCAGGATCTCAGGTTATATTTAGTAACCTAGGCTCCTCTTAATTGTGACAGTTTCTCTGATTTTCCTTGTTTTTGTTAACCTTGGCAGTTCTGAGGAGAACTAGTTAGATATTTTGTAGAATGTCCCTTAGCTAGGAATTATCTGATGTTTTTCCTTATGATTAGAGTCGGGTTATATGTTTTTGGTAGAAAGACCACAGATGTAAAGAATTATTTTCATCAGAGCATATCAAGGGTATATACTACAACCTGACTTATCACTGTTGATGTTGATTTTGATGACCTGAGGCAGCGTGTGTGTGTGTGTGTGTGTGTGTGTGTGTGTATGTGAGGTTTCTCCACTACAGAGTCATTCTTGTTCCATATTGTGTTTTTGGAAGGAAGTCAATATGTACAGTCTACCCTACAGGATGGGAGAGTTTTGCTCTCCTTCCTTAACAGCAGAGTATCTATGTAAATTATGTGGAATTCTGCACAGGAGATTTTTCTATTCTCCTCCATTTATTTATTTATTTATTTATTTAATGAATTATATCAATATTAACATAAGGATATTTATTTTTTATTTTGGATTGGAATCCAATAATAGTTTATTTTCTTGATCAAAGTGTTTCAGAAGTTGGTAATCATAAGCTCTTTTAGATTGCTCTTGTGGGGGAACCTGGGTGGCTCAGTCAGTTAAGCATCCAACTTTGGCTCAGGTCATGATCTCACGGTTCGTGGGTTTGAACCCCACATTGGGCTTTGTGTTGACGGCCAGCTCAGAGCCTGGAACTTGCTTCAGATTCTGTGTCTCACTCTCTCTCTGACCCTCCTCTGCTCACGCTGTCTCTCTCTCTCTCTCAGAAATAAATCAAAAACATAGAAAAAAAATTTTTTTAGATTGCTCCTGTGTCCCTCTGATATGTTCCCATCAAGATAGGGCTTTGTCTGAGCACTTCCTTACTTTCTAGCATAACAACATGCTCCTGTCTCATTTCCTGACCCAGTTCTAGAATCAACACTTTCCAAGGAGTCCTAGTTTGTTTGGAGAATGGAAACCAAGATGAGGGTGCTGGGTATGTTCATTGCTACTGGGGTGTCATTTCTTTAGGCCTTCTCAGCTGACAGAGCAGAGAAGTACTTGTGTACATACTAGATGGTTAAGGTGTTGAGAGGTGCAACGGGAAGCCATGCCCTTAACAAGATTTTCTTAACATTAAGTATTAATAAGAGATTCTGTGCCTGGGTCATTTTCAGTCTCATTTACAAGATTAATAGGGATGTACTCATTTAGACTATTCTCCACCATTTTATGTTTTTCCTAAAAATATTAACTGAAGTCCACACTTTATGCAGATTTCTAAAACTCAGAGAGTTTTAGATATTATGATAAAACTTTTGGTCAGTTTGATGAGTTTTAGTGTAAATTCACACAAAGAAAATAGAGTGAAACTACTTGAAAAGTCATCGAGAGAGAAAAGAGCCAATGAAACATTCCAAAAGTATTCTTTGGTTTACATCAACATCATTAGGCCACCGCTGC
This sequence comes from Crocuta crocuta, assembly GCF_008692635.1. NCBI lineage: Eukaryota > Metazoa > Chordata > Mammalia > Carnivora > Hyaenidae > Crocuta > Crocuta crocuta. Next base: position 2,781,904 of record NW_027551575.1, on the reverse strand, counting down.
TTCTTAAAAGCTCATTTCAAGAAGAGGAAATAGGATAGCAAATAAACACTTTCTCTAGCTCTCACCTCACAAATTAAGAAAAGAAAGATGATATTACTTTCTGGATGGAAATAAAGGACTTAACACTACTGAGCATCTACTCTGTTTCTGACTCCGTCTAGAAAACTACTATCTTTTAATTCATGAAATCATAATACCAACTGTTTAACAGATGAGGAAACTGAAGCACAGAAGGTAAGCTGTCCAATTTGCATCTAGTAAAAGGCAGAGAGTGAATCCAGCTCAGGTAGTCTGGCGACAGAAGGGTGCTGCAAATCCATAGGCCATTCTGCCTGGGGAATGAATGCCTGATGAATGTGAGATTTCTGCTGATGAAGTCTGGCATCTTCCCCTCCAGTTGGGAGATCCCATTAATGGCAGAGGAAAAAACCAATGGGTTGTTTAAAACACATCTTTCTAACTAAAAATGACTTCTAAAATAGTTCTTGTTGTTGGTTAGGATATCTAAAAGTATACTCATCTGTGAGTGGTAAGCAAAATGCTTTAAAGTGGTACATGTATGAACCTTTTCTCACTTTGTCACAAATTAATTTTAATGTATATTAAAAAGTGTATTAGAAAAAATACAGCTGGGACACCAATCCCATGGTTTCTTTCATAAATATCCTTGATTAAGAATGAAGGACTCGGATGGGTATTTACATTTTAAAAATACTTCAAATGAAAACTTTCAACATATAACATATATGATATACACAGAAACAACAAAGTTTGAGCAACACTAACTTAGACTTATGACAGAACAGAAGGCTCAGGTTTTTCTTGTAAGAAATAATATGTTGTTACACTGCAAGGACATATACGACACAGGGTTTTCTTTATCTCTCTTGTTTAGTATATCTGAGGCAGAGAATAAATTACTTGTAATTTATTGGGCATGCAGTATGTGCTATGTACCAAAGTGAGCTTTGTATACAATATATCGAATGCTCTCAACAACCTTTCAATTTTATTTTCCCCTTTATTATCTCCTTGTATAATGAGGAAACTGAGATTCAGGGAGGTGAACACCTGTTGCCCCAAATATGAGGTCAGAAGCAGCAGAGATGAAATGTGAAACCAAGTTTGCCTAACCAAAAAACAAAACAAAACTATATTCTTTCCACTCAATAAAGCTGTTACCAGCATCACTGGTGTACACTGTCAAGCAAGGGAGTACATATCACTCATATTCATCATATACAAAGAATGGCAAAACAGTAACAAAGAGTCCAGAACACTAAACAATGATAGCAATGAAAAATACTTCATTAAAGATAAAGCATTCTTTAAGTGTAAAGAATAATAAACCTGTTACTACTGCAGTTGGTAATCCAACATAACTAGTTTCCTAATAAATATCACAAAATTGTTTGTTTTTAAATAAAAAATCACCTCTCCATTCCCGCTCAGGGTAAATAAAAGAAAATGCCTTTTTTTAGATGCCTTTTAAAACTAGCGTGAATATTAACACAAAGAGCTGTCTGTCTCTCTATTTCTTAGAAAGATCTCAGACTAATATTGCCAATTAACTATCATGATTAGCCAGGCTCAGCCCTAGTATCTTAGCAAAGCGAAGCCATCACAAGATAAATCATAGCTATTTCCAGTTTTAAAGGGTTGGCTTCTTTTTTAAAAAGAGAAAATCAGATTCTACATACTTTCGGGATAATCTGAAAATCATGACATTATCAACATTTCACATCTGCGATATATGTGCACCTTAAGTAACAACTAGAATCTGTGTGACTATCATAGATGTCTTCTTAAATTGAAGGATTATCTATCATCCTTATTATTTGGGAAACGAGTGTGTTTAATCTGTCCATAGCATTTGAAAAAGTACTATTTTATCCTAGCTTTTTGTTTTGAAATACCAAAAAAAAAAAAAAAAAAAAAAA
>NW_027551575.1:2774225-2779957 GCF_008692635.1 Crocuta crocuta | reverse complement strand
TTTTTTTTTTGAAAAAAAAAAAAAAAAAAAAAAAAAAAAAAAAGATCATAGTTCATTATGCTCTTATGCTCTCAGGCCAAATTCACCACCATCCTATAATTAAATCAAAATGTACTAAATGAAAGTGATTTTTCTAATAATGACTAATTTACTGAATCACAAAAAGTCGAAGTTTTTGATAATTAAATGTTAGGCATATTGAAGATATGACACAAGAACGGAGTTGGTGACAATAGAGACAAATTAAGATTTGTTTTCATGTGTAGTATTTTATTAAGCTTAAGTCAAGGGCTTTACTATTCAATGAAAAATGAAAATTTCTGTTAACAGTATTTCCTTCTTTCCATTATTACTTAAAAGCAAGAAAGTATTTTTTTCCTAATGGTGACCATAAAAATAAACATTCCAAATCTTCCATATTAACTTGAAGACATTGTACATATACTATCTAAATCTTTGCCACATCTACTGTTAATGAGTGGATGAAAAAGCAGACAGCGAACTCAAGACATTCTTAGTAGAGTTTCTACAGATACAGAAAATATTTTCTTTTAAAATTTAAGATTTTCCTTTAGTCATATTAACTCAACAATCCTCTTATGACACAATCAGTAAGTTTTAATATTTTAATGTAGAAAATACGTGTTATCTGCTATTTGCTCTTCATAAAATTAAAATGCTTTTTCAACCACAGCTTTGTTCTTTGCAAGAGTTAAACATTTATTTCTGAGAGTTATATCCATGTAATGCTGAAATATTTCAGGATTTAAACACTCCTATGGACATTCTGTATTCATTCCAGCATCCCTCTTGCCCAGGAGAAATACCAGCCGTCACAGAACGCTCTAGTATACTTTATGTATGCACTGACTCTTCAAAATCACCAGGGGGAGCAGACAGCGGAGAACTAAGAACAAGCACCCCAGAAAAGCAATTAATTTATAGGTAACAGAAACATGATAGAGATGCTGGTTAAAGAGTAAATAGAAAAAATTCCGTAAAGAAGTCATGACCACATTTGCAAAGTTGGCTTACGTAGATCTAGAATTAACTAAAGAAAAACCTGAAGTCTCTTGGAAGGATGCTTAAATCCTAAGTTCAAGAGACTTGTAGCTTGAAGCACGGCCGTTTCCAGCAATGCCAAGCCTCGAAACTGCCCCCAAATTAGAGAGGAGAAAGAAAAAATATTTTTATAGTCGTATATTTTAGGAGGAAATCAAAATGATTTTGTTTTCTCTTTTAAACAACACTGCACTCAACACTGAAGGCCTGCTGAAATACGTAGTATTAGGTCACAGGACGATGAAGTGACAGGGTTCCATTGCATGATCTCTGAAAGCCCGGAAGCTTAGACTCTTGGCCTGCCCTCCTCACATCCTCAATTTACTTTCCTTAAGGGAAAGGTAGCCAAAAACACTGTGAAACTGTCCTGCCTTAAAAACAGTCTAATAAGGTATTTTAGTAGCCTTGCAAATTCTATACAAAAGAATGGAAATGTCTCCACCAAGTCCACTTACGTTTAACAAGTACCAAGAATTAATAAGGGCTGTGTCTGTAAGTTTTAGAGTAAAAGAGAAAAAATATTTAGCACTTCTGTCTGGAATTCTGTAACTGGAACTTAAGAAAAGACTAAACTTCTAACTTGAAGTTCAAAATGTTTTTATGTACACTATACCAAATATTGTATAAATATTATCCAAGCATTTAAAAATAATATAGACATGTATACTAAAGACTGTTATCTAAAGACTACATTGTAACAATCCATGAAACTTAAAATGTCAAGCAGCAATGAGAGCTGAATGGTACAAAAACATATTTTAGCCAAAAAAACAATCAAGGAAGTTTGACCCAAATTTGATATTAATACTAGCTAGTAATAACAGGTATAGTACCTACTATCACAAAGTATTTATTAGCTAGCTGTTATACATATAGTCTTTCAAACTCTTACATTAACCTTTCAAAATGGATATTATTGTGCTCATCTTATACAAATGAAACTGAGGCTAAAAACTTGAAGTCATGTTTCTAATGTAAGTCAGCTAGCAAGGAACAAAATCAATATTTAACTTCCAGGTCTGTTTTCTCGCTTTGAGACCTTACCAAAACCTCCCTCAACTGTAGCAATGAGCTTCCAAAGGAAATCTGTACAAGTCTCGAGATTAATGTGCTTATGAGGTTAAATGCTGTAGATTTAATAACTCGAATTAAACGCCATCTGGAGTCTCTTACCCTACTTGGTACAAGCATCCTAAATATATTATAGTCAATGTTGGCCTTGGCCAAGAATTCAATAGTTTTTCTAACTCAGCAGCATCCATAAGTATTATGCACATTACAATAGCAATCAGGAAAGGTAGGTAGTCGCTTCTAAAGCACCATTTTAAAACTGCTAATAATTTGGATGTCTTTAATTAAGATTTTTAAAAACACAGAAATAATCTCTTAACCCAACTGGTTGAATGGGTTGGAGGAATTAGTTTCCTTCTTCATAATACCAAAATCTATCTCCACAATAAATATTTTCTCCCTATAATCACTGAAAAATCATGACCTTTCTAGTATTTTTATTGTGTTATTTTTATACTACTAAAATAAAAAAAAAAAAAAACCTCAAGTGAGAAGGAAACCTAAAAATGTCATGATTTTTCAAAGGCACAAAAGACAACAACCTGAAAACAGTGACTGGTTCAAACAAGTACATGTAAAAATAATGGATAGTAACACAACTGATAACCAGAAAGCAATGTTGCAGACATATTCATTCAGCCTCAAGAGATATGTGATGCAAGCTGTCACATTTCCAATTCAGACTTAGGTTGGGCATCACGGGGACCTCAAGATCAGCTGCTCCCACTCAGTTTATAGCTCATGTGGATGGGACTTATTCCTGCCCTTGTTATCAAGCAGAAGGGTGATTTTACAACATTTACCAAGAGCTCTTTTTTCCTTCTATGTTAATCCTTTTTCATCTATAAAAAGTTTCGCAAGTTTAGCATTCTTTTAAAAATGAATGGGTTAAGAAAAGGAAATGGATAGCTTAGAAATTAAAAGTTTAAGCAACAGCTTCAGCCAAGCTGAATTTTTTTAAATGTTAAAACTAACTGTCCTGTCAATAATCTTTCAATCACAATACACAAACAGCTAGAATCACTACCTTTTTAAAAAGTTTTTTTCTCACTTAACCCGCATTTCTGCCACCCTCACCATTTATACTAAATCTGTAAATTAATTCAAGGTTTAATTGGGTGCCTTCACAATGAAGATTTAAAAAAAATTCCTGTCTTATTGGGTGCCATAAAGAAAGAAATTATTTTAGCCCGTTACTATGACCTCAAGCTTTATTTTTTAAAATCTTGAAATACAGATAAACTAGTTACTTGATAGTTGATGTCACTTATAATAACATTATTAGATTTCATGTTAATTTTTAAAATCAAACATAGGTCTCATCATCAAGAGTATGGGTTTCTGGGGAAAGTAAGTATAGCTGCTCAGGTTCATTTCTCTGAAGAAGTACTGTGAAATCATCTTGAAAACATAAGTAAATGTGTGCCTATCCCTTAAGGTGCCTTCGGATTCTGCTCTTTTTTTACATATAATTAACCAGACAAGAGAATTAAGAATTCAGTCCTACTGAAGAATGGTCCCATTCAGCATGTAGGACACTGAAGACACTCGGCATAGTCTACTGCTATTACGAGTCAAATTATTAAAAAAAAAAAAAAAAGATTTGTATTTTATAAAGTTAATCAATGACCTAAGAATTTGTTAGCCAGCTGAGAACAATGGCACCTGATGCCACAGCAGGGGGTGAGAGAGTAATGAATGATGAGTTATTTTGATGAGAAGCCATAGCAAATTTCAAAATGAGGCCCAAATAACAAAAACCCAAACCAAAACAAACATAAAACCCAGATCTGATCACCAGTGTGCATTTGGGTTAGGTCAGTATGCTTATGGGTAGGCTAGTGCCTGTAGACAGTGTGTTTGGAGTCTCTTTATTTTATTCAAAGCTAACTTTTCACTTTAAAAACAACGCCATCTATGTAAACATTGTCAACGGAGACGACAATCAAGTGGCTGATATGCTAAGGTATCTTAAAAAACTGATTGTGGAAAAACCCCAGCTGGGATAAAAACTACAATAAGCTAAGGAAAAGCATCACTCGTTTAAAGATATGTGCACAAAGACAAACCATAAAATGGTATAACCTTCCTGACCTTGTAAATAGGTGGCCAAAGATAGTTAAATATGTTTAAGAGGCAACTACTACTAACTGCCACACAAAGTTACCAGCTTTTACTGGTTGAATCCCTCAGTGATCTGCACCCAACATGAATGTGCCTTCTTTCCTATCATCTCAGCCAAATATTCATGAAAAACATACAAATCCCAATTATTTCCTTACATAACTAAAGACAAAAAGAACAGGAATTCCAAAAAATACAGTAAAACTGATAACACTATACCTTGCATTAAGGCTGTCTCAGGCTGAAGGTGACTTCTCAGTCCCCCGGACTCCATTGACCATCAAGACCAGCACTTCAGCATATGACACAAATGACCCATTGAAACACCACTGTAACTACATGACCTCAGAAAACTGGGTTTCTCTCCAAGATTCATGAAAGCAAAGGTAATGATCATAACGAACTTTCTAACTTTCCTGACATTTCCTGTGGACACCTAAGGCTAAGTGAACACAGAAAGGCTCAGTTTTCACAAGGTACCCTAACATCTAGATAAATGAGAGTTCAAGTTCTAAGTTCAGTGAACTCGGAGCATGAGTGCGGTAGGTAGTGACACCCAAGAGGTTTCACTGACCTCCAGCAGCTCTGATTTCCAAATGGGAATCCCAAGAATACCCTTATAAGCATGCAATGCCAACGGCCCCGCCTGGGTTACTGCTGCAAGGGCAAAGTGTCACTTACAAGCCCACTGCCCTCCCTTCCAGAGAAACCCCCCACTCACTGTGTCCCGGGGGTAGTGCAATCAAACTATGTCAAAGTTGCTTTTGCAAAATGCTTGATTTATGTGGAGTGAATGGAAGAGACACAGAAGGCGCAGAATCAGGAACCTCCCTTCAAGGGAGCAGAAAAGCCAACATGCAGTGTGACAAAATCCCTGCATATCTTTCTCAGGACCACAGGGGCTGGCGGCTTCACCAGCGTGGGAATCGCCGGTCCAGGGGCCTGGGTGAGAGGCCGAGCCGGGGCTTACCTTGTTGGAGGCCATCTCACTGACGGAGTGCCTGGTCTGCAAGGTCTCTAGCTGGTCCAGACACCAGTCCAGCTCCTCCAGGGTCTCGCTGGCCAGTTTCTGGTAGGCCTCCTCTGCGAAGAGATAGGGAAAGGGGGACTCAGTTCTCAGGCGCTTCCCAGGGCNCGGGGCCGCCAGCGAGTTCAAAGGGGGCCATCCTGCCGTACCCCGCCATGCTCGGACGCCCGGTGCCCGCACATGAGGGCTGCTCCTTCATAGTGCCGAGCCTGGCACCGCGCTGGGGGCCGAGGCTCAGCTAGCGGGGCGGCCGGCCTCGGGGAAGCACGGTTTCTCCAGCTCGGCGTCTCAGTTCCGCGTCCAGGGAGGGCGCACAAAGTGCGGCAAGCCAACTTTTACACGGGAGGCACGGACGAAAACCTCACGGCGCGCCTTTTCGACGGCGAGGCGGGCCCCAGGGTCAGCACGGGGAGGCTGGCGAAGGGGGCGGCGCGCCCGGGCGCCTCCG
>NW_027551575.1:2726105-2773126 GCF_008692635.1 Crocuta crocuta | reverse complement strand
TGTCCCAGCTGCTGTGTTCCCCCCCCACCCCCCAGCAGCCTCCTGTGAGGTTTTGCCACAGAGCCCGACGGGCGGCACAAACAAGGTTATGTAGGACCCGCGCAGTCGTTTTTGTGGGTTCGGGTTTTAGGATTTTTGAAGCTTCGTTTCTGAAGGCTTAGGATTTACCTGCTTCAAGGGGGCAGGGTAGTTATGGGAATAAAATTATTTCTGCTGAAAGCAGACTTTTTCAGTACGCAGCCGGGCCCCTGCTAAGGACCAGGCCTCTACATTTTGGTGTGAACATAAACAAGCAAACAAAAACAATGTTGGAGGCTTTAGAATTTACAGATTTGAAAATAGGCTGTATTTTCACATTCAGAATTGTCTAAGAGTTTTCTTAAAGGAACAGTAATGTGAATGCCCACATAGTATGGGCCCTTGACACATGTCCTGCATACGTGCTTCACTTGTGGGTGGAAAGGCACATCAGAGACCAGGATGATCTTGTGATGCCAAAGGAAAAAGCCTGGAAGGGTGTATCTGCCCACCATGTGCAGAATAAACTACAAAGGTGAGAAAATGAAAAGACCATATCCAAATGCATCATATGGAAGCTGGTTCCATTTACAAAAGCTGACCCTGGGGGACCATGGGCACTCTACATAAAAGAATCAATTGCACAGAACTTTGCTACATTAGCAAATGGATAAACAAAACTTTCAGAGGGGAAAATAATCCAAACTCCAAAGAGCCCCATTTTATGAAACCTGGTTATTGTCAGTTACAAAGAATACACTGAAAAGCTTACATGAAGTCGGTGAGATCCCTTTTCTTTGTCTTCAAATCTACAGGAATTGGAGGAGAAGAGATTCTGCCCTTAAAATTTAGACTCCATAAATGATCAGTGCCACAACAAAGAATTTCACAGACTGAATCCTGGCTTCTGGGATTTACCAGATAGGTTTTAATACAAAATTTGTAAAATTTAGAGTAACTCTCAAAGTATTTGCTACGTATGCCACATGGCTCGTTGTTACCAAGGATTCTTGGACTGTTTGGTATTCTCTTTGGAGACTCTAGGTTAAATTTTGTCTCTTTTATTCCTTTTTCTTTTAAGCACCAATCTTTGTAAATATATACTTAGGTGACACAGCTGCCTAAATCTTGTGAGGTAAATTAAAGAGTATCACTGGCCCCTTTTCCCCCCAACAAAAGTAACAACCTTAAAGATAATTTAAAATAATAAATATAAAATATTTTATCTGTATAGACTTTCCCTGATTCCTTGTAATCCCTTACCCTAAAGATCACAAACAGTAATTCAGCCTATGACCATAACACAATTTCATTTTACTTAATACCTTCCATATGCAATTATAGAAGAAACTAGTTGAAATAGTAGTACATCTACTATATGGTTTTATTATTATTATTATTATTATTTGCTTTCCCCTCCCTCTACTGTATAAAATAAGGATGTAGGACATTTTAAAAGGAAATTTACTTATTTTAGGTTATTCGAGTTGTCTATAGTGGGTTAAAGGTGCAAAATCGTTGTTCACTGCCATCCAGTGGGTTAAAGATGGAAAACCATTGTTCACTGCCATCTTTCCAGTCACTTGCTATATACAGAAGCCAGAATCTCCTCTCCACACCTCTAAAGGTGGTTTTCCATGTTCCTCCGCTGTCACTCTAAATCTGTCAAAGTCTGAACCCCAAAGGGACCTTCCCAGTAAATAATCTCCTCCTCATCTTCACCAACTTTTTGAACTTTTCAGATATACAGTCCTTGGATGTAGTTGGATGTGGCACTACATATTGTATTTCAGTATTTACCTTTTAATCCTCACGGGGGAAAAGTAATTCAGTCAAGTTTCAATGCTTCAAGACATTATACACTCAAATAAGGACTTGCTCCTAAGAAGGCAGTATAGCAGCAAGAGGGACAACTTATTTCAAAAGATCTACTTTATGTCCAAATCAAAGATTAGCCATTTTGACAATCAGCATTTGGGTACAATAAAAAAATGTGGTATGTACACATATGTTAAGTTCTACCCACTTCTGCATGCACTCTATAAATGTGGAGAATGGAAAAACAATGACTGGAACACATCTACCTACCAATAAGCAAGAAAATAAGTACTGACACAGCAAAGAAGTTTTTTCTATAAAACTGTTGCTCAAATAAAGAATTATTGCTGATATTAGCATAGAGCTTAGAATACTACATTTTCCAAATTCCTAGGTTTATAGGCAATATGGCTAGCCACAGTTTAGGATCATTATTAAAGCATAACTTTTAGGAATTTTAACCCCAAATGTTCTAAGACATCGAGCAACTGACCTTTTCATCCCCACTAAAAAAACCTCAGTGTGGACTTGCCAGCTATCCTACAGGAAATTGAGTCACCACACAAAACAACACACCTAAATGTCATCGATAGCTAGCAGGACAAAAACTGTGACCTAGTTTAAATTTTGGATTTTACCAAGAAGACATACTGCATTCATTAATAAAATGCTTTCTCCCCAGAGAAGATTCAATGTGGCACTACTTGAAAACAGTATATGAAAACTTTTTTTTTTTTTTTTGCAACCATCCAAAATCTTGCTAAGTCAAGGAACTGCAGGAAGAAAAATGCCCAAGCAAAAACTGGTAGCTAAAATCCCATAAAAGCTAGGAGAGGACTATCAAACAGCAACCGAGCAATAACTTGAGCTCTTGGAAGTCCCCTCCTAAAAGCAGCGCTCATTTTTTTCTTTTTTTTCAAGGCACCCTTGAACTATGTAACACCCGTGTTTCTGCTCAGGATCTTCTGTGAACAAACAGTCCTCAATTCTTGCAGGCCAGCACTTGGCTTCCGTCATTGTGATGCGATCAAGGGTTCCCCTGACACATGGCCTGAAACAGTGCCAGGGGCTCCCGGAGAAGATGCTGAAGCAGCAGCTTCCCTGCGAAAAGGAAAAAAGTCATCGCCTCAGAGCCACAGCAGTTAGCTAGAGGCTGAGGTTGTTTTCTTGGGAAATGTTCAGCCATTTACTCTTCTCCACAACGTACAGCAGAGCTGACCATTGAGATGAAAGGAACCACTCTAACTGATGTGTAATTGTGTGGATATTGGTTCTTTGTTGTTGTTTTTGTTGTTCTTGGCCAGTGTTTGAAAGATTAAAGGTCTATGTAAGTTAGTCATAATTCCTAGACAGGCCTACAGGTGTAAGTGAAGAGAACAGGTACAAAAATAAAGTCACTTTGGGTACCATTTGTTTACACTTAGTTAAAATATAAGCATAAATAATAACAGTTTGTTCAGATATTTTTAATTAAAAAGAAACTTCACTAAATATATTCAGAAAGCAAATACGTAAATACATATCCTCCTAATTGGTTCCAGCTTCTCCCATCCTAATTCCCACCCAAATTCTCTCTTTGTTTCTAAGGATGGAGTTAATAGTGTCTAAAGTAGGTGGAACTGGAGGAAAATGATTCCTGTTTCACCATGTATTGCTTCAAGCGAGTTACTCCCTGAGTTTGCTACAGTAGATCTGTCCAGGTTAGCTCTAGCTTCTGCTGACTTATTTTTTTTCCTTCTATACATTTTATCTGATGGGAAATACATGAAGGGGTTGGATTCACTTTCAATGTATACATGTAACAGGTTTAAGCAGAGCCTTGCCAGTGGCAAGCTGCTCTCATTTCCAAGTGTATTACTGGCATCACGTTCTTGTTTTGAAGTATTTTAAAATCTTATGAAATATATAAAATTTCACTTAGTACTTCCAGAAACCTCCAAAGGAAAGATGTACATAGTTTTGTGAGGTTTCTTTTTCCCTTTATCTTCCCACCATCTTTGATTTTTTTTCTAATGCTGACTGCAGCTCCAGTAGAATTTTTATAAAGAAATAAACACAAGATTAGGTTTCAATTGACTTCTACGACCATCACTAATTCAACAACCATTTGGTCAGCACCAACTATATGTCATGCACTTTATTAGAGTCTTTAAAAACAAGGTGACTAAAAGAATATGTCCCTTATCCAAGGAAAACCTAGGCTTTGACAGACAGTGGAGATGATTTAAGCATACTATCGCATTCTGAAAGAAGGTAACATGTAGGGTATTGGAGAATTAAAGAAAGCTATTTAAATCAGACTGGGGCAGAGGTAAAGTAGGAGGCCATGTCCTAAAGAATGAAATAGGATGTAAGGGAAGAGTGGTGGGCGCTAAGAGAGAACAGATGAGCAAGGACATGGGCATATAGGTTCAATGAGATGTGTGTGTATGAGCGTGTAGAGAAAGGAACTGTCAGGAGTAGGGCCTTGCTCAGGAAGAAAGAATCTGCAGACACTGGCCATGGAAATCTTGTCATCCTCCACAGTGGGGACTAGGGACTGATTCTTCAAGAGTAGAACCCAACTGAGTGATTCAGAATACTGTATGTTATACGATTAGCTTTTATTTAGATGGAAAATTCTAGGGCTCTGAATAAATGGGGCTAAGGGAAGCAAGGTTGACATCAGTGAGACCATTATCTTTGCCCACATTATTGGTAGAATAAAATTAATAATTTATAGAGCATTTGTTTCTCTGATGATTATTCTTATCTAAGACAATCTCAGTATTAAAATTCTACATAGGCACACATCAGGCATGAATAGAAAGACTGTCCAGTGGAATAGGCTTCTTGGTCTGAGAACTATCATTTTCTAATCACTGGAATTTTAATCATATTGTATTCACTAGAATTACTTGCTGGGAGAAACTGCCTGCAAAAAAAGCATTTGATAAGGCTATTTACTACAGAAGGTAAGACTCTAAGGAGTCCTGGTTTTGGGTGGAACTAATCTGTGTGATCTCTTGGAAATGGGAAAGGGGAAGAATATGCTGGTGGTTCCACAGGGTGTGTGTGTGTGTGTGTGTGTGTGTGTGTGTGTATGTATGTGTGTATAACACAAAGGAGTCGGTTTAGCTTACAGGATAATCCTACCCTATAAATATCCCCCTCCCTCACTCTTTAATAATGTTGTTGAAGTCATAAAATGTGGCAAGAGTTTTGTTTTCTTTTAAATCCAGTGAAGGGACTGAGCTTGCAGGACAAATTGGCACAAACAGAAATGTCATCCCTAGCTGACATTGGAAAGAAGAGGCAGAGAAAGAGAAGCAAGCTTTTGGAACTCACCATAAGATTAGGGAGGCTTTTTTCCAAGAAACTGGAGTCTGAGTTAAGTTTAATCAGAAAGCTGGGCTGGGGACTCTGCATGACCGCATATGACACAAGATGATAAGCAATATTTTTCCTTGATTGAAACTGGAAGAGTAGAAGGAGGTTCTAATTTCCATTCCAGCTCATAGAAACCATAATCCCTGGAAAATCACCCTCATCTTTCTGGACCTCAATTTCCTTACCTGTAGATTGGAGATAATAACAAGAACCTTGTAGTTTATTTTAGTGGAAGTGAGAGACCATGTGTTAAGTATCCTTGCATTGCTCACCTAATAGATTCTTTTCTAGGCACTGCACCTAATGATGGGGATTCAGCAATGAGCCACGTGGTTAAAGGTTCTTGCCCACTCTTAAGTCATTTATATTCTACTGGTTATGGTGATCTTTTCATTTTAATAAATATGGCTATGTGCCAGGTGCTGAGAATACCAAAGAGAAGGAAGTAACTTTGGGTTTCAAGAAGCCTATAGTCCAGAGAAGAAGACAATTATAGTTGACCCTTGAACAATACAGGGTTTAGGGACACTGACTCCATCTGCAGTCAAAAATCCATGTAACTTTTGACTCTCCCCAGATTTAACTTCTAATAGCTTCCTGCTGACCTAAAACCTTACAGATAACATAAAGAGATGACTAGCACATATTTTGTGGATTAAATATATTATATACTATATTTTATAATAAAGTAAGCTAGAGAAAACATTATTAAGAAAACCATAAGAGAAAATACATTCATAGTACTGTACTGTATTTACCAAAGAAAATCCATATAGGTGTGGATCAATGCAGTTCAAACCTGTGTTATTCAAGGGTCATCCGTATAGAAGAGTATGTATGTAAGTTGTCCACTAAAATTAGACAGTGGGCACAGGTGCAATGTAAGCACAAGGCAGAGATGGGGGGCAGGAAAAGTGCACCCACTGCAGCCTAGGAGAGATCTGGGAAAGCTTTCTCAAAGAGGAAATGGGGGCTCTGAGCCTCCAGAGATGAATCAAAGAGTTAACTAGAAGAGGAATGGAAAATGACATTTGAAAAAGAGGGCAAATATGTGTCATTGTCAGTTGGAGAACATGGGCAATTCAGGTAGCTACAAGTGACATGGATGTAAAGTTGATCTTGCAATGGACAAAGAAAAAGGTGGAGGAGTAGTCATAGGAGACTTAGTGTACTATATGCTAATAATTTATTTATTTTTTTCTAAAAGATCCATTACAAATCTATGCTAGTAAGTCACATGGTCAGATTTTCTTTTCAGAAAAACTGCTCTGGGAATAGTATGAAAGGAAGACTGGAGAAGGAAAAGACACACTGGGAGGTCTAGAGGAAGGGAAGAAACAGCCAGAACGGTAGAAGAGAGACTCTCAAGGGTGCAAGAGGAGAACTTCAAAGGAGAATATCTAGGCATAGTCATTGATATTCAAGGTAGGCCATAAATCCCCACCAATTTGGGCTAGGATAAATCTCATTTCTCATAGTTCAACCATGCAAGAAAAAGAGGATATTGAGGAAATGCTGGTAAAGAAGTTTTTGCCTGGGAAGTTATTTTAATAAAGTAATAATACACTTTTTGGAAGAAGGCTGAGAAAAAGTATTAGATCTATATACATTATTTCCATATTCCTGTTATAGTCCTAGGAATCATTTTTATTCCTTTAGGGTGGCTTGTAGGAGGGTACATGTGTTACTATCACATATAGTCTAGTTTCAAGCATGACACAGACTTTGGATTTTTATCTTTGTCAGTTACTGCACAAAGTATTCCTTATAGAAAATAAGGAGTTTGAATAGATAGTACATGATCTCTAGTGCCCATCCAACTCTAACATTTATGCACTCTACTCTATGATTGCTGACATTATGTTATTTGGCAGGGTCCATCACTGGTTCACCTGGGTCGGGTCAGGTATTGCTATAGAGGAGATATTTGAACTGACTGGATGCCTTCAAAGATGCCATCCAGGGGCCCCTGAGTGGCTCAGTCAGTTAAGCCTTCGACCTCAGCTCAGCTCATGATCTCACAGTTCATGAGTTTGAGCCCCACATTGGACTCTGTGATGAGGGCTCAGAACCTGGAGCCTGCTTTGGATTCTGTGTCTCCCTCTCTCTCTCTGCCCCTCCCCTGCTCATGCTCTCTCTCTGTCTCTGTCTTTCTCTCTCTCAAAAATAAGTAAACATTCTTTTTTTAATTAAAGAAAAAGATGCCATCCAATTCCACGATTCTGTAAGTCTCTGAGATAAGCTCAACTGTATGAATATTTTATACTTGAATCTTCTGACAAGTTACTGATAAATAGAAAGTCCTGGAGTTTATTTACACCCATCTCTGCTGTATACTTATATCCATTTCCAATCCTGCCTCAACCATATTCCCATCAAATACTTTGCCGTTTGATTTACCAATTTCTTAATTTCTAAAACTGCCACCTTCAGTTAAATCCTCACCTATGTATTTCTAGATTCCTGTAAGAGTCTAGGGCTAAGAATCTAGATCTCCTTAGATTCAGTTTTTCTCACCATCAAGGAATAATCTTCCTTAAACTCTGTTTTTAATGTGTTAGTCCTTTGCTCAAAACCCTTCCTGTATCAATGTCATACTCCAGTGTTCACAGAAGGCCTTTTTTCAGTGGGCATTTCAATAAAATTCGTAGCTCTATTTTATTCACTATCCCATCTAAAGCTGCCCTTCTCAGTCAGTCTTTCCACCTGTATGCAATTTGCTCACTTTGGTTTCCGTGACTTTGTTTATATCATCTTTGTATTTGTTTTTAGACCTTTCTATAACAGTCTACACCATTCTCTGACATTTACAGGCATGCAACAAATATTTGTGAGTAAATAACCAAGAAGTACATGAGTATGATGACAAAAATAATATTTCTTTGCAAATAATATTCAAGCAGTAATACTGTCCTTGGTATGGCTCCCTAGATATATTCATCTCTGTCTATCTCTTATGCTCAGTTTACTGTTTTCCACCTTTCCTCCTTGTCTTTTTGAAAAGAATGTCAGGAACTAACATTACCAGAACTTTGGTTAAGTACACCATGGTGTCTTTCTAGAGAGAAATGTTAATATTAGACTTAAAGTGATAAACATGAGAATACATACATAAAATGATCTTTAGAAAATCAAATGAAATTTTGAAAGAACCCATCAGTACACCGGTACGAAGCTTGGGAGTAACAGGTGAATGAACTAAAGGTCAGGTGCCATCCTCCTGAGATCAGGGGAAGGTAAATTAAACCTGGGAGTATATTGACTCTCCTACTTACTTTGCTAAGCCTAAGTTTAGTCAATCTGTAGTGCTCATGTTACTTTCTAGCAGACACATTTAAATATATATTTCTCTCTCAATATAACAAAATTAAATACTGTCTAACCCCTCTCCATGAGATTATTCTGTTTTCACTGCTTCATCTCCATCATCACATTCCCATCTGCTTCCCCATCCCTGTGCTACACACAGGCACACACTCTGTTGGTTTTTCCTTTTTGCATTTTCCTTGGAACATGATTTTCCTAAGAACCACTTCTTAGTCTTTATATTATATTGGCCACTTACATTATATGACATATTTGTTTTCTCTATAAATTTTACTTGATTCCTTGCTCACTATTCTATCTTGCACATTCCATCATCCTCATCTCCCGATCTTTGTACTGACTTTTCACAAGAAAGGAGGACTTCCATAACTGATTGCCCATAAAGGAGACTTTTTTGATTTCTCGCACTTTAAATATCTTTTAATGTTTATTTATGAGAGAGAGTGACACAGAGACAGAGTGTGAGTGGGGGTGGGGCAGAGAGAGAAGGAGACACCGAATCTGAGGCAGGCTTCAGGCTCTGAGCTGTCTGCACAGAGTTTATTGCGGGGCCTGGACCCACAAACTGTGAGATCATGACCTGAGCTGAAGTTGGACGCTTAACCAACTAAGACACCCAGGTGGCCCTGATATCTTGTATTTTAAAAGGCACAGTGCTTCTTGACCTTTTCAAAAGTTCAATAAGCCTTTTGAGAATCTGACGCCAATCTCCCTAGAAAATTGGACAGAAGTTGGTGTGATCAACTTTTTTTATTTTGAAAGTATCCCCTGACTTCCCTGAAGTCACCAGGGACTCCAGGTTGAGAATTCCTATCCGAATAGGGAGGAGAAAATACTTGGTTTAATCAACACTGCTCCAGAATCTTTTATTCAGAGTCAGAACCTCTGCTGCCCTCTTTGTTCTCTTACTCCCCTTACTGTGAGATACCTACGAGAAGTAATGCCAAAGGGTCATTCATTTCATTTAAAGGAACTGAAGTCAGAGCTAGGAAAAAAAAATTACACAACACATGTCCAAAGAAACACTATGCTCTTTTAAATATGAAGGCTATAAATAGAGTCTCAGAAGGGTAATTTATTATGTCCAATTTTTATTCCCACTACTTGTACTATAAGTAGAACATATGAGTGAGAAGCCACATTGGCCTTCTGGTAAACCTGCATTTGTTAAATGTGTGCACATTACAGAGCAAGTTTCAGAACTCAGGACTACATCAGGAATATGTGGCTTGCCTACTTCTAAGTGAGTTTGCTGCATATGCAAAATTAATTAAAAGAGAATAGTTTTCTAGGTGTACAAGAGTATCTAGGGATATTTAGATTTGGATAGGAAAGTTCTTTTATACATGTACAAGAATCTATAACCTATAGAGTTCCCTACCAGGGGTGGTGTGACAGATCAGAATGAGCATGACTTTTTGAGTCACCCAGAATTTGAATTCTAGTTTTGCCATTGTTCTAGTTGTGTTATCTTAAATTTGCCATTTAAATATCCAAACCTTTATAAGTTGTAAGCTGGGAATTTTTATGAGAAATGCATATGAAAATGCATGCAAAACCCAAGGGCCATATCTAACTTACTGTAGGTACTCAATCAATAGTAATTAATACTCTGACTCATCTTATGAGGTTGTTTAAATAAGTTAATCTGCAATAAGGCATTTAACACATGAAAGGTTTCTTCTTCTCTCATAGGTTCTCAATCCTTAACCAATTACTTTTCCTATCATTACCATCAATACCCAATCCTTAACCAGTTCTGGGCTGAATATTAACAAGGAATCTAAGATCTAGAATAGCCTTCATAAGACCATATCAAACATGTCAAGTCACTGTGCATAAAAAGTATAAGATAAGTTACTGGTTAATAAAAGAGGACCAGTTACTATGAGGTTACTGAGAAGTTCATTCTAATATTTCCCAAAGAATGTTCAACTGATTTTTACTCGTACAAGATGCTCCTTACCAAAAGAATTGTGTAGTCAAACAAGTTTGGGGAATGTTCTATTTGTAGCCTCTTTGGGGGTCATTTGTAATGGACATGAACCTACCCAAAACTAGAAGTTCCACAGCAAAGAAACCTGTTTAATGTCATTTAACACATATTATCTAAACTTATTTGATCTTGAAACACTTATTTTTTTCATACAACGATATCAACTTTTGAACCGTATTTTGGAAAACTTGTTCTGTACCATATTAGGTGAGTCCAAAAACATAAACACAATGCATGTGTTTTGTAGGTTTCCATGCATTTGCAATCTGTCATGTTTTCGATATCTCATTTCCCCTCCTCAGTGCTTTGTGTACTGTTGAGAAATAGTCAGAGAGTAATCTTCCTCCTTTCCTTTCTTTCTCTTTTTCTTTTCCCCAGAAAGAGAGTGGCTAAGAAATCTATACATATTTATTGAGTCTCTCTGATGTGCTGGTGGCTGTGAAGTACGAGAACATGAAAGATTCAGTGGCCTGGACCTGGGAAGGAACTTACAATATCCTGCTGAGAAAATCAGACACATGACCAGTTGCTGCCTAGAGAAACTGGGAGGTAGCATAGAAATCATTCAGCTTGTTAAGTGCTACTGTAGTTCAGAGCTGGGTGGGGTAGGGGGGGTGCAGAGAGATGGACTGTAGCTAAGTGTGCAGGGTTCCAGGAAGAAGGTGAACCTAGATGTAGGTCTTAGACAAAGTCTGTGGTTTGAATGGCTGTGGGAGGAGAGTATCAGCTGGCATTCTTTTCAGGAAGAAGAAATGTCTGAAGCCTGAATAACGGTTATATGTGCAGGCGGTCAATAGCCTGGATGGAGCAGACTCCTTCCAGGGGGGAGAAGGGAAATGGGGTTGAACACTTAAATGTGTGGCCTTGAGCTAATGGATATTGTGGGAATTGGATAAGTGCACTGGTAGGCCAGGAGGATGGAATAAAGGAGAGAGAAGGACAGAGGTTAAGAATCCATTGCAGTAGTCCACATGTATAGTGGTAAGCAGAGAATTCTAGAAGTATTCATTTCTAGAAACTTCCCATTTGACTGAAGGTTCTGGTGTCTTTTGAGTTCATTGTTCAATCTAAAAGTTCAGTTTGTCTATAAGGATTTAGAAGAGTTCTTCAGGCTGACAAGTCCTTAAAATATTAGATAGAGACATTTAATAGAATGCAGGGGGTTTTAGGAAGGATTAAGTGTTTGAGGAAAATGTTACAAATGAGAAAGATGTCAGATAGACTCACTTGTGGAGCTTCAACCGAAACAAGTTACATTAGGCTTCCTGGACTAGAGCTGAGCACTACTGTGCTTCTTCTGGGTTTTGTTTACAGTAAACTCTATGGTTCTTCCTAGAATCTGTCCAGTGTCCTCCACTTTAGTCTCAGCCAGAGGCACAGTGTCAGAAGAGAAGTAAAGAATGAGGTTTTTGGTCCTGAAATTAGGCTTAGTAAGGCACTTACTGCTGTCGGCGGGAGTTAGTGGCCTATTCTGACAGTTATGGGCAACAGAAGGAGCAGGACACTGGGAACAGAGACGTAGGTTCGATGGCTGGCTCTACAACTTAGCAGCCATGTGGCAAATTTAGGCGAATCATTTAACTTCTCCAGCTCAGTTTTCTCTTTTGCAAAATAGGGCCCCAAATCATCCTACCAAAGGCCAGCCCCCCAACACTGGCCACTTTCCACATTTCTTTTGAATTTTAAGACTAACTTTAATTTTAAAGTCACTTGTCCTTCTGCCTATCTCATTTTTGTTTCATTTCAACTTAGGTGCATAATTTGTTTAAAAATTATAAATATTTATTAAATCAGTTACATACAATACATAACAGCTGCTTTTAACAGCAATGCCTCTTCCCCCCACCCCGTCTCTTCTTTTTAAAAAAAATTATTTTTAAATGTTTTATTTCTGAGAGAGAGAGAGAGAGAGCGTGAGCAGGGGAGGGTCAGAGAGAGAGAGGGAGACACAGAGTCTGAAGCAGGTTCCAGGCCCTACCTGTCAGGGCCTCCTGTCTCTGCCTCCTGTAGGCACAGAGCCCTACGTGGGGCTTGAACCCACAACCCACGAACCGTGAGATCACGTAGCTGAAGTCAGCTCAGGTACCTGAGGTCAGGTAACTGAAGTCAGACGATTAATCGACTGAGCCGCCCAGGCACCCCCACCCCCGTCTCTTCGTAAAATACAAAGGTATCAAAACAATCCTGTACATATTTTTGATACTAATAAAGTCAGCACCTGCATCTCTCTGAAAATTAACCCAGTTAGTATTCATTATACTTCCTACTTTAAGAAATTTAAACTACAGTCATTTTATTAAGCAAGATGAATAAAGCATGCTATTCATGTTTTATTTGATTCTGAAGATTAGATTTTGAAAATATGTATTATTCCATAGCAATCTGGACACTTCTTGCCATACCCTGATCATGTAAACCCAACTTTTATTTTTAGTATTCCAGGTTTATGGTTAGATGATATGTCCTTGATAAGAAAAAATATAATTGCGTAGCATTTTATCCCCATTGTTTAAAACCTAAATGGCTACATACACACAAGCATGCACCCAACACACACACACACATTTATGTATGTATGTATGTATGTATTTATCTCCGAGTCATATTTACTAGCCAGAATTACTTTATTTAATGTGTGAGAATTTTGCTTGGAGATCAAAATTTGGGTTTGAGCCCCGCATCGGGATCTGTGCTGACAGCTCAGAGCCTGGAGCCTGTTTCAGATTCTGTGTCTCCCTCTCTCTCTGACCCTCCCCTGCTCATGCTGTCTCTATCTCTCTCTCAAAAAAATAAATAAAACATTTAAAAAAAATAAAAAACAAGCTTGAGATCCACTAAAAGTAATTATTGTAGTAGGGACTGCTGGTGACTTGATATGTTTTTAAACCAGTTTTCTACTCCCTCTTCTCTCTTCATTCCAGTTTGTAATAAAAATTCATCTTTTATACTTCCACTGCACGGGAGAAGTAGAACACAGGGATTTCTCAGGTACAAGCTATCTAATATGCAGATACTTTGTAAAGCATTTCTCCTCATATGGGTGAATTTCTTCAGTGCACCGGAGGTTTACCAGATGAACACATAAACAGGGAACATTCACTGAAGTGCCTACGGGAGCCAGACACATCATGGGAATGAAGGAATGATGTGGTAGGTGGGGACTTCCCAGGTAGCAAGTGGAGACTTCAGAGGGCATACGTGGGAATGCCGGCCAAATGTTGCCAGATCTTCAGATTGTTCAAAAGAATCCCGCGTTTGAAATTTTTAATGCAAAATCAATGTTTTTCAAATTTCGGTAACAATTCAAAAAAAAGTTAAACGTCTTAAGGACCAAACAAAAGTCTATGGGCTTTAGTGGCCAGTTTGCAGCCTCTAATATAAACAGTGCTTAGCCCAAGTGACAGAGACCTTCCTGAGAGCAGTATTTTAGACAAGCCCATAAGAACATTATAATTTCAAGGTAGAGAAATTAAGTTAAGAAGTGTTCTGGAATGTAGGATGCTAATGTGGAGTTGTTAAAGGACTATTTAGAGCCAAAAGGCAGATTCCTTTCTAGGTTCCAGTGGTTACTCAAAACTGGTCTGGCCCAAATAATCTCACCTGTCCATGGACCAACTGGATCCCTATGAGATGTACTATGAGGAATTAAACCTGACCAAAAACATCTGAATCCAATGACTTAACAATGGCTAAAACCCAGCCAATCAGGGAGCACTTTTTCCCAAAGAGTGCCATGCATCCTAGCCCTTTCATTGGCAAATGAATAGGAAAAATAAATCTTTCCATTTAGCCTTCATTTTCCTTTCGAGCTTTTAATATCTTACAAATAAATTCCTGCAACACCTATCTATTTCCTCCATTTGTAGAGGTTTTATCCTTTGTCAACCCCTCCTAAATAATCTTCTGTTTCCAAAGCACCTCTTGTGTAATAATATCTGTTCATAGGCAAGGCCGTATCCTGGATTTTTTTTTAATGTTTTATTTATTTCTAGGAGAGAATGAGAGAGAGAGAGAGAGAGAGAGAGAGACGGCGTGAGCAGGGGAGGGTCAGAGAGAGAGGGAGTCACAGACTCTGAAACAGGCTCCAGGCTCTGAGCTGGCAGTCAGCACAGAGCCCGACACGGGGCTCAAACCCACGAACCGCGAGATCATGACCTAAGCGAAAGTCGGACGCTTAACCGACTAAGCCACCCAGGTGCCTCTGTATCATGGATTTTTAATCCCTCTGGCTTGCATCCAAACTTGTTAGACTCTTGAGAGCCCCTCTAAAATCCATATGACTGGACCCACCTGTCCCCACGATCCCCTGTGGTTGATCCCACCTACATATCCACCTTTTGTAAGCAAGAGTCCCACGTGTTCACACCTGGTCATGTTTGTGGCTTGCTGGTCCAGTACTGTGCTCCCACTCTCCTTCCATCTATTCAATTCCTACATTTCACAGGCTAAGTCCTTTATGCAAAGTTTTCTTCAAAGGAAGCTCTGCATAGAAGCAGATGACAAGCTCTCCAAAGGAGTAAGAGGAAGGCCTCTGGTGGAGGAAGTCTTGAGATCACCCAGGAAAAGGCAGTACTCAGACGGAGATTAAGGGCAATGGGTTCATGAGTTGGAGGCAAAACACATACTTTATATGTTTTGGTTTTACCTGGAACTGAGTCCTTTCCCATGGACAATGCTGGGAAACTAGAGATTGTTACATGATGCATCCTTATCTACTTAAACATTAGTTGGATTCAACCACTAGACAAATATTTATTGAACACCTGCTGGAGGTATCTGGTAGTATCTGGAGGTATCTGCTACTAAACTTATAGAGCTAAATGCAGATCTCTGGGTTCAAGAAGCCTACTGTTGGAGGTAATGAGCGACCAGTGAACAATCACAGAGATTTCACAAGAAATGTGTGTGTGTGTGACAGCAGAAGCATGCGGAAGGTCAGAAAACCTTAGAGGATCCATCCAGGCTTCTCGGAGAGACTTTCTGTGCACTGCTCTACCTGCCAACTCATGGTCAGAGTTTGGGACTTTGGCCGGGACTTTAGAGACCGTGTGTAAACAATAGGAAGAATGGGTCTAGAGGCTCAGATGGGGCAAGAACCAGCTCATGGCATAAGACCTCAGGCACACCATGCACAAAAGAGTCTTTTCCTTCTTCAAGTCTCTAAATTCCCCAGGGGAAGTCTAGGAATGAGGGGGGAAAGGATGTAGGGAGCTACAACCACTGCAGTAGCACAAAAGGAAAGAATAGGCCCAAGTCTCTGAAAATGTAGAAACTCAGCCAACTGTAGGCTGGAATATCAAGATGATAATGTTTATTCCCAAAAGATAATTAAAGAGGCAACTGTGGGAGGCAGAGGAGAAAAACTGGGGCTGCCTGGGAAGTAGGTGAAGAAAACCCAGTGCCTTAAGGACTTGATTGTATTTTACAGCTTGAATTCCTCACTTGCTCCTCCCTCTGCCTGCCTCCTCCTCACAAAAGCAGGTGTCCCTGGCCCCAGAGTCACGATCTCTTTGTGGGGAATAAATGTTTAGAAATGAATTCATCTGGGCAGGTAACCATTGCTAAAGTAATTTTCCTTCAGGTTGAGTGAGATTGGCACATGAATTTAGCCTGTGTGGTTGGGTCTTAGAGGAAGGTGCCGGTTCTGCCTGCAGAAAGCCACTGCTCCCACTCTGACCTCACCCATTCCTTCACTCAGGAACAAGGCCAGTGGGTCCTTGCTCTTTTTATTCCCTGGATGGACAATATGCTGACTTATTCTGGAGAGAGAAGGACTTTACAAGGATTGAAAATTCCAGAGAATAGTTTTTGGAGTAAGGCAGTCGTTATTTCCAAACCTAAGCTTTGCCACCTACTATCCTCAGACAACCTCATTAACTAACCTAAGCCTGTTCTCTGATTTGTAAATGGAGAACATTTACATCATACAGTGATTTTGAAGATTAAATAGGATTATGCATGTAAAGCAGTGCTTGACAAACAGTAAGTGCCCCAAAAAACAATGATGCTGATGAATTTTCTATGCAGGCACAAAGAGCATATTAGGATTTTTTGAATGATTTCCAGCCCACTCCAATGCTTCACTCTTCTTCCAGATTCTCTTATCCACTGGCTGATTGACAGTCTCCTTGGCATTTATTAATGTGATCAGGAACAGTCATTCTGGAAAGTACTCTCAAATTATTTACCTAATTAAACAAGCAAATCTTTTTAACCCAGGCACCCTAAATCTCTGGTAGCTTGTCTTTGCTGATTTGGTCAGAACAGCTCAGCTGGTAGGGAAGGGCTTTCTGGTTGGAAAAAAAAATAATTAGCAGACTGGAAAACAAGGACCCCTGAGTTTTAAAAAAGGCTCACTAAAACAGCCTGCTCAACCTGTTTACTTTGCCGTCATATCTCCATTAGTTGGGGACTGGGAAAATACAGGTTACCACCCAACAGGAGTTCCCTCTAAAGATAGGGACCGGCAAATATCATATCTGACGTGTGAAAGCCAAATTATAAGTTCACTCTTCAAATAATTAAATCACTGAACAGTTTAGAACAATGATTTGTTTATTAGTAGACTGATTTTCTCCAGGGTCGGAACCATATCAAATTCATTTTTCAGTCTCTAGTGCTAGACACTGGCTGTCACATATAAGGTATTCAATAAATGTTTTTTGAATGGAACTGAAAAAGCATGGAGCATTCCCTTTATTATAAGACTACTTTCTGTAATGTTTCCAGAGCTTCCAACACATCTGAGAATCAATAACTAGATTGCTAGAGGAATATTAACGTGTAGAAGGGCTTGGAAACCTTACTACCTATTACATGATCATGGTACCTTTTGTACAGGGGAGAGAAATCACTGGCAGAGTGACCCAAATCTCCATTTTTCCCCTCCTAGTGTCCTACAGGACTATTTATTCCCCCAGATACCTAAAAAGACTAATTCATTTATTTGCTTACATATCTGTTCCTTATGGATAGGGGGTCCATACATCCCAACTGCCCTAGAATTTAGTAGGTTTAAATCTGTTATCCAAGGGTAATTATGAATAGCATTGCCTTTCACTCTAAAAAGTGTCCTAACTTGGATGCTAAGTCATATGGACATTACTTATGTGACCGTTCATCACACATCATTTTGGCGTTTAGCTCGACCACCCCTGGAAGTCTGGGCACTATCTTTGGAGGCAGCTCCCTCCATCACTGCCATCAGAAGCTTTGGGCCCACTCCTGAAAGAACAGACACCTCTCTCAGCTGAGAGAGAGAGAGAGAGAGAGTGTGTGTGTGTGTGTGTGTCTCTCGGTGGAACAACAGCAAGAAAAATCAGTTCTCTAAATTCAAGTCTTTCCTTTCACTTAGGCCTTTTACAAACACTAAGAAACACTAAAAAAACAAAGGATCCCTAATAATGACAACCCCACATTCACTGAAATCTAGAAGACATGCCCGTTTGAAAATTCTAATCTAGTAATTAAACCTAAGCTTCTCAGGTTATACTGCCCCTTAATAATGTAGCTTATTTTGTCAAAATCAGTTAAAGCCCTTTAATGTGATTTGGAAGAAAGGGACAGACAGAAATTAAAATGCGGCTGGTCAAGGTAATCTGAAAGCTCAATTCATTCAGTAAATAACAATGGCACTTTAACAGGTTCTTTTTACTAACAGGGTGTAATTGTGCTCGGCTTTAATTTCTTGTAATGATGGAACAAATTTGATTACTTCATACTTTTAGGGACATTTGGCTACATCATGTTTTGGTGCTGCCATAAACCCCAGTAGAAATTAAATTAGCTCTGTGATTGCTCATTTCCCCTATTTAGTGACATGTCTGCCTCATGTCAGCAAAATGGTAACCATTGTCTACCTTAAACCAAGATGCTGCAGTAGATTTAAAAGAAATGGCCTCCTACTTCCCTCTCCTTTCAGAACTCTCTATTTGTAGCTATCAAATTTTAGCATGCCTGTTTACCAATCCTGTTTGAACAAGCAAAGTAATTCTCATGTGAGACTTTAGGATTCTCTGTCCTGTAAGTTCTCAATATAATTCAAATTTAGATGAGGGTGAGAGTTGGTAAGAACATGAAGAGCATCAAACAGTTTTAGGAACTCAAAGGACTTTTACTCTGTGCTATTAGCTTCTCCTTTCCCCAGCTCCATGTAGACATGGAAGTTGGAGGTAGGGAGTCTACTACCATATCATATGAAAAATTAGTCATTAGTCTAACACATTTAATCTTAAGGCCCTTACCCAGAGCAGATAAGATGTTCTAGGAGAACTCGACACAAGTTTCCTGACTCTGTAGCTACTAAGCTCATACTGTGAAAGATTATACTATAAATGAAATTGCTAATACAGTGCTGCAGACCAACATTGTTTAAAACACATGCAACATTATTTTAGGGAACACAATGGCAAAGACTGCTAGCTGCCCCCTAACATTGATGCTTTTCTTCATCAGTTGTATTAGAATTCTAGTTTTACCTAAGCATCTGACTGCTTAAAACAGAGAACATGCCCAGACTACTGTGTAGCCAGATGTTACCACAAGAGTGAGTTCTGATAAATGGGTTGGAAGTTGAAATGTTAGGTGGAGACTTCAGGAGCTTTCATTAAAAGATATCTGTCATATCCCTTTTCTTTTTCTTTCTTTTCTCTTTCCTACTGGGTAGAATAAGAAATTGATGGCTGGCGTTAGAGCAATCATACTGGACAAGAGTTGAGTTTAGGCATACAGGCCACATCTAACAGCATCAAAAGGAAAGGCACATGTGTTCTTGACGTCTCTGTGGAACAGTGTTGCCACATTATCTCTAGACTGCCTACTTTCAGATTTTAACATGATAGAGAAATGAACATCTATCTTGTTTAAGCCACTTGTATTTTAAATTTATGTTTGTCCCAAACACTATCCCACCTAATATAAACACGAATAACAATACTCTTATTCACCTATGATCTAAGACCCTATTTTAGTCTTGTTAGCAAAGTATGTTCATCTAGCCCAGGCTAAAATTTAGATATTGGATGACTGGTTTCCAGCTTACCATAATTCAAAGATATTGTGCAGTAATACAGTGCTAGTTAAGAGCTTGCTCCAGCACTACCTCAACATAATTTCTAGAAAAGATGTCAAACAAAATCTGTAAGAACCACCCTAGAGTTTCCCTTGGGGTTTAGATATTTGTCTTTCCAGTCAGATTTGAAGGTCACTCTAGCCTGGAAGTCATTGCGATGGACTAAGAAATGGTTTCCTTGCCATGAAGAATAATGCTGTCATTTTGAGGAGTTCTCCTTTGGCTCCCACTCATTTATGCCCTCGAATACATTAATGTTTACATATTTTTTTTCTGACTTAATAGTCTTTGAGCACATCGCTCTTATTAAATCATTAAAATCTGGAGGGTCTTTTCAAAACTCTGTGATTTATCTTTTAAAGCCAATGTTCAATGTTCCTTCTTCCTTCAAATCCAACAGCTTTAAAACTAAATTCTTGCAGATCCAAGTCTTGTCTGAAAGGTTTATAGAATGACATACTGTGGTCATATGGTCATTGCACAAATACCTCTGAATGTACAATATTTTAAAGCAAAACAGTTTATGTGTAAGCTCCATGAGGTTATAGACCATGGCCCACTTATTTATTACCAAATCCCCAGCTCCTGGAATAGTGCCCCTCAACATAAATCTGTTGAATGAATAAATTAAGAATCTGCCTGGTATAGTAAAACTGTTATTTTCACACCCTTGAGGCCCATCTCTGTGAGCACACTGGATGTACACATAGCCTCCTGGATGACTTTGCAGTAGAGCCTCTATACTGTCCATCACAGTTACCAAGGGACTCATTTTTCATAAATGGCTCCAGCATCACACTCTCCTCCTACAGAGACTTTTGCTGCTCATTATAAACCCTTAAAGCACTGTCATTCTCACTCAGATCTCCCAATACATAGGCATATTGTTGGACATACTTGGGTGGAGAGGGATATGCATGCTCAAGCTCCCTTTGAGAAAAAACTGCAACTGTCAGAAATGTGTTAGCTATCAAAATTAGCTCCATAGATTATGAAACATAAATCTCAGTTTTATGTGTTTAAAGCCATGTAAACTTGAAGTTTTCAAGTTAAGAAGGAAATAAAAACAGTTATAAGAGACCAGTTTGGTCTCTTATAACAGACCATTATCTGTCTCAGTGAAGGGGGAGCTGTGATGCATTGCTAAGATGATTTCCCACTGGACCCCTGCTCTCTAGAACCCATTCAGCATCGCCAGTGCCCTTTCCACTTCCCTACTGCTCACCATCAGACAGCTAGGCAATGGCATTGTCTAAACAGAAAATACTTCAGTCTTTCAAAACCTAGAGTTACCTGATCACAAAAAGAAAAACAGAATCAACACTACAGAAAGGTAAGATGTTCTATCTGACCTAGTGAATGACGGTCAATACTAATTTGACCATTTGTAAGTTCACTAAACAGGTAAGATTTGTTAATTAAGGGGAATCTCTATTTGTATTAATTCATCCAATCTTCTTAAAATCAGTCATTTCACACATATTCACATACCATGTATGTTTGCAAAATTTAGAAAAATTACTGTTATGACTTTTTAAAAGATAATTCAGTTGTCCTTTTTACCTGTTTTAGTGTCTGTGTAAGAATTTGAGGTAAAAGGTATAAATAAGTCATCCTGAAAAATTCAAAGCTAACCAGATGTTTGAGACTGTCATGTAGTTATAATGTCCTTCTTCTTGGGAGGTATACATTGGGGAGCTTGAGGATGGAGGGCTATAATATATATAGCTTTCCCTAGGGTGGGTCAGGGATGAAAGATAATGTGTGTGTGTGTGTGCGCGCGCGCGCAAATGCAAAGAATGATAAAGTACATAAAGGAGGATGTTGACAGTGGTGAGAGATGTGCATGTGTTCTTTGTAGTACTCATAAAGCTTTCCATTAAGTTTGAAATTATTTCCAAATAAAGTATATTTTAAAGGTGATGAGAGCAGTGACAAAGAATAAATCATTTCATGTTTGAGCATTTTCTTCTCCTCCCACTATGTGCACACACCTCATACACACATAGACGAACATAAGTGACACTATACTTTCTTGCCTACATAGTAAGTGTTAGCACACTACACAGTAAAAAACTACATCTTACAATCTATTCACGCATTAAAAGTCTAAGTGATTCTAAGAGACCTTTTAGACAATCATTTGATGTTTGAAACGATGATTTTGAAGATACAATGCCCTTCCTTATGAATGAAGCCACCTTACATGATATATTTAACGTGCTGAATGGGAAAATATACAGCCAAGAATATTCTATCCAGCAAGGCTATCATTCAGAATAGAAGGAGAGACAAAGAGATAAAGACTTTCCCAGACAAATAAAATCTAAAGGATTTTATGGCCACCAAATCAGCCCTGCAAGAAATATTAAGTGAGGCTAATAGTAATATTTATGAAAAAGAAAGACCAAGAGTGACAAAGACTAGGAAGGAACAGGGAAAATCTTCAGAAACAATGAGAAGTAATAAAACG
The DNA here is from genome assembly GCF_008692635.1 of Crocuta crocuta. NCBI lineage: Eukaryota > Metazoa > Chordata > Mammalia > Carnivora > Hyaenidae > Crocuta > Crocuta crocuta. The sequence goes on along the minus strand of NW_027551575.1, from coordinate 2,751,055 downwards.
GCACTAAATACATATCTATCAATAATTACTCTGAATGTAAGTAGACCAAAAACTGCAATCAAAAGACATAAAGTGTCATAATAGATAAGAAAAAACGACCCATCTATATTTTGCCTACCAGAGACTCATTTTAGACATAAAGACACCTGCAGATTAAAAGTAAGGGAGTGGAAAAATATTTATCATGCAAATGGAAGTCAAAAGAAAGCCTCTGTAGCAATAATTAATATAAGATAAACTAGATTTTAAACCAAAGACTGTAACAATAGATGAAGAAGGGCACTATATCATAATAAAGAGGTTTATCCAACAAGAAGATGTAAGGATTATAAATATTTATGCTCCCAACATGAAGCACCCAAATATATATAACAATTAAGAACAAATATAAAGGAAACAATCAATAATAAAATTATAGTAGGGGATTTTAAGACTCCATTTACATCAATGGACAGATCATTTAAGCAGAAAATCAAAAAGGAAACAATGGCTTTGAATGACACACTGGACCAGACAGACTTAATAGATGTACTCAAACATTTCATACTTTAAAAAAATTTTTTAAATGGTTTTTATTTATTTCTGAGAGAGAGAGAGAGATAGCATGAACAGGGGAGCGTAAGAGAGAGAGGGAGACGTAGAATCTGAAACAGGCTCCAGGCTCTGAGGTAGCTGTCAGCACAGAGCCTGACGTGGAACTTGAACCCACGAACTGTGAGATCATGACCTGAGTCAAAGTCAGACGCTTAACTGACTGAGCCACCCAGACGCCCCTCAAACTTTCATCCTAGAGCAGCAGAATACACATTCTTTTCAAGTGCACATGGAACATTCTCCAGAATAGATCACATACTAGGTCACAAATCAGGCTGCAACAAGTACAAAAAGATTGAGATTATGCCATGCTATTTTCTGACCTCAATGTTCTGAAACTTGAACTCAACCACAAGAAAAAATTTGGAAAAACCACAAATACATGGAGATTAAACAACATGATACTAAAGAATGAATGGGTCAACCAGGAAATCAATGAAGAAAAAAAATACATGGAAACAAATGAAAATGAAAATAAGACAGTCCAAAACCTTTGGGATGCAGCAGAAGTGGTCTTAAGAGGAAGCTATCTAGCAATATGGGCCTATTTCAAAAAGCAAGAAAAATCTCAAATAAACAACCTAACCTTACACCTAAAGCAACCAGAAAAAGAACAACAAATAAAGTCCAGCAGAAGAAGGGAAATAATAGAGATTAAGGCAGAGATAAATGATATAGAAACAAAGAAATAGTAGAACAAGTCAATGAAACCAGGGTTCTTTGAAAAAATTAATTAAATTGATAAACCCTTAGCCAGACTAATAAAAAAGAAAAGAGAAAGGAGCCAATGAATAAAATCACAAATGGGAGAGGAGAGGTAACAAACACCACCACAGAAAAACACACAATTATGGGAATATTATGAAAAACTATATGCCAACAAATTGGATAATGTGGAAGAAATGGATAAATTCCTAGAAATATATAAAATACCAAAATTGAAACAGGGAGAAATAGAAAACTTGAACAGACCAATAACCAGCAAGAAACTGAAACAGTAATCAAAAATCCCTCCAAAACAAAAGTTCAGGGCCAGATGGCTTCACAGGGGAATTCTACCAAACATTTAAAGAAGAGATAATACTCATTCTTCTCAAACTTTTCCAAAAAAATATAAATGGAAGGAAAACTTCCAACCTCATTCTATGAGGGTAGCATTACCCTGATACCAAAACTAGACAAATACTCCATTAAGATAGACAACTACAGGCCAATATCCCTGAGGAACAATGGATGCAAAAATTCTTGACAAAAATACTAGCAAATTGACTCCAACAGTACATTAAAAGAATCATTCACCGCTAACAAGTGGGATTTATTCCTTGGATGCAAGGTTGGTTCAATATTCACATATCAACTAACATTATATGCCACATTAATAAAAAGGAAGGATAAGAACCATATGGTCCTTTCAATAGATGCAGAAAAAGCATTTGACAAAGTACAATATCCATTCAAGATAAAAACCCTCAACAAGGTAGGGATAGAGGGAACATATCTCAACATAATAGAGGCCTTCTATGAAAAACCCACAGCTAATATCATCCTCAATGGGGAAGAACTGAGATCTTTTCCTCTATGATTAGGAACAAGACAGGGAGGGAGAGCCTGCTGGCTCAGTCAGTTAAGTGTCTGACTCTTGGTTTTAGGTTGGGTCATGGGTTGGAGTCCCGTATCAACTTCTGTGCTGACCATGCAAAGAAAGCTTGGGATCCTCTTTTCCTCTCTCTCTGCCCCTCCCCTGCTCACACTTTTTCTCTCTCTCAAAATAAATACATTTTAAAAAATATTAAAACTTAACCAAAGAGGTAAAAGATATGTACCCTGAAAATTATAAAACACTGATGAAAGAAATTGAAGAAGACGTGGAAAAATGTTCCATGCTCATGGATGGGAAGAACAAATATTGTTAAATCTCTGTATGACCCAAAGAAGTCTAAACATTTGATGCACTTTCTCTGAAAACGCCACCCCCTTTTTTTTTTTTTATAGAACTAGAACAAAAAATCCTAAAATTTGTATGGGACCACAAAAGACCCCAAATAGTCTAGCCAATCTTGGAAAAGCAAAGCAAAGCTGGAGGCATCACAATTCAGACTTCCAAGTTATATCACATAGCTATGATCAAGATAGTAGGGTATTGGCACAAAAACAGACACATTTATCCATGGAACAGAATAGAGAGCCCAGCAACGGACCCACAACTATACAATCAACTGATTTTTGATAAAGTAGGAAAGAATACCGAATGGAAAAAAGATAGTCTTCTCAACAAACGCTGTTGGAAAAACTGGACAGTAACATGCAGTAGAATGAACCTGTACCACTTTCTTACACTATAAACAACAATAAATTCAAAATGGATGAAAGAACTAAATGTGATATAGGAAATCATCAAACTCCTAGAGGAGAACACAGGTAGTAACTTCTTTGACATTGGCCATAGCAACTTCTTACTAGATACGTCTCCTGGAAAAAAAAGGAAACAAAAGCAAAAACTATTGAGACTACATCAAAATAAAAAGCTCCTGGGGGCATCGGGGTGGCTCAGTTAGTTAAGCATTCAACTTTAGTTCATGTCACAATTTCATGATTTGTGAGTTCAAGTCCCCCCCATTGGGCTCTCTGCCCCGGCCTTTCTCTCTCTCTCAAAAATAAATAAAGAAAAAGCTTCTGCATAGTGAAGAAAATGATCAACAAAACTAAAAGGCAACCCTCAGCATGGGAGAAGGTATTTGCAAATGATATATACGATAAAGGGTTAGTATCTGAAATACATAAAGAACTCATAAAACTGAACACCCAAAAAACAAATACTCCAGTTAAAAAAAATGGGCGGAAGACATGAATAGACATTTTCTCAAAGAAAGCATCCAGATGGCAAACAGACACATGAAAAGCCGCTCAATATCACTCATCATCAGGGATATACAAAACAAAACTACAGTGAGATATCACCTCAAACCAGGCAGAATGGCTAACATTAACAACGCAGGAAACAACATGTATTGGTGAGGATGTGGAGAAAGGGGAACCCTCCTACACTGTTGGTGGGAATGCAAACTGCTGCCTCCACTCTGGAAAACAGTATGAAGGTTCCTCAACATGTTAAAAATAGAACTACCGTAGGACCTAGCAATTGCACTACTAGGTCTTTACCCCAAAAATATAAAAATACTGATTCGAAGGGATATATGTGCTCTGATGTTTTGATCAACATTACTAACAAAAGCCAAATTATGGAAAGAGTCCAAATGTCCAACAACCAGGGATGACGGGATAAAGAAGTGGAATATATACACAATAGAATATTATTCAGCCATCAAAAAGAATGAAATCTTGTTATTTGCAATGACATGGATGGAGCTAGAATGTATTATGCTAAGCGAAAAAAGTTGGTCAGAGAAAGACACAAAGCATATGATTTCTTTCATATTGGAATTTAAGAAACAAAACAGATGAACAGAGAGGGAAGAAAAGAAAGAGGCAAACTAGGAAACAGACTCTTAACTACAGAGGACAAACTGAGGGCTGCAGGACAGGAGGTGGGTGGAGGGATGGGTTAAGTAGGTGATGTGTATTGAGGAGGGCACTTGTGATGAGCACTGAGTGTTGTATTTAAGTGACGAATCACTAAGTTAAATTCTATACCTGAAACTAATATTACACTGTATGTAACCTAACTGGAATATATTTATTTTATTTATTTATTTTTATGTTTTTATTTTTTACTTGAGAGAGAGAGAGTGAGCGAGCAGGGGAGGGGACAGAGGGAGAGAGACAGAAAATATTAAGTAGGCTCCATGCTCAACACAGAGCCCAACATGGGGCTCTATTCCATGACCTGAGCAGTAATCAAGAGTTGGATGCTAAATCTACTACGCCACCCAGGCACCCCGTAGCTCGAATTTAAATAAAAACTTGAAAATAAAATAAACGAGGCCAGCCTTTTGTCCTTTCAGATTTGGCTGGCACTGGCCCATGGTGTACAACTACCTGAGAGCACACCCTGGAAAAAGACAGTTGAGGCATGTTGCTGAAACCACAGGCTATTGAAAACTTGGCCAAAAGTGACTAGTTTGGACTGCTGACTTCAAAAGTGCTGATGAATACAATGAACTGTGGAAGATGTATGATTTGTTTTGAATGCATTTACTATGATTGATGGCCGAGATTTGGCAAGTTAGTTCACTCCCAGTGGAGATAAAAGTTTCACTGCCTTGCCTCTTTCAACATTCCTGTTGAGACAGATTTCATTCTTATTGGCCAATGTACTAACAAATCACGTATAATTTGCAGCATAATGAATTTATTAGCTACGCTGTGGATCAATGCTGTACATAATATTCCTGAGTCAACATGAGCTCTTAATTAAATTTCCTTATTATAATGCCTCTGGAAATTTTTCTTCAGACTACTAAACTTCGAGACGTGAGTTTAGGTTTCAACCAGCAATTATGCTAGTAATTTTTCTGAGATAGGCCAGGGCCATGGTCAGGTTAGAAAGTGATTTATTGTGAATGTCAGGTTATAAAACTGATATATACAATCAAAACCACCCATAATTAACTCAAACCATTCTGCCTCAAGTTATTCTGATACCCAGAATATTAGTGTCTGAGCATGTCGATTTCAGTGATTCCATTACAAATATAAAAGATAAAAGTGGCAGCAGTGTGGGGAATGAACAAGATAAAAAATAAGTGAGACTATGATAGTACTACCAGTTCTTTCGTATGAAATTGAAATCTTTACTTGAAATTGAAGATCATTGAGAAGTACAAAAAGAGCAGTGTGGGCCTGAGAACCAAATTCTAAGGTAACTCCAAGGAAGATGTTATTTAAATGAAAAATCTGACCTGGATTGTGTTCAAAACTCAAGTGTTTTGTGCTTGTTATTAATAAAGAAACATGAGAAAATATGTTTCTCTTGGTACCTACCAAGAAAGAAGGAAAATGGGAGGAAGAACGGAAGGGAGGAGAGAGAGAGAGGGTGGGGAGAAAGAGAGAGGCCGACAAAGAGACAAAATCTCAGATGGTAACTAGACTTATCATGGTGACCGTTTCACAATATATACAAATATCAAATCATTATGTTGTAGACCTGAAACCAATATAATGCAAATATAATGTTATATATCAACTATACATTGATTAAAAACCAGAAACAAAGAGATAAAGTCTGGCGAGAAACAAATATCCAGCTTTAAGATCCCCAAATAGGCTGTCATGCCCCCTTCAAAATATCAAATTTTGCTTAAATATATTAGAAATATTTTTCAATTTTTTTACCTGTATCTATTTATTAAAGATAGAGACAGCGTGAGCAGGGGAGGGGCAGAGAGAGAGGGAGACACAGAATGGGAAGCAGGCTCCAGGCTCTGAGTTGTCAACACAGAGCCTGACACGGGGCTTGAATTCACAAAGGATGAGATCATGACCGAGCCAAAGATGGATGCTTAACAGACTGAGCCATGCAGGTGCCCCTGGAAATGTGTGTTTTTTTTTTTTTTAATCAATTAGTAGGACAATTAGCCAATGTTATATTTACATCCCTGGTATTTTCTCAAATGAGCTCCATGGGCTGCCACCAAAAAGCCCTAGCTGAGCTCTCAAAGGTCCACTTCATGCTGGGTGCTGGGTACACTACACAGGATCTCAGAAAAAATCACGGAGCCTGATGCTGATGCTGCAAAAATGGAGTTTGCTGCCAGGTCGGATAAGCTACCTCAAGCCCCAGTATTTTACCACAGTGAACCAGATGGTTATGAAATATGTAGAAACAGGGGCGCCTGAGTGGCTCAGTCGGTTAAGTGCTGACTTCGGCTCAGGTCAGGATCTCACGGTTTGTGGGTTCAGGCCCCACGTCAGGCTCTGTGCTGACAGCTAGCTCAGAGCCTGTTTCAGATTCTGTGTCTCCCTCTCTCTCTGACCCTCCCCTTCTCATGCTGTCTCTCAGAAATAACTAAAACATAAAAAAAAAGAACTATGTAGAAACAGGCCTCAAATCTATTGGCAATGAATTTTCAATATCTTGCACAACACAGTGATTTGTTAATACGGATTGAGTCTCTTTTAAACTAGTCTTTTACTCCTCTCAAAAATATCAATAAACCATCTGCTGTTACTTGTTTATCAAATAACTTTTCAAAAGTGTGGTCAATCAAAGAATCAGTAACCGTGAATCAATTCATCTGTTAGTGATAATTCCCTCTCCATGCTTAGTTTTTGTTTTAGGCACATCCTATCCTTTTAACATACAGCATGACTTCCAAGAGCAAGGAACATTTCAGTTGTAGAAATGCCCACTGGGTGCCCTACTTTCATAAGAGGAAATAAATAATTCAGTTTTACTAAAGGGAAAAAAAAAGTCAGTACATTCTATGCTTGCTTTATATACGGACTTCAAGTTCATTCATCCCCAATTTTCATATTTTGGGGGTTTTGCTTATTTCTGCACATGGGGTTCCTTATATTCCTGGCCACAAAGGACAGTTGTGGTCTACTTGACACATTTGTAATGAAAATGAAATATCACAAACTTTTCTTTGCAGGATAAACATCTTAAAGCTAGTTTCCTTGGAGATCAAGAAATTGTCCAGAAAGTATACATCAATAAAATATTCTCTCAAGGAGTACCAAGTACCCTGATAACGTAGAAGCCCCGTTTCTTCCTTTGACTCATACTGCTTTAATCATAAGACATCATGCATATAAGTATTTGAATACTATTGGGACATTTCAACATAATATTGGCCTCAGAATCTATGATTTGGAATTCTCTTATAAGAAAGTCCATTTTATACAAATTTGTTTTGTGTCTTGGCAACTAAACCTCCTTTGATAACATCTGATAATTAATACTGCTATTTCATAAAGAATGTAAGAGAGATCCAGGTAGGTGGTTTTAAAGTTGGCCTCTGTCAAAGTACTTTTTCTTCGAAGTGGTCCCATTTTTTTCCTGTGTGTTTTTCAGATTCTTTTCTAAGAAATATACCTTTTTCACTCCACTAGTGGAAAACCACTCATTTCTTGATTTATTCAACAAATACTTATTGAACATGTAGTATATAGTAAACACTTGGAGAAGATGCTGGACATGGAAAGATGAGTAGATAAGGACCTGCTCTTAAGAAACCCACAATCTAGTGAAGAAGAGAGACAATGTTTACATACAATCCTACTGTACCTCTTGTGATAAGGGCTCCAATGGCACATACAGAACACAGATCAATCTATTTGATCTTGGAGTTGGAAGGCTCCCTATAGGAGGATACTCCTGACATATCCAAAGACAGGAGGAATTAGGTACAGGGAAGAGGAGCAAGGGTGGAGTGGGGGAAGGAGTGAATAGATGGGGAGGATTCCCAGACTGAAAACATGACAAAGGCACAGAGTTATAGGAATCCAGTGCAAATGTTACAGTAGAGGGTGCATGTGCAGGAGAAAAGTGCGAAATGAGGCTGCAGAGACGGGCAGGAAAGGGTCATGAAAGATGAATGACTAGTGAAGGGAGCTGGGCACGTCCCCATGTGCTGGAGGAGCATGGAGATAATTTTATTTTTAAGACACTGACTCTTCTTTTCTTCCTCATTCTATGGAGAATAGAAGAGACAATCTGCCTTTATGGAAAGTGAGCCGAAACCTAGAAAATAGGCATAGGTTTCTGAAAAGAAAAAAGGATATATGATCAACGCCCTGACTCAATCGGGACTTTTCTTTCTTTCTTTTTTTTTTTTATATGCACTAAGTCATCACATACCATACCACATTTCTGGTCTGTTTGATGGTATTGAAATATTGACTCGGTTTCTGATACAGTTTCTGGAGTCTGAATGTCACTGCAGGGATGAATAAACCAAACAGATTGGATTCATATGGGCTTGCCATATGACACATTTTTTTCCACATAAGATTAGAGGAAAAACTGATTTCACTCAATTTCCTGCCTTATGTGGGTTAGAACTGAAGTCAGTGCCATTATCCCTTTGCTTGTTCTTTTGTATTTAAATTTGATGTGGGATTGTACTGTTACAGAAGAAATAATTTAATACCTTCTGCTACCTCTTCTTTTTTTCTTATGGGTTTAATTTTAAAAAGAGAAACAGGACATGGACTTTTCTTCATGAAAACCGCACTATTTTTAGATTTTAAGAATTTTTTAAGTTATCAAATAAACACATTTTGTTCATTTATCCAAACTGCATTGTAATTACTTGCAGGCTAAGTATCCTGTAATATGTGCAATCTTTTATACTATTCATATGTGGTCAGTTTTTAATAGCTCAAAAGTTATGAAAACCTCATAAGACCACCCAAATGAAATTATATTGTAGGTTCTATAGTGACAAAACAAGAGCCACACTGGCTTGAGGTCCAGAGCTTAAAACTGCCTACTTAAGCTCTAGTTAGAAAATGCCTATAATATGAAATACAAAATCTGACATCTCTACAGAATATACTTAAGTCTCTTTGTTTATAAGAAAGTAAACCTTGGCCCTAACCCATACTGCCAGCATGCTGAGATTTCCCTTTGGATACAGATTTCATTCGGGTTAACAGGATTGTTGATAATGGTACTTTCACACACAAAAAATTAAAACTTAAGATATCATTGTCTATACAGACAATGAGGACAGTGAAGGTAAAAAACAGAAGCATTGTTTGGCTAGCCGCTGGATCTCAGTCTTTCTGCTTCATTCATTTGTTCATTTGTGTACTCATTGGTTAGTTTATTCACTCAAAAATATATATTGAACATTTCTGTGGCAGATAAAGTGGCAGGTGCTGGATTAAATGATGATTAAAACACATCTGTTTTGTTTTTGTTTTTTTTTTACAAATAGTTTATTGTCAAGTTGGTCTCCATATAACACCCAGTGCTCATCCCCACAAGTGTCCTCCTCCATGCCCATCCCCCCTCCCCCCCAACATCCATCAGTCCTCAGTTTTTGTCAGCACTCAAGAGTCTCTCATAGTTTGCCTCTCTCCCTTTCCCCCACCATTTCCCCCCTTCTTCTCCCCCTTGTTCCTCAGTTAAGTTCCTCCCAATCCTCCTATACGTGCAAACATATGATATTTGTCCTTCTCTGCCTGACTTATTTCGCTCAGCATATAACACCCTCAAGGTCCATCCATGTTGCTACACATGGCCAGATTTCATTCTTTCTCATTGCCATGCAGTATTCCATGGTATAGATAAACCACATCTTCTTGATCCATTTGTCCGTTGATGGACACTTAGGCTCTTTCCATGTTCTGGCTATTGTGGAGAGTGCTGCTATGAACATTGGAGTACATGTGCCCCTATGCATCAGCATTTCTGTATCCCTTGGGTAAATTCCTAGCAGTGCTATTGTTGGGTCATAGGGGAATTCTACTGTTAATTTTTTGAGGAACCTCCACACTGTTTTCCAGAGGGGCTGTACCAGTTTACAATTCCACCAACAGTGTAGGAAGGTGCCTGTTTCTCCACATCCTCGCTAGCATCTCGTGTTCTCTGATTTGCTCATTTTAGCCACTCTGACTGGCATGAGGTGGTATCTCAGAAAACACATCTGGTTTTTATGCTTAAGCATCTTGCAGAGCAGAGAGTCAAAGGATGTTAAGATATTATAAACATTTTAAATTTGATTAATATTCTGGGGTGCCTGGGTGGCTCAGTTGGTTAAGCATCTGACTTTGGCTCAGGTCATGATCTCACAGTTCATGGGATCGAGCCCCACATCAGGCTCTGTGCTGACAGCTAGCTCAGAGCCTGGACCCCACTTCAGATTCTGTGTCTCCCTCTCTCTCTGACCCTCCCCTGCTCACACTGTCTCTCTCTCTCAGAAATAAATAAAACATTAAAAAAATAAATCTGATTAATATTCTATGTAAAAATGCCATTCCCCCAAAAAAGACAATTTATCTTCCATTAAGGAATGAAGACTCACTCCATTGAGGAAGATAAACATGTAAACAAGTATAAATTCAAATGACCAGTAGGTGACATCGATTTCAAAAAAAAAAAAAAAAAAAGAGNTAATTTAAAAAAAAAAAAAAACAAAAGAGGCTTTAGACAGGAAGTCCTGGCTTCAGATTTGAGTTTCAGTTCTAGCCATGTGCTCTTGAGCCAGTTGTTCAAGACTTCTAAACCTCAGTCTTTTCCTGTGTCAGGGGAGAACCTAAGTACTGTGCTTATTGGATAGTATAAGAATTATCTAAAGGTACGGGCAGCTCATTAAATTGCAGTTATTACTATTATTATTTTCTGGAGTCATGGAATTTTTCACATTGGAGGGAACATTTCCACTTGTTCTAAAAGAGCAGGTAGAGTTTCTCAGGCAGAAAAAGTTTCTTAGGGTGTTCTAGAGAAGAGGAACAAAGTGTGTAAATTCATGTGACCAGAATTGAAATGGTTCCTTGGGGGAAGAGCAAATGGATGAGTGCAGGTGGGACACCATGGTATCTAAATAATCTGTTTTTCTACCTCTTCTTTCAACTGGTAAACACAAGAAAACATTCTAAAAATCAATTTAAATCTTTTTTCTCTTTATCTCTTTTCCATACCCCACACCGCTAAAATACATACCTCTTTCAGAGTATCTCAATGTTAAGAGACTTGGTACATCAAGGTTAGCAGATTTCACAGCATTGGACAAAAAAGAGGAAGACAAGAGAGCAGCAAAAATGTTTTGTGTAAGAGCTTGAATGCTCCAGTAGGTTCAGAAGATGAAGTTAAAGGGCTAAAAATTGGTTCAGAGGTATTTATTTATTGGTGCTCCTAACATCATCCTAATCATTCTTTTCCACCTAATAAAAACCGATTTCTTCTTTTTTTAAAGTTTATTTTATTTTTGAAGCAGAGGGGGAGAGAGAGAGAGAGGGAGGGAGAGAGCACACAAAGGAGGGACAGAGAGAGAGGGAGACAGAGGTTCTGCACTGACAGTGCAGGGCTTGGACCCACGAACCATGAGATCATGACTTGAGTTGAAATCAAGAGTTGGATGCTTCACTGACTGAGCTACCCAGGTGCCCCTAAAAACCCATTTCTTACTGCCTATAGTATTTGTGAATTCTGTTTCAGGGAAGAAGTTCCTTTTTTAAGCCAATGGGAAAGCCCTCTCCTTTTTCCCTGGGCAATTCCTGAGCAACCGCTAGCAGTCCATGTGAACATGTCAAATACTTGCATGGATCCTCTTGTGTGTGGCAGTCAAATGACTCACACTTCCAGACGGCAGTGTTAGCCTTCATTTAGATTCCACTCTTGGCACTACTAACCCGATCTGGTGCTGTTTCAATAAATAACTTTTTCTGTTATGAGGACTAGGATTTTTAAAAATTAAAACTTTTTACTTCCCTAATTCCTGAACATGAAAGTATCCTTTTAAATTATAGATTGTCAGGAGAAAAGGAGTACAAGAGAAAAAAAATTGAAAAATAAAACATAATTTTATCACACATTAAAGAGGTAATCATTGTGAACATTTTGATGTATTTCTGCCTAATCTTTTTTTTTTTCTTCCCCCAAGTGGATCTCTCTGAGATTTCCAACAAAGGAATTACTAGGTCAAAGGGAATAAATGTTTTTAAGTCTCTTGATGAATATTGTCAAATTGTTTTTTAAAAAATGTTATGCCAATTTCTGAGGTACTGAGAATAACATCACATGATATTCTACCCAACACTTACCATGAGACATTATAAATATGTAAAGACATAAATACATCATTTCTTTCTCTTAATTTGTATTTCTTATTACAAATAAGAAGGATCAATTTTTAAATGTTATTTTATTTGTTTCTTTTCCCTTTTTTTGAAGTGTAGTTAACATACAGTGTTCTGTTAATTTCAGGTGGTTCACCAAGTGTGATTCAGTAAGTCTATACGTTATGCTGTGCCCACCACAAGTGTAGGTACCATTTGAAGAAAGATCAAGTTTTAAATTTATATTTAATTTTTAGCCAAGTTATATAGACATGTAAAGAATTTAATATAATACTACCCAGAAAATAAAAATCCTCTGCACTGCTTTCCCTAACTCCTGTACATATGGGTACCTTCCATTCCCCAAAGGTACCCACTTTCAAATCTTGTAGGTGATTTATTTGGTATATTCTTCTATAGCTCTAAATGACATACTTGTATTACTACCTATTAATATTTTGATTTTAGGCATCGATTATTCATACTCAATGTAGGACATAAGAATTTAATTCATACTTCTTAACTTCTTTTGATTAGATTGAGTCACTGTGTTTTTTAGTGGGACTAAAGAAACACTATTAGTACTCCGATTAATTTTGTTTTCTTCACAAGTTTTTGTTCTCTTTGTAGTTGAAGATTCTTGTCATGGTTTGCTTCTCCGTTTGCTTAAGTGTCTATATACTCATAACTAATTCAGTCCCACACTTTGCCCCCACTGCAAAGCTCTCCTCTTAAATGTGGTTCAAATGCATTAATAATATTATCAAATTCATATTCCTGAATAAATCTTTCTCAAGGGTCTCTTCTGATCTGGAATAGATATTTCCTACATCGTTGCACAGCTCTGACTTTGGGATGTTCCTTCACCATTATACTGATAATAATGTTTTTAAAAGTTTACTCCCTTGTTTTGGTTAGCACATTTCAAGTAGCTTCTTGAATAAGTTTGCATCTAAGACAACTTTTTTGAGGACACATATTTAAAACTGGCTTTATTCTATGATCACTTCTGGTTCATAGTTTGAATAAGTATAGAATTCTTGGTTGAGAATCACTTTCTTTTGAAATGTAAAAGGCATTGCTCCACTGTTTTCTACATTTCAGTGTGCATCCTAAGAAGTTTGATGCCCTTTTGATTTTTGACAGTTTGTATATGACCTAATGGCGATCCTTCAAAAAGTCTGTTTTATATACATATTGTGGTGGATGCTCCCAGTAATGAGTTCTGGAAATTTTTATTCAATTATTATTGCCTCCTGCACTTTTCCTTCTAGAATTTTGATTATTTGAATGTTAGATTTCTGGGATTAGTTCTCCAATTTTCTCATGTTTTTATTCTATATTTTCTATTTCTTTGTCTTTTTCTCTAGTTCTCTGGACATACCCTAAAATTCATCTTTCAACTCTTCTATTTTTTTTTCATTTCTGCTATCATATTTTTACTTGTCAAGAACTCTTTTTTTGTTCTCTGAATTTTCCCTTTTTACAGCATTCTGTTCTTGTTTCATGGAAGCAATGCTAATAATACTGATAGATAACATGTTCAACTATATCTCCTCTTATCTCTCTGAGCATATCTTATAAGTTTTCTTCTTCCTCCAGCATCTGTAATTTTTCTGAGTTGGTCTTTTAAAATTTATTTTGGTTTCCATCTTTCATTTAGATACTTTCCCCAAAGGTTTAAATGATCAACCTTATCTATCTACTCATATTCAGATTAGCGTATTAAAAACTGGAAAGTAAGCTCTGTTTGCATGGGTAAGATTTTTCAACTACAGTCTTTACCACAGAGTGATCTGGATGTGCTATTTCATTCATCAACCCCTGTATCACTATCTTTGGGTCTTTCCTTATGGACTGTTGAATTCTCCACAGGATACCTCAATCAATCTCCTGTCCAGAGGGTTTATGCATAATTAGAAAATTAGTGGGGTAAAAACACTGAAATTTTCAATCTTTGGAACTCATTCAAGAAATATCTGAATATCCATATTTTCCAGCCATTACTTCAGAGGTTAGAAATGGTAAATAGAATTGAAGTAAAAGTGGTAAATAAAATGGAAAATTCTTTATATTACTATGAACAAAATATGGAAATATTTACTTAATCCTCTGTTTTTAGTATCATACCTTAGTCTTCATCTATGCCTACTGTTCTTCAGCCTAAAGACTATACTCTTCTGAGGATAAATGCCTAGTGTTTTGGTGGGGTAAATAAGGAGAGTCACAGCACTCTATAGAGCATAAGCTGAGATCTACAGGTCTAACAGCTTCTTAAATAGTTTTAGTTTTTACCCTACTTTTGAAGATATTGGGTATGGCTGACTTTTGTGTTTTGGTTGTTTAATACTATTAATGGGATTGCATAGGATTCAGCCTTAATTGTCTGCTAAGGCAGCTGCTATCTGTCTATTTGTTTTCCAGGTTCCAAAATTTTGTTGTTACAACCTTCCCACTTTCTTTGTCATTGTGGTTTATGCTTTTAAAAGATCTGGGGGCGCCTGGGTGGCTCAGTCGGTTAAACCTCCGACTTTGGCTCAGGTCATGATCTCACGGTTCGTGGGTTCAAGCCCCACATTGGGCTCTGTGCTGACTGCCAGCTCAGAGCCTGGAGCTTGTTTCAGATTCTGTGTCTCCCTCTCTCTCTGACCCTCCTCTGCTCACGCTGTCTCTTTCTCTCTCTCTCTCAGAAATAAAACATTAAAAAATTTTAAAAAAATCTTTTAACTCTTAAAACTATAAGGCATTAAAGTTATTTAACTTTAAAGTTAAATATATTTGAAGTTACTAGTTAAAGAAATTGAAAAAGACACAAATAAATAAAAAGATATACACTGTGCTCGTGGATTGGAAGAATTAATATTGTTAAAATGTCTATACTACTCAAAGAAATCTACAGATTCAATGCAACCCTGACCAAAATACCAAATGGCATTGCTTTCACAGAACTAGAATAAATAATCCTAAAATGTGTATGGAACCCAAGAGATCCTGAATACCCGAAGCAATCCTGAGAAAGACAAACAAAGCTGGAGGTATCACAATTGCAATATTTTAAACTACTATTACAAAGCTAAAGTAATAAAAATAGCATGGTACTGGCACAGCAATAGACACATGGATCAGTGAAAAATAATACAGGCTCAGAAATAAACCCATGCTTTTATGGTCAATTAATCTATAACAAGGAAGGCAAGAATACAGAATGGGAGAAGGACAGTCTCTTCAACAAATGGTGCTGGAAAAGTTGGTCAGCACTATGCTAAAGAATGAAACTGAGCCACTTTCTTACACCATACATTAAAAAAAACACACACACAAAAACTCAAATGGATTAAAAACTTAAATGTAAAACCTGAAATTCCTAGAAGAAAACACAGTCAGTAAGCTCTTTGGTATCAATCTTAGAGACATCTTTTTTTTTGGGGGGGGGAATCTATCTCCTTATAGAGGACAACAAAAGCAAAAATAAACAAATATTAAACTAAAAAGCTTTTACATAGTGAAAACAAAATAGAAAAGGCAACCTACTGAATGAGAGAAGATATCTACAAATGATATATATAACAAGGGGTTCACATATGAAATATATAAAGAACTGATACAACTCAACACTGAAAAAACCAATAATCCAGTTTAAAAATGGGCAGATGGTATGTACAGATACTTCTCCAAAGAAGACATACAAATGGGTCACAGACACAAGGAGAGATGCTTAGCATCCCTAATCATCAGGGAAATGGAAATGAAAATCACAATAAGGTATCATTTCACACCACTAACAATGGCTACAATGAAAGAGACAAGAAATAAGGAGTGCAGACAAGTATGCAGAGAAAAGGAAATCCTTGTGCACTGTTGGAAGAAATGTAAATTGATGCAGATACTGTGTAAAACAACATTAAGGTTTCTTAAAAAATTAAAAATAAAACAAACCTACAATCCAGCAATTGTACATCTAGTTATTTCTCCGAAGAAAACAAAAATACTAATTTGAAAAGAGATATGCACCCTATGTTCATCGTAGTGTTATTTATAATAGCCAAGATATGGAAACAATCTAATGTCCACTGAGAGATATACAGACAAGGAAGATGTGATATATATCACTTGGCCATAAGAAAGGTACAATCTTGCCATCTGCAATAATGGACCTTGAGGGTATTACGCTAAGTGAAATAAGTCAGACAAAGAAAAACATAAATACCATATTGTATGTCAATTATTCTTCAATGAAAAAATAAAGACAAATTTAAAAAGTCCTTTTATGGTTTCAGAAGGCAGGGGTGTTAAATGAATGTGCTAATCGCTCTTAGCCAGAGGTCCAAATGGTTTTTAATATTCTCACTTGTCATTTACTCATCCTCATTTGTAAATTGTCTGAACATCTCTGATTATTTAACATTAGAGCCTTAGTGTTTTCCTTACTTATTTTCATGAGCTGTTTCTTTGTTAGTGGATTAGCCAGTGACCTGAATTGTTTTTGGGGTGACTGATCCCAGAGCTCACTGAGTTACCTGTAGTTCTAGTGCTTTAGAATGTATGCAGGTCATGAATTGCTAACATGGAAGAGATGTAATAAAACTTACTCTGAATATTTTACCAAAATACACGTATTTAAAATCACTTAAATGACAACCACCAATCACTACTAGACTTTAAACTTGAAAGAGGCAGATATCGACCTTTAATGATATTAATTCTAAACAGTTGAACAGTTGATACATGTGAAGCAACATATCCCTGAAAGTACAA
Source organism: Crocuta crocuta (assembly GCF_008692635.1). NCBI lineage: Eukaryota > Metazoa > Chordata > Mammalia > Carnivora > Hyaenidae > Crocuta > Crocuta crocuta. The sequence continues at coordinate 2,734,018 of NW_027551575.1, read as the reverse complement.
ATACCAAAGGTCTGAATCCCTTCTTTACAGGATTTTCAAAAGAAAACAGATCAATAAATAATTATAAAACAATGAGGGCTGTTCTACATCAGAAGCAAACATCTTAGGACAACTCATTTGACCTGTTAGGGCGAACTGGGGAAGTTTTGGAGCTAAACACCTGATATTTGAGTGGAACTTGAAAGGTGAATATAGGTCTTGCTAGGTTGCCAGGGTGACAAAAGGCACCCCAGAATGAAAAAAGAGAATGTGCAAAATGTTGCAGATGAAAAAAAAAAAAGAGTATTAGAGAATGTGAAGAGTCTTAAAGTGTTGCTGAAGGTAATGAAAATAAAAATTTGAAACTGGACTTGATTTTAAAAACAGAATCTAGTCTAATCCCCTTAATTTTACAGATTGGAAATCAGGGCTAGGGAAGTTAAAAATTGTCAAAGATTCTACTCTCAACAACAGAATCGGGATAGGGACATAATATTCTGACTTCTTTTAGAGCATTTTTTATTATATCACATCGTTGTTTGCTTCTCATTATAGATACAGATTATTTTCCTAAAAGCAAGTATAAAAAGAACTGATTAGATGAGATTTGGGAGACAAATTCTAATTCAATTCTAATCGATTGCTAATGACAACTTTGAAGTCCTCCATAGAGAAGGATTCTAAGGCCTACAGAAAAAAGCCCAATTTCTTAATTATGTCTATTTACCATGGGCATAGGATGGGAAAAGTGCCACGTAATTATTTTCCAAGGACAGGATCCACCTCAGGGAATGAGTGGTAGAGAATAAGAAAAAGAATACACCATATGTAATTTATGACTAATCTCCTTTTGGCTTAGTTTACATTATGAATTTACTCTTTTGAAAAAGTCCTTAAACTTTGGATTAGATCATCTGAAACCTTTCCCTTTTCAAAGTTAATTTCTTGTTTTTTAGTTTGCTCATTTGTGCCTTAAATATGCTTATTATTCAGCATTTGAGATTATGTAAAACTATTCTTTAGTTACCATGATTGATTTGGAATAAAATTTGACTATTCTTTCAATCTTTCAGATTATTGGTATGCATTTTTGTTGCAAAAAACACATTCTGTCAGGTTTTAGTTTCTCATTCAAGTAAACAGGTATTTCTTCAGACACTGCATTTCTTAGATATGACAATAATCATTGACTGTGTTCAAGCATGCACTTATTTGCAGTCAGGTACATAAAAGGAAAAAGCTTCTTATAGTATAGAATTATTTAAAAATCTATTATTACTTCTTACAAATGTAGAGCACACAAAAGATTCTCATTATTTTTTAAAGATTAACATTAGGCAGACATAGGTATTATCTTTTGGCATACTATGTTATTTTTTTCTAAAATTTCCCACAACCTATTTATTTTATCTGGTGTTTTTTTCAGTTATATATATCTACTTGTATTTTTAAAAGACCTATACTATTTTTTCCCTATGTGATTTCACCTAAAATGACATTCTTTGTACATGAGGTAATTTATTTATTCATTCATTTTTCTACTTTCTGAAGCCTGCCAGTTCTAAATGCCATTGCAGATCCTTCTAGAAAGCACTTTTGAAGAATTGTGTTTTATTTTGACACTCTTGAGTAACCTGTTGAGAATTCTTGGAATAAACCAGAAGGAAGGCTAAAAAGAGAAAAGAACACTATAGCTTCCTTAAAGTTAATGAAACAGAATTCCCTGGCTCATGTTAGCAATCAAACTAAAATGGCCATCTTCACATTAATAACTTCCATTTTACATAGAACATACTTGATACTAATATTTATAAATAGGAAAACAGTTTCTCCAGCTACAAGTGGAGTCTTTGGCAAATAAATAAAAGCCTATTTCCATTAGTAAAAGATTGGAATTTAAACCTAGAGATCAAGTATTTTTAAAATCTACAAAAAAATAATTCCCTGATTTGCACTCTGTGTAACCAATTAAGTTTGAGAATATTGCTGTATAACACAGAAAATACCAGCTAGACTGTCCAAAGTCTTCAACGACCATTAGAGAAACAGAAAAAAAAGCTAACACTACAACAATGAAAATATGGAACCTGGATGTCTGGTGACCATAAACACGCACCTTTATTAGCCTAAAAATTGATATACAGTTCATGCAATTCTCAAGTTTGACAAATATGATCATCACTCCCAAGGTGAAACTAACAGTCTTTGCTAAGAGCAAAGGATGATTATTGAACAGATGGTATTACTTTCTCTTGCCAATTTATGTTCATAAAACTCAATAAATACTTAGCTTTAAAAATGTCAAGTAACTCAGATTTCGGGATAAAACATACTAAGTAATCTGTTCTGCTTATCTCCACCCTGTCACTCTCCTCTTCAAGAGCTCAAACAAGAGAGTATGATTGACACAAACAAAAGCAAAAGCCTTATCTTGCTCATTGCTACAGGCTTTTATCCATGTACCATGTTAATATCTTATAAAAGATACCATAATTCAGAGCAATAATATACCCCAAAATACTAATCTACAACACACACGCACACACACAGACACACACACACACACTCACTCACTCACTCTCACAGTCACATAGTATGTAGAACATTTTTTAAATTCCTGTTGGAATTGCCACCAAGAAGAAAACATTTCATTGCCAACTAAATAAGAGTTCATTTCCAGTCTGGTGTTAAAAGCTAGGGTTTTAAATATATATATAGATAAAAAAATTAAAAAAAAAAACTTGAGTTTGAATCCTAACTCTGCCATTTATAAGCTGTGTGACAGTTGGTCAAGGAAGTTAAACTCTCTGATCTCAGCTTTTCAATTTATAAAGTTGGGAATATGGGGCTCTTCTGAACATTGAAAAGGCATTTACATATAAAGATCTTAGAATAATGTCTGCACAGAGTATATATTTAACAAAATGGTAACTAATAACACTGGCTTAGTTATCAGAGAAGCGAAGTTTTACGTAAAGGAGTTCTCCCTAAGGTGCATTCAGTGCAACTTGATTTTTAAAAATTCTTTCTGTCACTTCTATTTTCTAGGGAGAAAACCTCGCCCCATTTTACTCAAATTTGTTTTGAATTGTAAAAGAGATTTGTAGGCAAATGAAGCAGTTATACCATACTACACATGCATAAAAATGACAGCTGATTTTCAAGATTTGCCAAGAGTTCCCAACATTTTTTCTCAAACACACCTGAAGGCTACCATGCAAAAGTAACAAGTCAGCTGCTCTGGAAGACTGCTACAGTGATAGGGCAGGACAGGACTTAGGCACAGGACCAGCCAAGACTCTGTCCTTCCCACCCATCAGACACCTGCCCTGTCCCTTCCCTGCCCCAAGACACAACCTTTTGGCTATAGATCAGAGGAGTCTTTCTTTTTTGTACAAGAATGACAAAGGCAAAAACCACTTTAGCAATGTGGGTTTTTACCCAAACTTCTTCGAAGCCTCTGAATTCCCCAAAATTTCTATGGTGGAATTGCTATTACTTGGGTGAGCATCCGAATCTTTTGTGGGTTATGATGGGACACAGGGCATGAATATTCTGTCCTCCAGAAATATCTGATTCTATCTCCTTTAGTCTCCTCTTCTTTTATGCCCATCCCCCAGCTTATTGTCTTTCTTTCCAACTTTATAACTAGTTCACTGATTTAAAAATCAATAAAACAAATAAACAGTCATGCACAACACTATTCATTGCAGTGCTGTTTGCAATTTAAAAAAGTCCTATCTACTGGCATATGCACTTAATATATATGTGTATGTATATGATGTATATGTACTTAGGTGAAATAATCTCCATAATACATTACATACAAAAGACAGTCACAGAAAAACATGTGTAGTATATCACTTTCAGTAAAAATAATTCCCATAATTCTAGTAAACAAATATCCACTTAAAAATTCTGGAAGGCTATATACCAAATGGTACCATTGCTAAATGGATACTTTCAAAGAGAGCAAATCTAAAGAAGCATGAAGGGAGATGTTCTCATATTCTGTAATGTTTTAAGTATTTTGTGACATGAAAATATTTATATATTTATATATTCCTTATACAATAAAACTATATTCTTTTAAAGGAAAAACCTCACAGTAGAAATCTTATGAAATGCAAAAAAGTAGGCATAATGAAGAAAAGGCACATGTAACTCCACAACCCAATGTTTGTTCCTATAAATTTTTTTATATATTTCCCAATACACTTCTATACACATATGCACACATTAAAATTTTAAAGCATTATTGGGACTTGTGTTATTAACCTGAGACCCTAAAATGTTTGAACTATCAAAATAAGTAATTCCTATTAAGAAGGAACAGTAGGAAAATGCGGGCAAGTAGGTGGTGGTTTCTAGCTGTACAGCTCGAAGCCCAGCCAGAGACATGATACGTAGAATGAGGATGCTACAGTCATATGCACACTCACATACACACACGTTTTCTTTTTTCTTATTTTTTTTTTAAATATTTTATTTATTTTGAGGAGAGAGAGAGAGAGAGAGAGAGAGTGACAGCGTGAGCAGGGGAGGGTCAGAGAGAGGGAGTCACAGACTCCGAAACAGGCTCCAGGCTCTGAGCTGGCAGTCAGCACAGAGCCCGACGCGGGGCTCGAACCCACAAACCGCGAGATCATGACCTAAGCGAAAGTCGGACGCTTAACCGACTAAGCCACCCAGGCGCCCCTACACACACGTTTTCCATGTTACCAATCCCAGTTGGGTCAGAGAAGCTGAAGATGGCTGGGGGCCTGCACTGTCTTAAGCTACCGACCTAATTCTTAATACTTCATTCTGGTCCATTTCCTGCATGACCTCAGAATATGTCATTGTGAATTCCATAATAGACAGCAGTTGCAAACTTTGGAATGTGGATTTTGATATATGGCTTGAATAAATGTAATGGACATGCCACTGGAGCTCTGTCGTCCTCAGGTTCTTCACCTCTACACTGATCTCAACAGCTCCTCCAGTATAAACAGTCTAATTTACCAAAAACCACAAAGAATCACGCTGAATGGACCACCACTATATACTACTTTCAGAGTTCTTAAAATAATCCCACAGTCAAGCTTCTTGCACAATGACTTCACTCTTGCATTGTGTGGCATTTGTCTCCATTCTCCAGAATGCTCAGCAGATGGTGAAGGAGTGTGGCTCTCCATGTTGCAACATTTTCATAGTGTTTCTTGCCACTCACTACTCAAAAGTTGTAAAAAATGTGTGGAAGCAAGTTACTCAGCTGAAAAATGTGACTTTCTCTTTAGGAATTGTCTGCAGGGCAATGCAGCATCCCCCAAACAGTTATTGTGTGATGATACATATGATCCCTCGTTTTGATCTTCTTTGAAGTTTATTAGAAACAAACGTGAATCTATATCAATCTTGACAGGCATGGGAGTCAGAAGCCCAAATAGGAAATGTGAATCTCTCCCAATATTCTATCTAGTTTTATTATACAATCATGAAACCTATTATCATTCAAGATCTGCATTATTACCGTGAAGGATATAGTACATATGAATCTTATCGCTATGGTAAAATCTTGAAAATAAAATCGTGATTCGATACTATCAATCATTGTGAAGGAGAAGAGTAACAAAAGTTTTCATCAACATGTTAAGAAGTTCATGTTAGACCCTTTTAATGAAACAGGGATAGATTAACTTCAAGTAAACATTCATACTAAAATTGTTGATTATTTTGTTTGTTAATCTGTCGTCTATAGAACAACGAGGGAAGAGCATAAAGTTACTATCTCCAAGGAGAAGTCATGCTTTTAATGATGCCAAACTAACCATGATATGAATTTTTTTTATTTGAAAGAGATTAACAATCATCAAAATGGGTGGTGTGGGAGCAAAATACCATTAAAGCAGTATTTTACAGAAAATGCAAAATTGTTGAAAGAGGTGACTACAGTATTAATTACTGGGGTTCCCTATTTCAGAGGAGAAAGTTCAATCCTGTCCTACCTTTAAGGAGTAAGAACTTCCTTTTGTTCAGTTTTGAGTTTTCTCAGTGTACAGGATAAGCAGCAGAAAAGTAAGTCTTTCTCACATTTTTAAACTGAAGCGTAACTGATGTACAATATCCTATTAGCTTCAGGTGAACATCAGAGTTATTTGATATTTTTATATATTATAAAATGATTTCCACAATAAGTTTAGTTACCATCTGTTATCATACAAAGTTTTTACAAGATTGTTCACTGTATTTCCTATGTGGTATGTTACATCCCCATAACTTATTTATGGAACTTTGTACCTCTTGATTCCCTAAACCTATTTTGTTCCCAACCCCTACCACAAACAGGTCTGTTTTTAGCAGTTATGTATAACATCCATTCAATATGAATATGATATTGATCCACAATCTCTTTGCTAGCATTTAGCAGTGTCCATCGGCTAGCCCATCATGCTTATTAAAGAGTTGATAGTAAAATAGAACTGCTAGTACAATAAGAATAGAAGAATCTTCCTCATGCTACTCAATAGCTTTTATTCAACATCTGTTTTAACACTGAAACAAATCAAAAACAAGACAAGGCTGTTCACTGTCTCCAGAATCTCACGCTGTGCAGGAAATTCTAACCTAAGCAATCAAATAAGAAAACCGAAGAGGAGGTTCAAGTGTTTGAAAGGAGGGGGCAAAATTACATTTTAAGAGGACAATTCTATAACTGTTCAGGGGAATCAACTAAAATGTGTAAAGAGGGAAGTACATTATGACTTATAATAATGGTATAATACTATAAAATACATATACACAATAGTCTTTTTTTATAACAGCAATAATCAATTAGAAAATGGAGACAGTATCCCATTTACAATAAGCACAAAACATACAAAATCTCTAGAAATAAACTTAATAAAAATGTAAAGATCTTATATTGTAAAACCTCACTGAAGGACATTTTAATAAACTAAAAAGTATCTAAAAATATACAATTTCCTGGGTAGGAAGACTCAGTATTACAAGGATAGATTCATTTATAACTTTAATGCACTTAGTTGAGTCCTAAAATGTTAAAACTTTTTTAAATATGCAATTTGATTTATGATATCTACTTTCTTCTTGAAGACATTTTTCCTGGAGTTGTCTTGAAGACAACTCTAATTTAGGCTCCCTACTTTCTAGGCGTATCATACTGTTGTTGCTCTGCAATTTACTTTTATAAGACACCTGGGCTAGCTCCTGTGCTCTCTGCTCTCTGTACTCTGAGTTATCTTCTCTATAGGATTCTTGTTGTTTTGTTTGGCTGAAATATATCTTCAAAAAAATGGTTTTTCATTAGGAAGGGCATATAGGAGGTAGACTTATAAACTTGAACCCTATTATGTTTTCTTTTTTAAAAAAAATAATGTTTTATTTGTTTCTGAGAGAAAGAGAGAGAGAGAGAAGACAGAGAGAGAGCGAGAGAGACAGCGTGGGCAGGGGAGGGTCGGAGAGAGAGGGAGATACAGAATCCAAAACAGGCTCCAGGCTCTGAGCTAGCTGTCAGCACAGTGCCTGACACGGGGCTCAAACCCACGAACTGTGAGATCATGACCTGAGCCAAAGTCAGATGCTTAACCAACTGAGCCACCCAGGTGCCCCAAACCCTATTATGTTTAATCACATCTTTAGTTTGTCCTAACATTGTATAGTTTGGCTATCAATTCTGGGTTCTAATTAATCTTTCTCAGAACTCTGAAGCATTGCGTCATCTGTCCCAGCGACAGCTTTGCTGATGAGCAGTCTGATTGCTTTGAAAGGTCCTTTTTTTGCTCTCTAGAAGCTTTTAGGATCAATTTCTTATCCGTGGAATTCCAAAATTTCACCTTGGGTTTTGGCACATATTCCTCCCCCTCCCCGTCTGTTGAGCATTGGATAAATCTTTCAATACTAGGACTTAAATCACTCTTCAGGTCAAGGGTTCC